>NW_027286403.1:4416136-4686136 GCF_022747635.1 Hetaerina americana
GCAATCTTATTCTCAGAGTGACTATTTTTCCTATATTTAAATGGAATGAAAACAATACCGTGATCCTGCATTACATGTTCTGTTATTTTAAAGGATGCATAGATACAAAAACTTGGCTTAGGAATATTACCATTTGACTTCATATTCATTTCTAAAAGAAAATGCCATATTCATCTAAAAATCCCTGGCATTTTTCCATAATACCAATTAATGGAGACTGGCACTAAAAGGGTCAAAATAGGTACTAAATATGCATTTTTGCCAACAGTTATTTTACTTTCATGCAGAGTAAACTAGTGCCAAAACACCAGAAGTTTGTTTTTCAAAAACTAAACCAATTTGAAAAAATAATGCTACTTGAAGGTTCAATGCAGAGATCAAAATTCTTACGTCCTTATTCAATAAATAAAAAAATTAGAATAACATATTCTTTTTCACATTAAAATCCAATGGATGTATTCTAGAATTATATACAAATGCTTGGCTGATGAAAAATCTATAGCCTCGCATAAAATTTTAATGCATCTTTTCATGCATAGATCTCCACTTGACTCAAGAGATTGCAAGTTGGATGATCAAAATCAAGCACCATTGTCTGACTGTTAAGCTACCAATGAGCTCTAATGCCACCAGTTACTAAGGGGTGAAATTTAATTCTGTACTCTAACTATCTGAAAGCATTAATTATATCTCAGAATATCACAGGCATATTTTTAATGAAAAGTCATAATCTTTCAAATTATCCAAAAAATTCAGAATTCAAAACTTATTAACATCTCTTTCTTAGGAATTCTATCTTCCAAAATTTGCAAATATGATATTGGGAAATGGATTCATGAGACATAATCACTGCATTAACAGGCTCTACTGCCCTAGAGAATTAAAATTATACTAATAAAAATTGCAATTGCATACAATGTATCATTTAAGATTTCACTAAGCATTACGGCAATTAACCTCTAATTAGAACAACACATTTTACCTCAACTTTACCATGTCATTACAAAGAACTGAAAATTGGTTTTTAAGAGAAAGAGGACATAATTGAATATCAAATTTGTGACATAGCAAATGGATAAATCAATCCAAGTATGGAATGGAATGGAAACTCAATCCAAGTATTTTAATTGAACCATTAACGCATTTTCATGAGACAGCAAAAACATGTACATCATCCTAAAAAACAATCCATTAAAGCAGTCTATAATTTTTGTATGGTGTTCAATACGATGAAAATAGGCAGGATGAATATTGAACATGAAATCGGAATAACTGCACTTCATTTTAGCTCTACTTTGTGACAAAACGGAAGGTTTTACCAAGCATAATGCCTAAGCAAATGAATAAATGTGCCAGTACTATTACATGATTCATTAGATAGGCTCCTCAAAGCCCCTTACTGTGAGCAGTTCAAATATTTGTCAGGTCGTGCATACCATTTACTTCACATTCTAAATACTAATGATGGCAGAAAATAATAGCTGCATAATTCATTTGGCATATAATTAAATTTTGGGCGGCCTAATAAAATGTGAATATGCTGTCAGAAAGTCAAATATTTTGAAATGGCTGAGTACACAATCAATGACAGCTGTTTTGAGATGAAACTAACAATCATAGAAAGTGTTGTTTCCAAACTAAAGAAAAAGTAATAAAACCACTCTGTCATTGACTAGAATGTTAATGTGAGATTAGTGGATAAGTCCGACATGATGATTGAGTCTGTTGAGTGTGTTTAAAAATCTTTGAAGGGGTATAAAAAATTGTTTTTTCATTTGGTTGATAACACTAAGTTGAATTTTTATTATTTTTACAAAATAAACTCTGAGGAAAAAACCTCGAGTGAGGAAGTTTGCAAAAGAAGTGGCGAGGCGAGTCTTAGAAAAATATGGTGCCACACAAAACTCAGATCTCCTGGCCGGACAAGTTTGGAAGGCAAAGAAAAAAACCTGAGAGACTAAGTGCACCACTTTTCATTGAGAAAATCCCAGCAAAAGAAAGGAAAACAAAATACCAAAGACCATGTTTTGTGCATTAAATCACTAACCACGAAGAAAGGGACAAGGAGAGACAAGATAATGGTTCTGCGACAAGGCAATGTGTTTTGACAAATGCTTCCAAGATTACTACACTTGGAAGTTTTATTTAAAATTAAGATTGTCTGAAATTAACAAATAAGACAATGAATCTATATCACTTTATTATTATTTAATTGAGTTGAAATAGAGGAGAATAAAGGTTATGGAGATAAGATACCCTCACTTTTCACTGCATTCGATGAACAAGTCCCTGGAGACTAAGCCACTCTGAAAGGATTTTGATGCCGCCTGGATTTGTTCCAGGCATATGCCTCAAATTAAGGAGACAATTGATAGCACAGTAAGAGGTTTTAAAAAATAGCATGTAAAGCCTTCTAGTAGCTGACAAACTTGGATCAGATGAGTCTCAAGACTGGATACTGAACAGAAGAAGATATTCAAGAAAATATCATCAATATTACTAATTCAAAGAGACAAAACTGGGCGGCTCTATAATCTCCTCAATGACATAACATTTGCCAGAAAATGTGCCCACTGAAGAGAGGTGGACAGAGTCATTATTGTGATGGCAAGAAAAATAATTCTGCGATCACCTTTGGATTTGGACTAACCCCTCCATATTAAATAGAGGATGGCAACAAGAAACACTCAATGCTTTATTTTAATGTTTTTCCACAATCTTTGGCCACAACTGTTCAGCAGACTGCGACGCTTTAGAAATACAATACCCCAAGGCTTGCCAATGCCAATGTGGCAGGGCTCCTGAAAATATTAGGCAACGGATGAGATTGACTGAATGAATCCTCTTATTCTTATACTGGGTTTATTAGTTCTACACACTGGTTTCATATAGATAGAAATTTTAATTTTAAATTTTTATAGTCAATGTGTTGCTTAACATGAATAGCATGTAATAATGGGACTGATATACAATTATGGCAACATTTCACGCCAAAATGCTACACAAAACACAAATTAACCAAGTGATAAATTTAAGATAAAATGAAAAAGTTATAAAATTTGGAAGTTTTTGCATGATAGATTACATTCTCATCCCACTCCAAGATGCTAAATATATATCTCTTAGTTGATAATGTGCCATGATCATGTATCAAACTAATGCATTCACTAAGATTGGCCACTAAAATGTTTAATGCATATTATTAAAACACGAGTACATATTGCAAAAATCACTCGGTTGCATGAACAATACCCCATCATAAAGAGTTTCCCAGCAAGCCATCATTTTTCTACAATTCTGAATATGGCAATAGCTAGACTAACCAGAAATCCATAGGAATAGTGATTATAAAAGCAATACTTGGTACGTATAATGAGACCTTGATGTAGTGAGGGATTTTAAAGTATTGCAACACTTCATTATATCAACAAGTCCCCTGCATACAATAATGGCATGGAATTAGATAAGCACTATAACAAAATGCACGTAAGTCAATCGCATACTTCTTTCAAATCTGCATGATCAAAAGTCAATACAGTGAAAACCCTGAATAATATTTTTGCAGGATGGACCAGAATGGCGCATAGATCATGGGAATGTGTAAATCAAGGAAGTGTAATTTGTGCATTACATATTTGTACCGTTTTTAAGGCTTGCTTTTGAAATCTTGGCTCTTGTGAAGGAGTATCTTAAAAATGTTTAGTTAACACAAAAAGTGACGGTCCGTGACAAAGCCATCAATAAATTTTCAAAATCATGGTTCTTTCAGTAAAAAGCATTTGGATATCTCTCACGTCTCAAGGTAAATATTGCTCGATTTCCAAAAGTTTTTATTTGATGCAATCAAGAAGAGACCTGCAATATCAAAAATTCACCTTGGAATTTAATCTCAAATTGAATCAGCAATCTTGATTCGTACACTTACAAATCGACACCATACTGTATCTTAATAAGTGGTGGTGGGTTCGTAAGGCAGATTTGCACATGCCATTTATTGCACATGATGACTAATTAAATATTACATATTATCCTGTAAGCCACCGCTATGTGTGTCGCAGGGAGCGATAACACACCAGTCTACTTTTGACACAAAATACTTCATCCTAGCACAGCCGGACAACATGATTCTCAACCCTTATTATTAGTATGAAAAATGATATCTAAAATATAAATGTTGTACGTAAAATCTCTATAGTTTTATTGAAATATTTTCCCCTAGTGTAGGGCAATGGAGCTAATCATGCATTTTCAGCATTATCACAAATGAAATATCATTCCATTTCATGCAAGAGATTTAAAATGCAATTTAAACTGGTCCACAAGTAATTCCCAACCTAGCTCCGTTAATAATTTTGATACGCTACTCAATCTGTCACAACTACATTTTACAAATCTAAGCCCCTCTACGCTGCACATGATCTGATTTAACAATCTATAAAACTTCTTAAGGATATCATACACCAGCAGAATATTCTAAATGAGGCCAAACAAGTGACTGACAACATTTCTATTTAAACTTTTGGTCACATTTCCCCCCACAATTTTCCAATAAATCACAACTTTTTTTTTATTGTCCTCATCTTCCAGCACATATTTTGCTCAGGAGAGATCGTAAGTTATGCCCAAATTTATCATGGGAAGTGGTCACACCATAAACCAGCTTAGCAAGGGAAAAATGAAGAATGGAGTCAAAACATTATTGCAATGGGAGATTCAAATTGAACTAACGATAATTGTAATGAAGGGCATTATATACCTACAATATTGAAGCAATGCTTGGACCATGAAGTTAGGTTTTACAAACCAAAAATCTCAAAAGGTAAATGAAAAATTAAACTACAAATTCAGCATTGCTCCAAAAATGTTAAAATGGCACCATTCTCTTGATTCAAAAAATTTAGAGCCTTTCCCTTTGAGAAAATTCACCACGGGGCAATCTAGACATCATCCCCTGGGGATGCGAACAGCATCCAATATCTTTAGAAACACACACAAGAGTTGTATACAATGCAATGATGAATTCCAATGCATTAGAGATTAATGCCATACAATGATGGATTCTCAAAATTATGTGAAAGTATTTTCCTGCACATTTGCAATGTGACATATTTGACTTAATCTCAATAAAAACTAAGACATGGGATCTCCATTCATGTATAACTATTTCCAGTGACATTTACCAATAACTCAGTGTCCTGTTTCAGAATTATATTTAGATGATGATTCAATACCCAAGTCAAATTATTATGTTCCAATTAGACAATTTCAGGGAGATAATACCAATATTAAGGAAAACTGTCCCTGTATAAGCAGAATATATTCCTATCATGTTATGTCACTGAGATCATGATAGATATACATACACTTAACAGTGGAGACTGATACTGATGATCAATGTTCAGAAACATTGTACAGAAAAAGCTGCACCTGGACAGCATCAGGATAAATCATACATTCATGGGTGGAAAACCGGATTTTAAAAACGGCTTAGAATAAACTGAAAAAGCTTCTCAGAAGGTATTTAATAATAAAGATAATAATCAATTTTCCCTTATTAGGTACTTTATGCTTTTTCACACTTAGTGTGCTGGTGCCCTTTAAATTTACCAGCCCTTGGGGCTGGCCATTTTTTGTTCCTATGCATGAAAAGTATAAGCACTCAATAAAACACAACTCCTGAACTACTGGATATTTTTAATGAAATTGTAAATATGTAGAGATTACATGCCTGAGTAATCAACTAGACTGTGGTATTGTTCAAAACATGTCACTCTATGGAGTGGAACACAAAAAAATCCACAAATAAAACTTGTTTCACTTCTCCTTTTCTTGGCTGCTTATACTCTACAATGTCTCTGAGGAATAATCTTGCTCCCAGCACTAACTATTTTCTCTAATTTATGATTTTTCACATTCATTGATTCCTTGTATCCATGAGCATTTTCCTCATGATAACGGTTTGATTTCTCCATGATCATTGAAAAGAGATCATCATTAATAAATAAAATACATCACTTGCATTTTTTTTTGGATCATGCAGAGTAATTTTCACACCTGGTGTGCCATCAAATGTTTCTGAAGCAGGAATAATATCATTGCCCGACCAAAAATAATACATCAAATCATTTATGCCATTAACTTCAGAATAACTAGAATACTGCAAAGGTAGAGAACAAACAATTTTCTCGGTAATTATTACAGCTTCACGACCATCGCTTGAGATTTCATTATCGTTTTCATCAGAACTCCTATCAGTTCCTTCACAACTAGGGACGTTAGACAAATCATCGGCAAACACATCGCTTAAAATATCATTTTTTCTCATTCCCCTTCTGTTCTCTACAGCCATGATTGCGTAAGAAGAGTAAATGTTACAGATTAAATAAATATAATATACCTCAAAAACACCTTACACTTTCAAAAAAAAAATGCTGAACAATTCTAGACTAATAAGGATCAAAGAAACAGCTCTTAATAGTTCCAAATTAATCCACCAGGGCATGAAAACCCAAAGACTACATGAACATGTATTAATACGTGAGTGGCCACTTGATACTGGTGACAAAAACACGTACTTACACTTGAGCAGACCACAAAGTGTTAATGATGACACTCAAGATTACTTATGACTATGTATATCATTTTACAACATTCATTTTTCAATAATCATTCCCAATGTGTTTTATCAATTCATTGGTTATAGGAATGGTTCATATGTTGTCTAAGTAGCAGTCATACATTCATGAGGAGAAGTATCAAGAAACAATCTATTGATCCTTTCAAGTAATGAAGAACATAAATCATAAAAAAATAAAAATACATTATGAATCACTACCTAATTTTTTCTACTAACAATATCAAGAAAAAGAGATGACATGCCACCTATCTGTGTTATCACATCATGATTGTTTAAATACTTTAAAGACCATGCCATTACATTATGAAATGTTTGATTTTCTTGTTTGCCTTGCTATTTTTTCATTATTTTTAGTCCCCAAAACATTTAAAGAAATGCTAATAGTAAACATAAAATTCCATGGTACGAGATGCAAATAAAAGGCAATTTATCTGCAGACTGCTGACAACCTTCAGCTAAAAATATAACTACCCATAGTTTTTAATTCAATCATTGGTTAATCTCTTGAATTGGTTGTTACAGTAAAAAGATAAGGAGAGACTCAATCCTAATGATCACCACATCCTTTATCCCAATTCTCTACCAAAGTCCTTGAAATCTGATGAGGTGCTTATTCCATGGATCATCACTTTGCGAGACACTTGTGCCACAAAACTCAGTCTAAAACCACTGTTTCCATTTCAGCCATCGTTCACACGTGCAATGAATTAAGCCAAACACAACCTGATATCATAACTAAAATGAGCATCATATCTCCCAAGAGAATTTCAACATCTTATATCATATTTCATATTCACATATCAAATTCCTCCCTTCCTCAAAAAATGCTCCCCTTCTCATTTTTTTCCTCATAATATTGAGAACCCATGCACTTCCTGACTTTTTCCCTTTTCCTAACTCAGTGGTACAAACTTCAATGAAGTATCATGGGCATAAATGTATCATTAACTCCTACTGATTTTCTATTTCCATTTCTGCAGAATAGTCCTGAAAATGATAACCTATAAAAAATTATCACTCATATTATCGGGGAGACAAAGTAGTCCAGTGCCAGAGTTTTGCAAAATAAACCAGAGGGCCTGGGTTCCACCCCAGGTCACACTTATGGGCGCCCAAGATGTGATTTTTCACATATCAGAATATAATGGTAAACCACAGGTGGCACCAGGAAAGGAACTGGGGCCCATGTCCTGTTAAAGTGAGAATTTCACATGCTCTATAGGGCATAGAGGTAGTATGAGGTGAGCTCTATCCTCACCTAACAAGCCAACTGTGTACATTTGGGTAGATTACTGTGGTCATCTATCACTCTATTAATGATGTCACATCTAAAACACAGTTTAAAAAAGCAACAGGTAACTAACTCATTTATTTACCCAACAAGTTTATGATAGACCCAAATATGGATATGAGTCCTAGCAACAAAAGGACTCAGCCCAGTGGGTCAAGTGTGTTGGCAGGCATGGAAGCAGGAGAGGCAAAGCTGCCACTGTCATCATCATACCAAGTATTTGCAAAGCAGAATTGATAGCAGCAGCAGAGAGGAAGACACATAAAGGGGGTCGAAACAGTTAAAATAGTGTCTTGGAATATTAGAGCCATGTAGAGAGAGGACTGGGAAATAAGAAAATAAAGCGGGAAATTGACAGAGGAACTATAGATATTTTAGGGCTGTGTGGGGTGAGATGGAAAGACAGTGAAGATTATTGGAGTAATGATTAAAAAGCAATCTACAGCACATGGGAGGAAGCCAGTGAAAGGTGGCAGAAGTGGTGAAAGCTGAACCAATAAACTTGGTCAATATTTAAGTCAACAAACCAACAAGTAACCACAGGACAGGACATATGAACAATTAACGGAAACAATTGGGAGTACCCCTGGAAGGAGACATTTAACACTTATGGATGGAATTAATTGGAATGCAGTGTTGGCAAAGGAAGAACACTATAATTTAGGAAAAAGTAATGAGCACTGGGAGAAAGCAGTAGTACCACAAAAGACCACACAGTTTCACAGGGTTTAATCATCACAAAAACTTGGTTTAAACACCAGAACAGCGGTTTGAATATATATGGAAAAAGCCTGAATACTCGGAGAGATATAAGCTAAACTATATTATGGTTAGGGACAGATTTAGGAATAGTTTAATAAATTCAAACAGTTTCGCAGGGACTGATGCAGATTCAGACCATTGTTTAGTGCTAATGAAGTTTTACTTCAGATTGAAGTGATAAAATAATAAAGATGGATTAAAAAATGGAATGTAGAAGCATCAACTGTTACAAAAAGGAAGGTGTATCAAGAGAAAGGGAGAAAATCTAGCAGTGAGGACAGGGAAACAGGTGAATCGGAGAAAAGATGGGAATATCTTAGTGGGATGAGAACGGACGCTAAGAACCACAAACAAAACTATAGGAATGGTATAAGAGAAAAGGTCAAGGAAACCATGGATTACAGATGAGATGATTAACAAAATAGACAATAGATGGAAATGGAAGACTGTAAACAGAGATTTAGGAAGAAGAAAGCAAAATTATTAAATTGAGGCATGAACCTAATAGAATGCAAGAAGTTAGGTGGAAGATTCAGATCGAGGCTAAAGAGAATTAACAAAAAAGGGATAAATGAGTTTATCAAAGAGAAAGGTTAAAAAACTCTCACCAAGTAAGAAGGGAAAACCTATTAGAGGAATGGCAGGAGAATTATTTGAAAACAAAGAAAGATTCGGGAGAGATGTAAAGAATGCATGGAGGATTTATGTATTATTGATATCATGCAAGCAAGTTTATACATAGAGAGAGAATATGACATAGATGTGGACAACTTAGGTCTAAACATAACGGATTGTAAAACAGTAAGGGCATTAAGGGCATTGAAATCAAATAAGGCCATTGGGATTGACAACATCCCCTCAGAACTATGTAAGCGCCAGGGAAAAAATGAAAAGAAAAGCTTTTTAAGATAGTCCATTGCATTTATGAGGGAAGATAACAGCCAGAAGATTTCATCAGAAAAGTGTAAGCTCCAATCCCAGAAATAGGAGAAGACTAAAAAACAATAACTTTGATTTCACACACAGCTAAGATGGCATTGAGATACTTGAACAGAAGGATGGCGAGGAGGGCACATGATTACTTCAGAGGATGACCAGTTTGAATTCAGGAAGGGAGAGGTATGTATGCTAACCTAGCAGCAATGAGGTCATAAATAGAAAAGTACACCAGTACATTCACATGTATTTTTTGTTTTGTGGATTTCATGAAGGTGCTTGAGAGTAAACTGGGTAGAATTAATGAATGTATTATAGAATATACGAGTAAATTGGCGGGATAGAAGACTTATCCGCAATCTGTACATATCTCAGACTGATCAGGTGTGTGTGGGAGATGGAGAGTTTGGCTGGGCAGTGATACACAAGGGATTGAAACAGAGATTCCCACTATAACCTACACTTTACAACATATGTGTAGGCAGAGGATTGAGAGGCATGGGTAAAACTGGATAGTCATGAATGTCAAAGGGGAATCCATAAAATCAGTTGGGTGTGTAGCTTATAAAGCTTTAGTGAGATAGCCAGGGGGTTTCAATCATCGATGAGCACATTAGAAAATCAATGCGTTAGGTATGGAATGAAAATCAATGTGAAAAACAAAAGGTTATGAGGTTATTGAGAAAGAATTGAGAAAATTACAAACAAAATGTTGCCAAATTGTGTAAAATTTAAAAGAACTTGATGGAGGAATGGAAACAGAATGATTGATTCTTGAGATGAAAGTATCCACGAAAAAGAATCTGAACAAAGATGTGATAAGGAAGAAATTGCAGAGAGAGAATTGAAACAATTCATTGGAATGCATTCATTTAAGCATTGGTACTATGGCATACCCACTAATAGGGCATGGTAAAGGCACATAACATCTATAACTATATAATTTCCATCAAGCCGTCAAGAGGGTATGTGTTGCAGGGTGTGTTAATGAAGGCACCAGGCCATGCATACACAAATATAAGTTTGTACATGCATATGATTATATATTTGCTCCTACCCTTAACACTCATACATATACACATACGTGTGTGTGTGTATATATATATATATATATATCATGCAATAATGGGTGTTAGTCTAAGCCATTGAATTTTGCTTTAAAGATAAAAAATGTTCGGGTGCTTGGCTTTGATTTTGTTATGATTGAGTTCAGTCCGAGGGAAGGAGTGCTTGAATCTATCTGTGACAGTGTTTATCTCTCTTGTTTTAACCTGGTGGTCAAATCCACCAATGTAATCTGAGGCCATGATAATTCCATTGGCGTCGCACCACCTTATCAGACAGGGTTTCCTCTGAAATTGCTACACCTCCTATCCTCTCACTCTTACAGGGTCAACCTTTTTTACTTCAAACATTCTCACAAGCTCATTCAATAAACCAATATTAATAAAAATACATAAACATAAAGTGGAATACAAGGGAAATCTGATGGTTAACATACTGATTCAAGTAATATGAAAGGATTCACAGGCTTGCTGTACCAAGCGGTTGTTTTCAAAGCTAAAATTAAAAGAACAATTTCGCAATGAAATTTTTAAATTTCTTTGCTTCTTTATGTTTTAGCATACTGTAACTATGTGGAGTAAGAGTTCACAACTAAATTCTGAGGGGTAGAAAGTTGATCAGGCATGAAATTGAAAAAAAAAATGAACTCGGAAAACTGATGTGAAAAAAAAGACATTTGAAAACTGAAACAAAATAAATGCTCAAAGTATTTTCAATTATTATACCGTTTTTAATAAGTAAGGATACTTTTACACTTTAAATAAAGGTAACCATAGTAAACTATTGCCATTTGTTTCGATCATCACCATTGGTATGAGATATAAATGATTTTAGTCTCATTTGTACAGTGTATAATTGGCAGGTAAGATTTTCTAACAACAATAACAAATTAAAAGGCATTAAGTAGTAAATTGTAAAAAGCAGTCCGTAGTATATACTCATTAGATTTTTTACACGCAGAAATTAAGGCAATGAGTTGTTCGTACAGACAAGGTATCAAGGATTATTTAATAATTCCGAGCTAAAAATGAAAAAATATAAAATAAACATTCATTAATAATTATAAAAAATAAAATTAAATGAATCATATTTAAATATTTAAAAGCTATAAACAACATTGCAAAAATTAAAGAAAAGATGAAACAATGATAATACGTGAATATGCAACCTGTTCTGACAGACCCAGCCTAGCTACTGATGTCGTGAGAAGTTGCTGCACTAATACACAGATTAAGGCACCCCATCACTGAACACTTTAAAAGGAAATAACTTTCAGGAAATATCCCAATTTCATAAAACATAAAATCTAAGAAATTGTAGTGAAAATTTTGAAAATATTACATTGAATTTTTCTTCCAATTTGTTCTCTAACAAAATGTCCTCATCTGGCACCAACATCATAATCTTAGCCTTACCTAAGGTAATATTGGAAACTAGCACAATGCAGAATTGCAGAATGCCATCTTATTATATTAATGGTCTTCAAATTAGTTTAAATAAACAACATGGTTTGACATGAAACAGTTTCAGTATTATATAAGGCTAGTCAATGCTTGGCAGCGAAATTCAAATTCAAAGCAAACTGTAAGAGTATAAAAATGTACTTAGCCACATAGTAGGCATAAATAGACAAGCTATTTATTACAAAACCGTCCGTTCTTTGTAATGACATAATTATTATCCTAATGTTCATAAAATCTAGCATTATCATCCCAACTTTTGTTATCCCAATCATTTATTATGTAAATTAAGTGGAACTTCAATTGTAAACCAGTACTCTGGTCTAAAAGTATGCTATTAGCAAAATACTGTGAATTTCTTAATATACTAAAACCTCACCTGCAGCTTCTTATACATTTCAAGGTTGATTAGTTTTATGTCATCCAGTTGGCTTCGAAGAGAGACAATGGTATCTTGCTTTTCATGGATATCTTTTTCCAGAAGTTTCATAGCAACTTCCATTTCAGCCTTTAGACTTATCTATAAAGAGAACACAGAATTAATGACCGAAGCTATCAAATATATACACAAAAATCTGATCACAGTGTTTGAAAGAGATGTTTAACTTTCTACAGCCTGACCTGATTTAATATTCTGCAATGAATAGAATGACAATGCAGAAGTTTTCACTCCACTCTAGGGATACATTTTGTGAATTAACCTTTCACCAGTTGCGACCTATATAATAGTTGATCGATATTATTGTCACTATTTTCTCAGTTGATTATTAGTAAATTTAGAATAGTTTTATTCAGCAGCCTTTGAAACAGCTTCATCTACCATTCATTGTGGTGTTTTTTTTCAATTAGATATGTCTGTAGCATCTAATATTTGAGGTCTACAACAACTACGAGGTCTATTCAAAAAGTATCACGAATTTGAATTTTTTCAGGATAGGTATATTTGATTTTTGATTTTTTTGTGGCATTATGTTGGTACTTATGTCTCTCACTTATGCCGAAAAGTTTGGCCATTTTAATTGTTAATTGTTGACAGCCGTTTTGCTCGGACGTGTTTTGGCTTGTCTTCGATTTTTGCCTGTTCCAAAAAATGGATCAAAGAATTTGTATCAAATTTTGTGTGGAAAACGAAATTAAGTGGCGAACGCATTCAGAATGTTGACAGTGGCATATGGAGAAGCTACGTTGGACCAAAGCAACTATTATCGGTGGTACAAAATGTTCTCAGAGGGCCGAGAAGATGTGAACGACGAAGAGCGTGCCAGATGCCCGAGCACGTCAACAACAGACAAAAACATTGATGAAGTAAAGAAAATAGTATTGGCTAATCGTCGAATCACCACCAGAGAAGTTGCTGAGGACCTAAACATATCCATTGCCTAATGCAATTCGATTTTTACCAATGATATGGGCATGACACTGGTTGCCACGAAATTCGTACCAAAATTGCTCAATTTTGGCCAAAAACAGCAACGTATTAACATAGCTAATGAGGTGTTGGACTCTGTCCGCGACGACCCAAATTTGCTCCAGAGGGTCATAACTGGTGACTAATCATGGGTTTATGGTTATGACTTGGAAACTAAAGCTCAATCATCCCAAAAAAAGCTGCAGCATGAGCCAAGACCAAAAAAAGCACGCCAATTCGGTCGACTGTGAAAGTTTTGCTTACTGTTTTCTTTCACTGCAGAACATGGCGCATCATGAGTTCTTTCCACAGGGTAGAATGGTAAATAAGGAATATTACCAGCAAGTTATGCGCTATTTGCGCAAAGCAATCCACCACAAACGCCCCGATTTGTGGAAGAACCAAAATTGGCTTTTACACCATGACAACGCCCCTGCTAACAAATCATTACTTGTGCACAAATTTTTGGCCAAAAACAACAGACTAATGATGCCACAGCCACTGTATTCCCCAGACCTGGCCCGCAGTGACTTTTTCTTGTTCCCGAAACTGAAGAGGCCCATGAAAGGACGACGCTACGCTACGATTGACGATATAAAGACTGCATCGAAGGAGGAGCTGAACAAGATCGCAAAAAATTATTTTTTGAAGTGCTTCGAGGATTGGAAAAAACGTTGGCACAAGTGTTTAACATCTAATGGAGATTACTTTGAAGGGGACAAAATAGATATTCATGAATAAATAAATACTTTTTGAAAAAACACAAAAAGTCATGATACTTTTTGAACACACCTCGTATATGTATGTCAACCACAAATTGGTTTTTTCTTTTTCACACCATTTTGCACAGACATGGTTTTATCACTATAAAAACAAGGAAATCACTGTCACAATTTTCTTGTCTCCTTATTTCATCACTGTCACCAAACCTAAATGCTGTGCAATTTCTCCTTTATTTTTTAGCTTTTGTCTTTTACATATAACCGGATGTTCTTTCAATATAGTTTAATTGCCCCAACACAATTAGTGCAACACTTTTTCAAAAATTTTGCAAGACAATTGTTAGAGCAATTATCAATCTACACAGCCCATCTTGAGGTGGTGGTGAGCTACTCGTAATGGGAACATAGTTGGGCAATTAATTAGCTGGGATGTGCATAAGAGCTGAGATATCAGCAATCATCAGCGGATCACTTTTCATCTAAATTCTAAGTTCATACCAGTAAAGACCTGGACTCAACTAGACTTATTCTACGAGTATCTAATTGAACTAAATTTTCAAAATACTTTTTGAGACTCCAGGAAAAATATAAAAAAAGTAATATGGGACACAGCATTGAAAACAATACTAGAGCCAAGACTTCAACAAAGGGCTTAACAGCAGCTGCAAAAATGGCTATTCCCAGAGATAAACCAACATCAAGTCCTGTATACTGGTGGAGTGAAAAACTGATATGCATCGAAAAATCCGCGATAAGTTTCACCAAATCTAACCCAGATAAAAACCACCCAGGTTTTGTATACAAACAGACGAGCAGGAAAAGGTTGCATCCCTTCAAGGCACTGCTCCAAACAGCTGCTCAAGGTCAAGAAGAATTATATGATGCAATACTGATCAATACTCTAAACATACTGGCACCAAATAATGATTCCAGGGCAGAATGAAAATTCATACTGGTATTAGAAGCCAGGCTGAGGTGGAGGGAATTATTGGATGTGTGACCATCTGTGAAAACAACAATCACAGAAGGAATGACTCTTGGCATCATTGGAATTTATGGCAAATTAACAGTACATGGTGAACCAATCCTGGAACAATTCCTTATAAGGCAGTCCCAGGACTATTTCAGCTTCCAATCTTCTCCAAAAATTTTGAAAACTGGATTAATCTGCACCATATTGGAATCCAACAAAAAGGACCCTGTCCAAATCCAAAAATCATATTGGCCAATTACTGCACTCCCTGAATTAGGAAAATTACTGAAAGATCATTCAAATTTAAAATTGAAGACATGATTGAAGATTAAATGCTCTAACATCTGAACCAATTCGTCTCCCACAGAGTCCAATGTCTTTTCTGAAGTGAAAAAATTAGAGACCAAAATGAAGACTTAATAAAAAATAAACATATAACTGTACTCTTAGTAAACTTGGATGAGCATTTGATTCAATTGAGTGGCCAGCATGTATCCTAGAAATGAAAATTTCAAGTTTCCCAAGAATTGTAATCCAAATTCTAAGAAGTTTCTTTTGTGATAGGGCAATCATCTCAACTAGTTTACACAAAGAAACCAGAAAGGATATCATGAAAGGAGCTCAGAGAATATCAATCCTCGGATCTTTAACTTGGAATATTGCAAGAATGATATACTAAAATCATATCAGTTTACAAGTTGCAAACATCATGCACAGAATCCCTGAAAATTCCCGGAAACAACTGAAGGCATCACCAAAGAATATAGGAGTATTCTAACCAGTTAGAGCAGCAAAATGCAGCTGAAAATACCAAAGGAAACCAATGTCCTTTGGAAAGCCCATGACAAAGAAACCTAATCATCAAACAGTACCAGGAGCATTTCAAAAGAGTAACCAATTTAAGTAGTTGACCATCAATTCTTCATGCAAAGCTAGCCTTTCAGCAAAAAATAAATTACACAGTGCCTTAAGTCAAGGGAATCTTTGATGCTATCTAGAGATGTTGAAAATTACATTATGTAATTATTCCAAGAACTTTAGATATTTATAACTACATGGGACACTGTCATTAAGCATCTTGAATCACAAATATCCAAAAATATTTTTTCGTTTTTCATAAACAATTTGCGTTTTATTAAGAAAACAAAGCATCTCAATCAGAATTCGTTTTGTTATGCTTTTTGTCCAATCTGTTTTCAGATGAGTGAAAATATTTTTCAATAAGCAGAATGGATGAATTAAGACAGTGATAAACTTTCTGGCTAAACTTACTTTCAGCCAGAGGTAGGAGAAACAATCTTTCCAATATGCTCCTAGGATTTCTTTGTTCCTTATATTCTGCTGAAGCAACTTTGTAGGTGTGGAAGCCAGTCCACTCTGATAATGACACGCACATCAGCTAACACCGCCAAGAACACGGGAGCTCAATGATATTATTTCATCAGTGGCATCGGGTACACTCAAACCCATTTACATGAAATAATCTGATTCATCATCTTGGCTAAGCAAAGTGCTGCCATTAATAGGTAGTCTTTGGAGCACCATTGATTTGGGTTTTTGATTTTTCCATCACATGAAACAAATATACAAGTGATTGTTGAATGCCCAAGTGCTTTGAATCACCATGGATGTGTCCCTATTCTTATTGCGTGCCTTTCAAAGGGCTTTTTTACCATTTCCATTTATACAATAAAGCTCTCCGGACTCCATTGATGGTCCACTGCAACAAGCATCCATCTTCACATCCATCTCACCAAATGCTCCGGCCCAAAGGCCAATGCCATTGATGCATGTACCAAATGCTCCAAAGTGTGGATGCAGATACAAAATGGCAATCTGATGTGCTGGTGCGTAACAAGAATCCAACCACACCCAGCACTTGAAGCCAGATTGTAATTCCATTTTCACCACCTCCACTTGGTGCATTTCAAATTCCTTGTTACATGCCTTTGTTTGCTCACTTCATGACCCATTTCCCAAAAAGACTTGAAGTACATTTATGAAATGAAAAACACCAATATGCATACCTGTAAATCCAACTCTTTCTGTAATTCTATGCGATGCTTCTTTTCGCTCTCCATCTGTTGCTTGAGATTATCCGAGCTGTCCTTGGTCCTACTAGAAGAATCTGCACCTCCCCCCTACAAAATGGATAAGAGTTGAAAGGTTAAAAATATACCTAATAAGAATAAAATGCATTATCCTGGGCAAAAATGACCAAAATTCTATGCAACGCACACAAAAAATAATTAGGACTCAAATGACACAAGCAATTTTAGAACTAATTGTGCCTATATGCCATATAAGGACCATCTATTGAAATAATGAACCAGCTGTGCAATGTGTAGCTGCAGTCGAATACAGCCAAAATGAGACCCCATAGAGCTCTTTGGCTCAAATAATACCATTTTCTCTAACCAACTCATAAAAGGGAGGTACTTAAAATTCTTACTTAAGTTAGCTCCAAGATCTCATCAGGATATGATGGCACCCCATCTTCCATTGTTAAAATTTCATTTAAACGACACCAACTCATGCCCCCTGTCCAATTTATATAAAATTCTTTCATTTCAGGGCCTTTCCATAACCATCTCAAAACTGAGAAAATATTTCTGGTTTTTGCAGGTGGCAACCCATTAGAAATGAATAACTTTAGGTAAATATCTCTCCCTCTTCTCAAAGGATTTTAATGGTGCATCAAAGAATCCCATCCTTCTTGGAGAGGTTTCGGAGAATACCCTGATCTTAGCATGGATTTCTCAGTGGAAAAAGTATTTAAATGGTTGGTTTTGACCCTATTTCCAATTGCTCAAGGACACCTCACCTCAAGCCCTTCACCTCCAGGCTTAATACCTCGGGAACTGAGCCATTTGTGTTGTTGCTGTCAAGTCATCATTTGGCAAAAATCGATATATGCAGTTTTGTTTTTGAGCAGAGCTTATATTCTTTCACCCATGCATGGAATTTCTGACTGTAAGCCTTTGCATAAAATGCTAAAAATATCGTTACTTGTGATAAGTAGTAGGTAGTACTTGAGCTGGTACTGTTTGATAAATGCATACAAACAATATTTTTAAGGATTACTTTATACTACTTTCTAACATGTGCACTTGTAAAATGCCTATGCTGTGATTCATTTTTCATTAGGAATTTTATTATTATTATTATTATGCAACATATTAATTTATAAAGCATCAAAATAAGCTTTAACAATAATTGTTTTCCCAACCTTAATTTTATACTTCTTATCACAAGTCCTCTAGAAAAGGTAAATATCAGATTGTACTGAATTGCAAAATATAACAGCATCATATGTGTGAAATACCAGAGTTATTGCAACGATGGGCGGAAGATTGTACAAATATCGTGAGCAAACATTTTCAGGTCAACATCATATGTTATTTAGACGATTGGCTCATCTACGCACAACATAAATTTTGCCCCTTCACAATCATCAATTACCTAGACAAAGAATTCGGGGTACAAATTAATATGTCTAAGAGCATTACAACATTAACTAAATCTCAATGCAACAATTTCAGAGCGTAAAAATCATTCGCCTTGACTGGGACACGAACCCAGATCCCTCAATATCCGGTCGAGTGCTTTAGCCACTTAAGCTACCGAGGCGTCCTCTTAAACTCTGAAATTTTGGGGCTTTTAAAGGAACTAGATGTTATGACGAAATACAGTACATACAATGTCACATGCATTCGTAGTCGTGCGCGAGGCGCCACTGTCCACGAGGTTAAAGCCAACTTTAAACACTTATGGTGTTTTCCCTTTGACAAATTCCAAAGAAACTGCGGGAGATGCCGCAACAGTAACCTTTAACGGAGTCATCCGCTAATGTGCATTTCAATGCAACAATTTCAGAGCGTAAAAATCATTCGCCTTGACTGGGTCCCAGTCAAGGCGAATGATTTTTACGCTCTGAAATTGTTGCATTGAAATGCACATTAGCGGATGACTCCGTTAAAGGTTACTGTTGCGGCATCTCCCGCAGTTTCTTTGGAATTAACTAAATCCTTGAAATACCTAGGGGTAATCATCGATACGGAAGACAACACTGTGCAATTGACTAACAGTGCGCGGAAAAGTGTTTACAGTGTAATACCTTTAATTCCCCGGTTACGTGCAGTGGACATACCCAAAGCAGCAGGCTATTTGGCCTGGGTTTGTTGGATACTCAGATTACCAACCTTCCTCATCAACCATGTGTTTAGACGTGACATTACTTGGTGGAACGAGTTGCAAACGAGCGAAATATTTAACAGAAAAGTGGCCCTACCACGGGCAACAGAAGACATCACCATTTACACCGATGCAACACCTGCCCAAGGAGGAGTGGTGATCGAAGAATGGAACATCTCCCAATCCTTTCCCATCCCTGAGCTCTCATCTATCAACGCGTGTGAGGCATATGCCGCCTTAAAAGGCCTCGAAATGACTTTTGACCTATTAAGAGAGTTCAGACTATTTAACATATGTATAAATATGAAGGTGGACAATTCCACCGCTGTGTATTCATTGCAAAAAGGACGTGGTATTATTTTCGCTCTAAATCCTATTCTCATAAACATGTATATGTCTTTGTTAATAAAGGAAAATCAGTCACATGCAGTGACCTGGTCACTGATTCCAACGCACGCCAATCTGGCCGATGCGCCCTCACAGGCCGTGCCTCCTACACCCTAAATATGCGGAATCGCGCCATCTTGACGGCTTTCGTATATAAGGGCGGACGCGCGGCCATTCGAGGTCGGTCCAGATAAATAGAAAATTGGCAAAACAAGCAAAAGAATCAGTGACCAGCAGCAGCAAGGTACAAGGGTATTACCTCATCGATCCTTTCAGAGTGAACATCATGTCCCATTTCCTTCCTAAGATTGCAGTTTTCTTCATGAAGAGATGATATTTTATTATTCGCAATAGCCAAATCTTCCTTCATTAAAGCATTTGTAGCTGTCAGAGATTCTACTTTTGTCTGCAGATTTGTAACAGTGGCACTGCAAAGAAACAGGATCAACTTAATCATAATAAGTTATTTATTAATAATAAGTTTCCTTCCAAAACAGAAAATACTATGGGTGAAACATTGAACTTTAATCACACAAACACAATGGGTATTTTAGGCAAAATATCATGATATTGGAAATGGATCAACCAAAATAGTAATACAGCATGAGAAAGTTTTTGATCTTAATAGAGCTCTACACTTAAATAGTTCACTGTTGCATGATATAAGACAACAAGGCTCATTTCATCACCCCTACTAGAGTACCAAACAATTGGCTGAGAGGAGCCAGCATGTTTAGGGATGAGATAATTGGTAAACGTGGTGATTACTCAGTATGGCTGAAAGGATAGGATAACATACGCAAATCCAAAAGTAGGAGACAATGTTACATAATAATGGGCGATGACATTTTAAGATATGTTTCAGAAAAACTTGGTATTTGGGAAGGGTTCTGTGGGACAGAGAAGAGGACACAACCTTCCTCCCACAAAGAATCTTTCAATAAATGGTTTCATAGTGCACTAATAGAAGCACCCCCAGAAACCAGTTTCATTTAAAAGAGAACCTACAAAATGGTACACATTATTATTACAGGTAATCTACCAGTTAAGGTAGGTTTTGGATGGAAAACAACCACCAAATATTTCTCCAGACTATCCCAACAAAAAACAACCCAACATTCTACTCTACAACAAGCACCTCTTCACCTCCGGATACTTCCTTTCTCCCTTCATTCTGTGAAACAGGCCTATCCCATTCCTGCCCTTACCTTGTTAACCTTATGTTCTCCCTTCAACCACAATTTTCAACATCCCACCGATGATCAATATGCCCTTCATCCATTTTTCTTGCCTCCGTATAATTTTCCAACAATCCCCTCTCTTCCCCCACCATACCACTAGCCACCCACTAGCACCACCTCATTTGTTTTCCTTTCTGTCAACTTAACTTTCTCCACATTTCTCCGCTCCATTTTTATATGAAGGACAGTATAGATGGTACACATACGGGAAAAAAAGTCATATTTAAATCCAAGTCTCGACATGATTCATTCACATCCCCCCCTCAATCTCCACACACTTCCCTCTTGTAAACCTCTCTCGTCACCCTATCCTCACCCGCTTACTCTTCCTCCACAGATAATGAAGGCAGCAACATCTTTGAAATATTTAAATTTCCTCATGCATACTTTTGGTGTGTTTGCTACTTAAATAGTTGTATCCTGATCTTATATATTGCATGCCACCATTCGCCAGCATTTTTTTTAGAGAGTGTGAGTGCAAGTTTAAAATTTATTTATGAATATCCACTTTTGAAACTTCTCTTTAATTTATGAAAACTCACTTATGCATTGTCATGAATGGTGATGAAACTATGGCAGCATCTATAGCACTGGTAATAAGAACTTAGCTGAGAGAAAAAGCTGTCCACCTATTCTAATATATGATATATATATATATATATATATATATATATATATATATATATATATATATATAAAATATAAAAATATATATACACATAAATATACACATTTATTTTCACATATATATACATGTATATATTTATGCATATATGTATTTATATATATATATATATATATATATATATATATATATATATATATATAAACATATATACATTTTTATGTACATGTACATGTATATGTATATATATATATATATATATATATATATATATATATATATATATATATATATACATACATATACATGTACATGTACATAAAAATGTATATATGTTTATATATATATATATATATATATATATATATATATATATATATAATATATACATACCTTTTTCTACATATATATATAAAAACATACATATGTATATATATATATATATATTTTTTTTTCCCCACATATATATATATATACACACACACATGTATAAATATATACAGTTTTTAAAGGAGAGATTTTCAACTGAGTCAAACAATTATATTACTTGGCTTACTTAAGATGCCTATTCAGTTCTTCAATATAATTCTTCTGATCTAGCACTGCTGTCATATGATTCTCGCCTTCTTCTGCTACACCATCATCATTGTCCCCTTTCCCGCCACAATCTCCACTGTCGCCTCCTATCAAGTGGTGGCTTGATCTCAGGTATAACGAAAAATCAATTACACCTTGTGGGCAGTCTAAATCTTCCTCCTGAAAAACAAGACTAAGAGTCAAACAAAAACTGACACACATACATACATACCTGTATGTGTGTATGTGTGTCAGTCACCTGTATGAGCATATACATACAAAAAATTAATTTCCGGTAGTATCACAAGAAATTAACTTTACAGCCAATAACCCCATATTAAATGGTTTTCCTTTGACTTTCAATGGAAATAATGACAGGTCTCAAAATTGTGTACAAATTATGTAAAATTAAGAAAAATAATTTTTTGGTCACCTTCCAGTACATGAAGGCAAACTAAAATATTTATGTACAAGGCAAATCCAGAAAGCAAGAGTACTTTTGAGCTCACGCGCCATGGGATTTTTTTTTTAAAGTGAGACCCTAAAAAACCTCAGGAGAGGAATTCATAACAAACTTTGTGCTAATTTTCCAGTCATATTCTTCTACTTCGATCAGACTTGAATCTATATTAATAGAACACTCGACCACCACCACCACAGTAATCAACCGAAAGGTTGGTGAAGTAAGTGAGAGCAGAGGTCACCTCATGCTAAGCTCAACGGTAGGTGAAATTCACGCATCAGGGTACAGGAGTGGGTAACCCACATGACTGCCACCTCCCTAAACTCCTAATAAAACGACTGCTTAAACTTCAATATCCTAATCACAAAGAATTAACATTCTGCAAGTTATTAGCAAGAGGCAAAAAACATTACTCAGACAATATTATTATACTAGGGGGATTATGAAATAAAAATGTGCCCAAAAATGGATGATGACCACATTCACTCATATTAGAAACACAAGCTGCATGTACACTAATGTACTGTTTCCACAACTGTTTTGATGTACAATACATTTGGCAGTAATATATATTTTTCTAACATAAATTTGGGATTCATGCTACCCTTCTTATGACCACCACTGTTTACCAATTCAAGATTCCTCAAAATATAGAAGAGGGTTTTTTAAGTGAACGATGTCAAGTTATTCAGCAGGAGCATTACATCTGACCTTAATTATTCAAGGAGAAAAATTAGTCATGTTTTAAATGTTACGTTACTTAGTCACTTTAATAATAGTTCCCTAATATTATAAAAGGAATAGAAATTACACTATCAGCAAGATAAGTTTCAATTAAGGTTGCAAAATGTGCATATACTTATGCTAAAAATAAACAGAAAATAGCCATTTTGATTTCTTCCTCATTTTTAGAAAAAAGCCTACATGGATATATGCTATATATTTATAAATAATTAAAATTCACAGCAAGCTGACATAGCCAAACACCATACCTTCACTTGTGTGGCCTAAAAAATGAGGAATAAAATAAATTTTGTGACATCTATTCTTATGAGGTAGAACTGTTTCATATTGACAAGAAACACATAGCAGTTTTCCACAAAATAATGCTTAATGATCACTATTTTCAATGCATCATATAATTTTTAAATAAATAAATGAGATCAATCACTTGAAAATTATGTGACATTTCAAAAATAAAAAAATATTCTATATATTTGATGGAAAATTGTACGCATGTTCCTTGGCAATGGAAAGGTGAAACTTTGAAATCATGTCTTCCTCACCTTAACACAGAGGTTGCAGTCAATGACATTGAGTCCCACTAGGAGTCCAACAATTACAATGGCTTCATCACTCATCAGCAGGGCTTCTGGCTCATAATATTCACTGAGAACATCTTCCTTATGATCCACTAAAACTTTCAAATAATCGGCCAACTTCTTTTGCATCAGGGCTAAGCGTAACCATGCTCTTGCCCTTCCCATGTGAGTGCTTAAAAAAATAAAAAGAAATTTTCAAATATTTGCCCCAACTTAAAGGTATCATATATTCAAATCAAGTTTTAATGTGATTAACTTTGTAAATATAGAAGAAACACTTCCTGCCTTGACATTAAATGACACACCCTGTAAATGCAACAAAAAGTATAATTTGCAATACATACAAATTTCCATTGAAATCGATTTAGAAACATTCCATCTGCTATGTTACACTGATTTCAACAAATACACTTTTGGAGTTTCAAGTATTCAGGATGTATTACCTTCAAACCAAATGAATCAACCCAAAGGTTGGTTTGAAAGACAAGGGCAGGGCTTACCTGCTATTGAGCCCTTATACACTGTGCCATATTGACATGACAATATGAGGGTAGGGTGGGCAGTTCTCTACTTTTATTCTGAAGACAAATTACTATTCACAAAAATATTCTCTGCCCTAAAAATGAGCTGGAAAACTTTTTCAAGCGTAGTACTATTTATATTCAAGGGTGTAGCCAATAACCCGAGCTTGGTGAAAAATTTTAGCATTCTGGCCACGTAAGTGTAGATATGAATGGCCGACAAATGGTCTATATATGTAAGTGTAGATATGAAGAGTAAATATGTATATCTTGTGCTAATAGGCTGGCCAGGTATGATCCAGAATGCAGGCACTTTCTTTGAGGGGCCTCAGTAAGTACTTTTTACCGAGCAGACATTGCGAGATCTTTACAAGCTGAATTGGCTGCTGCAACTTCCATACTGCACCCAACCATCACATCCTTTAACACTTCAAACAAAAACATCCAACACTTGAGCACATATTTTATATCTAATTTCAATTAAGAAATAAATAACAATTTGAAAATTTAAACTGTCAAAGCAAAATTATTCATTAAAAGGGAATCCTATCCGAAAACCTCCAAACTACCAATATAGCTGAGCCATAAAAAACAATGAATACTCTTTTTTCACTAGTATTAGTTGCTTATTTTTACTGGAATACAGTAGCCAATCACAGATCACAACTTCTATCAGGAATGGTGAAAACATGGTCACCATCCAAAGATATACTACTCTTTGCGTACTCTGCTTCCCTGCAAGGTTACTCTGGAAGGTTCACAGCAAACACTTCATGATGTAAGGCTGAACACTTAACAAACACTGAAGTTGATTCAAGGGGTAGGGGAAGAATATTCAGGGGTTATTAGAAGTGACCAACAGTCATTAGGTCAGATGCACCACTAGGGCTAGGGGGGTAATTCGGTGAGGGTAGGATACCCAGGGGTTAATAATATTTATAGAAAGCAGCTCCTTGCATTAAAGGCCTTGAAGTGAATTCATTTTTTGACAAGACTGAGAGAACACACAAAAAATGGATAGACAACCGATATCAAACTAATGTGATAAGACAGGACATACAGTCCTGTCTTACAAAATTTATTTTGGATAAGTATTCCTTAATCCACAGTAAATAAACATGACTGAGCAACAGAGAGAGACAAATACACAATTGCTATAATCATTTCTGCCATTTAGGAGAGTAAATTTCCAAATGCACAAATTCAGGCAGTAAAACCGGTTAGAGAGAATTTTGGTGCCAGAATAAGCTTCCCGAGTTAGTCATTACATGGAGCAAATGTCCACAGAAGTCTATACAATTAATGCATTATTTTATACCACAAAATTATCCATTGAAACTACTGTCAGACAAATTAATCTGTGCAAAAAAAGAAACCACAGTTGTACGCTAAAGTCAGTTACATTCACTTACTGACTGACTTGTTTACTTTTATCATCTTACTGACTTATGGAACAGTCACACACAATTAACTAAATTTACTTATTACCTCACAGTGGGAAGATCACGCACACTTGCTGTGATATCTTGTGCTTCTGCAGCATATTTTTCAACCATCTGCAGGATATCCCATAGCTCTTTTTTTGGTCCCAATATGCCCTGTAAGTTAAGCACCAACATAATTAGGAAGGGCAAGAAAATAGTTACACTTTTGATAAAATGAGTCACAGATCACCTTAAGGATTGTAATTCATGGAAAGCTGATACATTTTTTTTCCGGTTTGACCAAGAGAATAACTTTATAAATCAAATTTTAATTTCAACAATTCTTATGTCACTCAGCATGCAGAAAATCCCAAATCCTTCCTTAACTTCAATGTTTACACTCTCGAGGCCTTTTTATTATCGCGTTACCAATCATCTTCAAGATTCAATAAAACAAAACGCCAACAAAAAGATAACAAATGACAGCATAGTGGTTACTAGATACTCATAATCTATCATATGAATTAAATAGCATATTAATGAAACATCAACTGTAGATAAATTAAAATCTAGTTTGTGGGGTTGCTTACCTCATTACGAAATATAAATATGAGTAATGTTATTACTCACTTTTGTAGAAAGATTCACTTATCCGGCACATTATAGTCTTAATATCTACTGAAGATTTTGGCTTTAATATAAGCACAGTATAATATACAAGACACACATCATTAGAGTGCACTTCCATATACTGCAAGTTAAATTCCTGTTGTCAGGCCAGTAAACACATTCATCACACTGATTACTTAAGTCACTTCCCAATCCATACGACTACCATCGACAGCATGTCATCATCTCAGAACTCTGGAAGAACCCGACATCTGTGGCCTTTCTGCCCACTTTAATTTACCACTCATAAACAGGCTGATTTGACATTGTAATTTTTAACACTCAAATTACACTGAACTTTTGGCAAATGTTGATATAGCTTAAAGAACTTTTTTCTTCTGTTTATTATCCTTATGTATACTACACACCCACACTGAATTACTGAGATATACTGAAGAGTTCAACCCATTTCTTTACAATGTACATCACTTTTTACCTTTTTATACTTCCATCATACATTATGGAAATATCAACTCTCTGAAGTCTTTTGTTGATTGATATTGAACAAGAGGTTACGTCATGACTATCTTTCCACTGCACTACTTGAGATGCATACGGCTCTTACCTTTTTGGGCTTAAGTCCATGTCTTAGCACATGCTCTAGAACAATAAAGAAATGTTGCAGGGGCATGTGGTCCGAGTCCAGCATTCGTCCATACTTGAGGGAGGTCTCAATCAACTCTTTCACAACAAGCTTTGATATGTTCACTAAGTTGCTCCTTTCAATGACTGCTGGATCCCGAGCTGTAACACGAGAGAAAGACAAGTGATATGCCATTTACCTTCACATCGAAGCAAATAAATGAGCACCTTAGTGATGCAAATAGAAAGCCTGGTCATGATTACCGAGGAGTGAGATTGGGGGCTCATCTGGGGAATGAGGGGAACAGGCTATTGGCTGACGATACTGCCCTGGCATGGTGAACTCCACATCCTGGAGTTCCTTCAAACAAAGCCACTCCCCATCAACAGAGACACGGAAATTACATAAATAGATGGTATCTTGTGCACCAGCAGTCATGTCCTGATCGTACATGATGATATTACTTTCCTTATTCAGTAACTGTTATTGTAGATTAAATATCTGAGCATCAGCTCAAATTCTCAATTAAGTATAAATTGGCAATCCAAGAAATCTCCAATTTTTCAAGAATAATGAGTATGTATACACTGATGAACAGCCTGAAAGTAATTTGATGCCAAGTTGAAAAGGAGTTTCTTCATTCAAAGAAGTAAAGGAAAGACATTCAAAGTCCCAAAAATCATTCTAGATGAAAGCACCAGAAGCATATATTTTCACTTGCATTCGGCCAAGCTTGAAGCAATCTGTGAGGTATTTCCAAAATACTGAAGAGCTTTTCAAACACAATGCTAATGAACAACCATAACACACAAAACAGTCTTTCTCCAAAACATATGACACGTAATCTCTACTTTTTTTAAGCAGGCTAGTCACTCCATAATGATGCAAACAATCAGAAGAAACTATGACCTTTCAAAATCTTTCTTTAAAAATGTCCAGTATCATACCAAATCCCATCGCTGGTAAATGTCTAGAGTTGGAAGCGGATAGTATAACTTCAGGCGGAAAATAATGTTGCCACTCAAGGTAACTTCTACATGATTGCATCCAGTTATGTTTATAAAACTTCTCCAAATAGATTGGCTTTAGGATTCAACTCTCTTCCAATGTCTCAATACTTTCCCATTGTTTAAGATGGACTGTTCAACTGCTCAGGACTTCAAGCAATGCATCACCACACTGTGCAGGCAACATGGCTGTGCTCAACCTACAGGCCAGACTATTGATTTTTGAGAGAGGCAGCCAGAGGGCAGCACTGGGTAAAAATCAATACCTGCCTGCCTCAACAGGCACACCACAACTTGGAACACAAGACTAAAAAAAGAGAGGGTGGAGAAACTAAAGGAAAATAATTCAATTCAACCTTCTTCTAACAAACAATTAAGGACTTAAACTTCCCATTTCTTTCACACAAAGCAATATTTAAAAATGACATGAACAACCACTTAGCTATTATATATAATGATGAACATTCATAAATGAGGGATTTTGTTCATTACTTAAACCAGGTTTAATATAAAATTGGGTCAATATAACACACACACCCTCCAAATTAGGTAAATACGCTCCACAATTCACACTCCTGTTCTTTCCACTCAGATTTATTCACTTACTCCAGGATGAATTGAGATTCACATTGGTAGGTATAATGTGCCAAAATAAACTGCATTGCCTACCATGTGGCATTGAAACAATTTTATTTCACATGCCATTTGACTTTGAAAATATTCTCTTGATTTGAGTGAATCATTCTATTATAATCATATGATAATCACTCAGTATCAATTGACGTGGGGAAAATGTTTCCGCATTCCCACAATTTTTTTAAGAGATTATTTCTGCAATGACAGTTAGAGATAAAATATACTTTGAAGCCACAGAGACCTCTCAGTACCAATGCATCAGAATCATAATTAGGAATGCAAAATACAAAAATGAGTTGAAATTGTCACAACCTAATAAGTTACTAAATACATTACTAGGGAATAAAACTCACTCTCAGGAGGGTGACATGATGAAATTCAAGGACAAAATCCTAAATAGTAAATAAATGGCGATCCTAAATTTAACTCCAAATGTTTAACCTCATCCATCTTCTCTCCTCCTCCATAGTGCTGCAGTATTCTCAAAGGCTTAATCTGCAATGCTTCACGAAAAGGAGAGAATGGAGTCGGGAGAATTATTTTAACAATGAGGCTGCCCCATAGGTTGGCACAGTCACACAAACTAAATCTAATTTCAACTACACAAAATAATAAAAACTGCAATCTATTCTTCAAATGTCAACACACAAAAAGTTACTATGGATGCAATGCATGCGAAGTTCATTATGAGAGGAGGCCAGCTGAGAAGGCACTGTGGGTGGGCAATTCAGAGACCACCTTCAAGCATGGCATACATTTGCCTGATAGTGCAACTTACACCGATGCAAGATCTGTCTGCAGCTTCGATGAGAACCACACCCTAAATGACTGGCTATACCATACCACCATCAAACTATTTCCATTGATCTTCTATTTTGAGGCTGATCCCTCAAACCCCTCAGACCCACATTCCAGGATTGCCATAAACCTTTTATTTACCTGTTTCTCCATTACGTGAATTACCTTACATACTTGAATTTTTGTCATTGACAAAGAAGTATCTTCAAGTTATTTTCAGAGTACCACTCTAGTACAGCAATCAACCCCAGGGTTGACTTCGATAGAGGTTAGCGAAGCACCCAATGATATGTGAAATTCACGCATTAAGGGCTGGGGGAGGGAAAAGGGGAGGCAGTTTCTTCCTCCTCAATTTCTTCAATTACCCATGATACTCTGGGATCTACAAAATTACAACAGTAGATGTGTACTAGTGCTGTAATTTGCATGGCATGCATTTGAACATACAACCCCCAGTTGGGAGCCAAATGTTCTACCCAACTGAGTGCGTTGCCACCTTCATTAAAATTCGATGTAATAACAACTTTTACCACTAAAAGCTTCGCCAATGAAGCAAAACTATAAGCAGATAAATTTATTTACCATTTAGACATAATTTGACCAAACTTTTATCTCGTAAAGCTGAGCGTGGTAGTACCATTGACTATGAAAAGCATATTTCCATCAAACCTTCCTAGTCAGCTTTCCACTTTCTACTTACTCTTATGTAGTAACATATCACATTAAATACCAAACTGAAAATAGGAACAGAATGGGGAAACTGATAAGACTATTCCTACCCTTAATTTATACAAAGCATAAAAAGATTTTGTGATGCAATTTTGAACAATGATAACCCTCAATTCAGTAAAAAGAAACAACTGTACTCTCAGGAGCACACTTTTCTTTTGTCAAATTTTATCATTCGCAATATGTATGATGAATATACACAAAAATTTAAATGCAGATACCTATGCAGCATTCTCTAGTTGGTCAATTAGAATTAATTACTCATCCAAATCGACTTCCTATCAAGAATTCATGATCAAAATATAATTCATAACATGTAGCCGATTATTTTCCTTTTAAATTTGAGCCCTCCATCATAGCCGTTCCCTTATTAAGGCTTTGTTGTGCTTATGCCCTGCATCTTCTATCATTACATTCACTCGTATAATTCAGTCGATTAGCAACTAAGCCAAAACCACAAAATGGTTCCACCTGACTCATTAATACGTAGAGAGTCTCTCATACGACTTTAATTTCGACTCACACATTATGATTTCTTCCAAAAAACATTTTAAAATTCAATATTGAATTTTCTGATGAACATTGAACAGATGTGGAAATTCATGTTAACTGACCCTGATTTTGAGTGAAGAGTGCCCTCCTATAATTTGATCACATGATATGCCAAATGACTATACTTCATATTATTAACAACTTACTTGATTGATTGATTTTTAAAACCTAGTGCCCATATTATTCATTTATTTAAAATCACTGCAAATAACCCAAGAGCATGTTTAATGCTAGGGAGCTAACAGGATCACGAAAGAGAAAAAATTTTCCCTGCTGATTTCCTCCGGAGAAACAACTTTTTTTGATAATATGAAATTTCAAAAAAAATTTAATATAGATGCATTCAAAAGGTAGATCTCACTTCTTCTAAGCTCTATAGTATTTAAAATTCACATGATGAGTTCAGGGAGGGGGAGGGAGGAGAGACAGTCACTTTTCTTCTGCCCTATGCGCTTTCCCAGAAAATTGCACTTGTATTTTCCCAAAAATGGCCAGAGGCATTACCCATAATTTAAGCCAGGGACTTTTCGGCTCAGTCAAATGCTCTACTCACCAGGTTACCATCCTTTATTTATTACAATACTAAATTTTTAGATGACAAATTTCCAAATGGCTTTCCAAATCCAAAAATTGTTCCATAAATACATATAATATCTACGGGTGTTAAATCTACTCACTCAACAGGATTGATGAAAAGGAACAGCTAACAAGAAGTTGGGGATGATTTCACATGAATTGTTTCATATATAATTTTGAATATATATTCATTCCTGCTTTCCGAGAGGTTGTGGAGTTTTATTACATTTCCAGACATTCAAAGTTATTTTGAAAAGTTATGTCATTAAAAATTTTGGCAGTGTAAAAAGTAAAACAACTTTAAAAATACAAATCTTTAAATAAAATGTTCACATTCTTGAGTAATGTTCCATCAATACATGACACAACCGATATTTTATTGCCAACAGAACTTTTAAAGAGAAGTTGAATAGCGTTTAAAATACAAAAGAAAAATATGAATTGGCAGAAATGAGAACATATTTTGGACAAATATGCAAAGAAATAAATTATCAGAAGATATTTTTGAACATAATTGACTTAGGGTGGATAGGAGGGGAGGGCATGAACATACAAATTCCAGAGTGCTTCATTCAACAAATAAGTACTAAAGGCGGCAAAAAAGGCATTGGCATGATATTTAAATGTGTAGCAGTGAGCTTAGAAAATTAAAATAAATTAAAATCGAATTAGTAGACTCTTGGTTTAAAATAATCCAATGAATTAAATTAAAATTGCAAAAATTCACATTCATGTTCACACTTGTTTCACATAAAATCAAATCACTTAACCTCAACAGCAATTGACAAACACTATACCAACCTAGCTGTTGGTATCAATTGAGATGGAGTAATCATTTATGGAGGCAATACCTGATTCTAAGTAATCTTAGCACAAATTTGATAAATTCAGTCAAACATCACTCCAGAGTAATAACTAACACAAGAAAAACAGAACAACACAAGCCAAACTGTTACAAGAGGAAGGCAGAGGGTATAATTCAATGATAAAATCTGATGACTGTAGCCATCAGTTGGCATAAGAGGCGAACTTTTGCATTTATAAATGTAGTATGTAGGCTTTTAACACTACAGTAATAACAATAAGTTGTTGCAATGCTATCAATAACACCATGGAAAAAACAAATTAGACAGAAAATGAGTGGAAAGACAAAAATATTGTATCAGAAGTAGAACAAGATGGATATTTGCATTAGGGTACCAGAAATAAAATCCATGGAATCTGACAAAGCACGATGACTCCACAATGAAATACCTACTCCAGGAGTCAATTCTTTTGCTGCTTCATTTGAGATATGAAACCACTGAAAAGGTAAAATTACTGTTGATGTTCAAACACATTTTTTAAATGTGTATGAGCTAATTCATGTCCCCAAACACTTAAATGAATAATAACAATAAAATTTTGTGCATATATTCTAACTTTTGGGACATCATAAACTGAAAAACGATGCACAGGCTCTTTATTACCGGAAGAGTCATGTTTTTGATTGAAACAAATAAAGTTAGCACAGCAAATTTCAGTCCGACATACAATTTGCCAATACAGGTATGCCAATAAAATATTCACCATTCCATCTAAACAATATAGCATTAAAGGCACACTTTTAGGTTTGAGAAATAGTTTCAACATTCTCTAGTACTAAACACCTAACATTAATTTATCTGATTTGAAGGAAACTTCTTCCGAATTTTTGGGGGATACATCAAAATCAAATGAGACAAGCCATTACATAGGAAATACATGACATGAATTAAAAATACGGTTAGGAAATGCATAGTCATCCCAGAACAGCAGCGACTAGTACTTAATTACCAGATATTCACATTTTAGATGATAAATGTATTCCGGTGCTCACACATTAAAACTGAAATAATTATTGTACCGATTCTTCGAGGAAAAAACATTCAAACACACGTTTAAAACTAAAAACAACACTCCTTTCGGCAATGACAAATTTTCGCCCTGTTGCAAAACATTACCCCCAATATTAAGGGAAACCGAAAACGGTTTCAAGGAACGGTGGGCGCAATTTATATTGCTTGAACGGGTTGACCAAAGCGTTTGATAACAAGATTACAACATATACAAGCAGAGCTGAGCACAGGGCAAAGTTATAAACACTGGAATGTGGTTAAACACAGATGCGATATAGCCGATGGAACACTGCGAGCATTCTACCAAAAATTACAATCGCATAAAAATAAGTTCGTTGATTGTAACCATGAAAGTGTTCACAACTGCACAGCGAAAGTTACGTATAAAAATAAACAAAATTTCAGAATTATTAAAAACATTCCCGGTTAAATCATAAATCATCTATATCAAAGACAAATAATACATTTCCACGAATAACTATAGAACATGTTAGGATATCAAAGGGCACGAATTATTTAAAACTTCTTTTTCTTACATTTCCTCTGGATCCTTTGTTCCTCACTCCATCCTCTCGAAAGAACGAGGAATGACCATCTGTCTTCTCTGAATGACACATTTGATGGGGAAGGAGACACACTTTTAGTAGCAGAAGAATGGAAGGACTCAACTAAAGAGGCGTTTTCAGGAGTTAATGACAAACCATCATCACAAGCAACCGCCATATTTTATTGTAAATTCTTTCTTGGAAGTTAGCGCGTTAGATAGGGAGCTACAACATATTTCATTCGCAGTTATATTTATGTTAACCCTAACAGGATCCTTTAAATAAGAAGTGATAATCATTTATAGATACTTGGCATTACAATGACCTGATATTGAAATTTCAATCGCGCTTTGGAGTCGTCATTTGTTCACAGGTGTCCCCTTCGAGCATTTATACCCTACACACCATGGAATGTTCACTCCCGCGTCGACACATATAACTCGGTTTTCCTTGGGAAAGCCGTTCGAAAGGACGTTGTTTTATAATGACACTACGTGGTAGTCACTACCGTGGTTAGTAGATAGCAATGGCGTCGAATTACTGCCGCGTAGCTTAAATACCGTCCTTCATGTACTATGACATTCACACCTTCCTCCTTTAATATGTTATTTTTGTATGTTACTTAAACAAATCCCTGGCATTAGGAAATAAGTTAGCCGGGACTTTTTTATCGAAAGGAATAAAGAAAATATGTTCAATCAAAAAAAGTAGCAGATTTGAATAAACTCAAAACAGACGTGATTTAAACGCACATTTTCACGGTTAATTTTCCCTGAATTAATGGCATTTATGAGTACCAGATAGCACATAAGTGGTCCAAAGATGCTGTCGTATTTGTAACTACTGGCTCAGCAACTAAGGAATAAAATTATCCTGGATTGTAGCATTGAAAAAAATCCCGGCCAATACTAATGATAATTCTATATAAAAAGCAATTTCTCAATCAGTAATTTACGCATGTTCTCGAATGTTTATGCATACAACATCTGATGAAGTCATCGTAATGAGACAGGAAAAGCCAATATAAACCATAATAAGCAGGAGCGCAAAGGGAATATTAATTTATTTAAAAAACCGCAGGGGATCGAGATGGTGCGGAAGCACCCGCCGCCGGGATTCGAAGCCGGGCGGTGGGAATATTTTTCAATGGTATTTCGATTACTCACCTACTTGAGGTGCTCTGTGGAGGGCACTTTGGGTGAGAACGCCGCCCGTCGGAAGAGACGTTTAGCTGCGAACCCCTTGGAGCCCTTCGTTAAGAGTAGGCTAACGCCGACGCCGGGTTTCTCTCCACCCATTATCCTTTCCCGCCCATCCCAAGCGGCGCAAATGACCTTAGCTGTAGGTCGCCTCCCACAAATTCTACTACACAAAAGTGCAGTGTGAATAATAGCATGGCAAAGTTAAAATATAATTGAAGAATAAATATATAATGTGAGGGAAAATTATGAAACTAAGCCCCTCTTGTGACATAATTTTAAAAATTAGAACACCAAATTTCCTTTTCTCAAAGAAAAATCACATAAATTATATATAAATATTGATAAAATTAAATCTAATTCCAAATAAATATCTACAGAACATATGGAACAGCTACAGTGCATATGCTCTTAAAACAGCTTCTACAGAAACTAAAGGTAACTATTCATAAATAAAAAAACACTAGGAACTGCTGGTAAACAGCAAACATAAAATTAAATAATAATAATAAATTTATTTGTCCGGAGATTTGTTGCATATTCATACATACACAAATATAGGACACGTCAAATATAATTTTCACAATTTCACAATAGAAGAGATACAATATATAAATATATATATATATATATACATACCAATACACTAGTATAATTACATATCAATTGTTTAAGCCGGAATTGATGCATTGCGACAATTCAAGGTATTCATTTACAGAATAGAACATATTATTTTTTAAAAGGTTAAACAGCTTTTTCTTGAAAACAGGTACTTTTGTTTCATATTTCATTTCATGGGGAAGTTTATTGAATAACCTTAAGCCCATTGCTTTGGGCCCATGGGCAGTATTGTATGTCCTGACAAATGGTTGGTGCAGGTCATTGCAGGTCCTTGTGTAGTGACTATGGTAATTGTGGTTGGACTTGTAATGGGAAATATTACCCTTTGCATGTAAGATGACATTAAATATATATATGCAAGGTACTGGTAATAAACCAAGTCTTTTGAAGAGAGGTTTACATGGTGCATTGCAAGGAGCATTGCTCATAATGCGTATAATCCTCTTTTGGATTTTGAAGATTATGCCCGCATGGGGAGAGGAACCCCAGAAGAGGATACTGAAAGTAACACGAGAATAAAATTCACCATAGTAAATGGATAGAAGGACCTCTAAATTTACAGAATACCTAATATTTCTAATAAGGAAGCATAGGGAGCTTAACTTGCTGCGTAATTTGAAAATATGTTCCTCCCTAGACATGTTTTTCTGCAGGATTACTCCCAGGAATTGGGTACTGGAATTTTGGGGAATGCTCACACCTTCTACATCTACTGAGATTGCAGATGAAACTTTCTTTTTATTAGTAAATCAGGCTGGACTTATTTAAATTGGGTTTTAGAAAGTTATGAAGACACCATGCATTGAAAATCTGAGCTACTTCGGCGGCTCTTTCTGTCAAGCTGTCTACTGAGGAGGCTGATACAATGATATTTGTATCATCAGCATACAGTATTGGGTCTATCCCCTTAATGAGCTTAAGATTGTCTGGGAGATCATTGATATAGATTAAAAATAAAATAGGACCAAGTACCGAACCCTGGGGAACACCCAGTGTTACTTCTCTACCAGGGGAAACAAATTTGGAGCCATTTCTTGAGAGCTCAACATACTGATGCCGTTCACTTAGATAAGATTCAATCCATTTGTAGGGCGTGCCTCTTATACCATAGCATTTCAGTTTATATAGGAGTAACTGATGATTGACGAAGTCAAAAGCTTTACTGAAATCGAAAAATAATCCTAAAGTTTCAGTTCTATTATCCAATCCTGAAAGTATTTGATTCACCATGTGATATGTGGCTATTGTAGTGGACCTTGTTTTCCTAAATCCATGTTGAGATGTGGATAATAGCTTATATGTCTCAAGATATGATACAAGACGTTGATAAAAAACTATTTCAAATATTTTCCCCAGCTGGTTTTACAGGGATATTGGTCTATAAGAATTCACTGCCATTTTGCAACCTTTCCCTTTGTATATTGGCACAATTTTTGCTGATTTAAGAGGGCTCGGGAAAATTCCAGTTTTTAGGGATTCATTAATTAAGAACAGCAGCTGATCCTTAATAGCATTAAACGACCTTTTTATGACTATCCCTGGGATGTCATCTAATCCAGGACTAAATTTGTTAGGTAATTTATTGATTACGTTGGTCAGTTCCATGGCTGAACATGGGAATATATATAATGAATTGCATGAGTTAGGAATATGAGAATAATTTGCTGAGTTGACTGAAACTGTGGGATTTTGATGGGATAGATAGAAATCATTCAGGATGGAGGCCATTTTAGAGTAATCTGATATAGCATTACCAGCGGAGTCCTGCAGTTGAAGATCTTGTACATGATGTCGACCCTTTGATTCGTTAATAATTTTCCAAATCTCTCTAGATTTATTGTCTGCATTGGTAAGTCTAAGGTTGTTGAAAGATTTTTTGGCATGCTGTAAGGTTTGGCGATAACTTTTCTTGAGTACTGAGTATTCTTGGCGATCTGCTGGATTTGATTTACTTTTGTAATACACTGCGGCATCTTTCATTTTCTTTGAAAGCCAACAAATTTCATCAGAGACCCACTGACTTTTGTAGTTAACAGAAGAGCTTTTGTTTTTTGTATGCTTCAGGACACGGGGAAAGCAGATTTCAAAGTAATGTAGATAGGTGGAATAGAAATATTCAAAGCTAAGGTCAAAGGACTTAAAGGAAAACAAATCGGACCAGTCATGGGAATTTAATAAGTCACAAAAGGCGATCATATTCTGATCAGAGAAATACCTTTTGTAGTATTTTTTACTTTCTTTGGATGTAGACACAGCAATTGTAGAAAGAAGTGGGTAGTGATCAGATATGTGGGCATTAATGGTATTTGTTTGTACTAGATCAAGGTCGATATTAGTTAGTACATTATCTAAAACTGTTTGCGAACTAGCACTCACTCTAGTAGGTTCACTGTTAGTAGCATTGATGTTGAATGACGTCAGTAAATCCATGAATTCCTTTTTAGCTTTAGAATCGGCCATAAAATTACAATTAAAGTCACCTGTAATTATTATGCAAGGCTCATGGATTGACCTATGGATTATTTCCAAGAGTTTCGTCAGTTTGGTCAGGAAAACGCAAAAGTCACTCTTCGGCGAACGATAAATAGACAGCACATAAAAAACAGTAGTATCCATTTTGAAGCAGGAAACACAGCATTCAAATGATTGTTCTTCATTGAGAAATTCGTATGGGTAACCAATGGGAATATGGGAAAAACATTCAGACAGTAGGATTAAAACACCACCATTTTTGTGAACAGTCAGGCAAAAGGCACTAGCGATGACATACCCAGGCACATGAAGAGAGTCTAGTTCACTCGCATTTAACCAATGTTCGTTGACACAGATCACATGGGGTTGGTACTCGTTTACTAGAACCTCGAGGTCCAGTAATTTATTACGTATGCACTGAATGTTTATGTGCAAGAGCTTCAAATAACGGGTTATCCTTCCGGCGCTGGTGGGAGGCGTGGCTTCAAAAAAGAAAAATTTCCCACGAACACATTTTTAGGCCAAAAGGCGGCATTACTGAGGGTATCGCGAAAATCTTGGCGTATGGATACCCGAAACGATGTATAATTTCCGCGCGTTACCTTAAGTTGTTCGATCACCAGTTCCGTTGAGGTATCAATCTCCGGGATTTCATCTTTTACATAGTTTCTCAACTGGGTAACTGTTGTATCGGAGGTGAAGTTCCACACATGGAGATGGGAAAGACGAGGGATCCCCGAAAGAGAGCATTCTTTCGTAGATGTTCCGATGATTGGCGATTTACGGAGCCTACGTTTGTGGCTCACAGTAACAAATCCATCGTCTCCTTCTGCAGAAAGTTCTTCTACACCACTTTTCTCACATTTCTCGTCAGCAATATGAGGTAGCACGGTAGTGATTGAGGGAGTAACACAAACATTTTTCGAGATCGGCACCTGTTGCCCTATCAAGTCACTGCTAAATTTAGTCCGATTGGAGGTCGATTTATCTGAAGCAAAGTCTTTCTCTGGGTTGAATTTTACGGTTTTCGCAAATGATACACCCTTACACACGTTAGTAGCCTTTTTCGTTGCGAGAGAATCTTTTAAAATGCTCATTTCCTGTTTCAGCATGTCGATATCGGACGCCATGTTAGATAGTGCACGCTTATTAGCACGACAGGAAAAACATTTCCAAAAAATATCTCTACATTCAAATACGGCTTTCAAAAAGAGATCATTCAGATTAGTGCATTTGGAATGAAAAAAGCGTGAACATAAATCGCAATTAATTACTTTATCTGTAGAATTAAGGGAAATATGGGAAATATTGCATGAGCTACACTGGCTTGCAAAGTAAGCGGCCGCCATCTTGGATATCGGCCTTCAAATAGGTGTAGACTTTCTGAAGAATAAGAAAAGTGCAATAATTCTCAGTTTGATATATGAAATAAATTAATTAGTTCATTGTATCCATCTCTATGCAAAAGAGCTTGATGGATATCTTGTAGTTATAACTGAAATGTAAATAATTACAAAATCAAATTGATGATATTTATGACTGAAAAATTGACTGCTCTAGACAGTATTGGGTATATTAAAGATGGCAGATGTTTCCTGTGCTTTGATTGAGCTAATTCTCTCTTAGCTGCAGTGATGCCTTGGCCAATAGAGGAAAGAAGTTTTTCAAAAGGAAAGGGTAACTTTTATTTGCCATAGTATAAAGGAAAATATATAAAGACACCCTGTCAAAAATTAGGATCTGCTTCCAGGCTTGCTCTACATTAATCAATATGATGAACTTTGGGAAATATCTGTATCAAAGGAAAACACCACAACTGAGCCCATTTTAATGTCACTAGAAATTGACTCCTTTTTTTGGTCTCACCAGGTTGTCCCGTACTACATTCAGTATCTTGTACTTGAAAAAGAGAGGACAAGTCAGTCAAAATATTATAGCCTTTATCGATAGTACTTCCTTGGGCCTGGTTGGAAACCAAGTTATTAATTAATATCATTTTCAAAGCTGAATGGAACTGCTGTGGATTTTCATTGTTGATTAGCTGTACAGTTTTTCCTAATAAAATTGAAAAAAAATTTGGTAGGGTCTTAAGGTTTTTTGCGTAAATTTCCCAGAACTGTTAAGTTTTTGGTTCAACCTGCAGCAAAGTTACTGCTCTTATATTAGTTAATCAGCCATCCTATGGAGGAGTGTGGTTTACCTTTTTCTTTCCCCTGAACTCCCTGGGCAGGGCTGATTTCCAGTGATTCATGTGAGCACTCCCATTTCTGACAGCCAACTGTAATGTTCTCTTGTACTGGTGGTCTATTGGCGCATTCAAGTTATCCAAAGTAGGAACTGACCACATCCATTAGATCCTGTGCAGTGGCCAACCCATCCTTCCCTAAAACTACTGCAACAGCAAAATTAAAATTCATGAAATGCTGAAATAATAAATATAAATGAGCCCCTGCATCAACATGACAGCTAAATATTTGTGCAGCTAAGTTTACACATGTTTCCTGGAATGATGATGGGGATATATTAGCCTGCATAAAATGAGCATGGTAAAGGTTATAACTACATCAACCACTAAATTAATAATGCGAATTAGGATATAAACAATGCACAAAAGGCCAATCTTATGGTCTATTTCAAACCATGATAGCATAAAAATGTTGCCTTGTAAATTGATTAAGTTTTTAAACCTTATTAACATTTTTTCCTCAACCCTACGTGAAAGGATAAAATTAAAAAAATTGAGGATATTTGTTCAATGAACCCCTACTTTTATTTTTGATGGTATCGTGGTAGTTTATCCTCACAGAAATTGACATGCTTCTCACTTGAAAGCACTCAGTTACATTGAATTGAAGAACAGTCAAAATGAGAGAATGTGAAAATGCATATGCAAGTTGACATAAATAAAATTATGTCATGAACCACCATCATACCACCCTCATTTCAAAACTAAGTGATTCCATTCATGAAATTGCTTTGCAATAATCCCAGGCAATTAATTACACTTGAAGTTTTATTGATCATATTGCTGAAGAATTTTGTGTCTAGCTTACAGAAATTTTTGAATATGGTTCAGGTTGCCCCATGATTTATAGTTTTAGATGCTTGCAGCTTTTTAATAATTTTTTTCAATAGATTGATGAATGATATGCAATGCCATTAATATGTATTTGCTGAATATTTTTTTTGTTTATTTTGTTTCTGACACAGAGTGCTTAGAATGATAGCCTTAGTTAGGAGATTGATTGATGTTTCAAGTTATCAATTCCATTATTTGTTTATAATATTTTCATTTATGCATTCACTAACACATACAACTAATAATGATCATCCTAACTTCCTAGCTAAGTGATCTTGTGCATGAATTATGTGTGAGATGTACTGTTCATTGCACTAGAATGCCTGCTTTTTAAATAGTTGCTTTAGTCCTTGAATTTTTTATGGTTTAGCCTTTCAAAATTTTTAGGTATAGTATTAGCCCCTTCAAATTAAATTATTTCAAATCCTTTCAGTTGTTGCGTGGTTGGCGGCCGCGAAATCATTGGTGGGAGCGTAGCGCATAATGAGAGAGTCTAATTCAGTTTACGAGTCTTTATTTAACCCTTTTCAAGCTATGGGATTCAGGCACTGGGGAGTAGGGACGAGCGAGCAGGGCAAGGCTGGGTATCTCTGATATGGTTGTATGCTCGACTGACAGACACAGAGGTGACATGGGACGCCAGGAGAGGTGCAGGGTAAGGCTGGGCATCTCTGGTGTGGTCGTAGGCTTGACCGACAGACACAGAGGTGACATGGGATGCCAGGAGAGGTGCAGGGTAAGGCTGGGCATCTCTGGTGTGGTCGTAGGCTTGACCGACGGACTCAGAGGTGGGGTATCAGGTGAGGAATGGGGAAGGGAATGGGTCGTCGCTCCAGGATCGTCTCGCTTTGTAAAGCATCGCGCCTTTGGGGGAGGGATGACTTCAAAGTAGCTACATAGTAGCTACATTGTAGCAAGAAGGGAATTGGGTGGCGGACATTGTCTTGTATTGGTTTCCAAGAAACCCGCACTACATCACCATACATTGTCAGTTATGCTGGGGGGTACTCCTTGGGAGAGTTAACCGATAGTGGTGGTTTCCGAGAAACCCACACTACACAGTGATTAAATGAATTCTTCAATGGGATAATGAATAATAATAATAATGTTTAATTATTCATAATTATTAGCTACATACTAACATAGCACTCATCATGTTTAAGAATTTTATAAATAATGTTTTACATAATGTATTAATATTACTAGGCAAAGTAGCAATATATATAATATTCAAATATCATGCCATACTTGATAAAATTAATCAGTTTTCAAGATATTCTTTAAGTAAAAAAAGCTTGACTTATTCAATATTTTTAGTTTTTTTTAATTCATTTAAATTGCTTAAGTTTTTATTGAGATATATATATATATATATATATATATATATATATATATATATATATATATATATATATATATATATATATATATTTTGCCTGAGAATTACTGTGGGCTCACTAGGTATAGTCTTAATCCATGGGTATTTACATGATTTCCATAATTATTCATGGGAATGATTCAGTTCAGGGAGCCAGTTCTAAACCTAACATTTTTCCTGGACATTTCCTAAATAGCTGGGCATGTAAGGGAAAATACTTAAAAATTATGTAATCCAGCGATACGATGAGTTTGATTTCATGAATATTCCATGCATATTACCTATTATTTTAATTGGGGGTGATCTTATTGAGTCAGTGGAAAGATATATGAAAATAAAGTATAACAAATAGTGAAATTAATGAATTTAATTATCATATTTCAGTTGATTAAGTAATTAATATAACCAATCCAAGCACTTTAAATGAGTACATTTCAAAGAATAAACGCTATATCAAGAATTTCTCTTAACTAGATCCTACATAGGGTTGACGGTTTAAAAGCAGTCAGTCTAGCACCATGATCAGAATGGTTTAAATTATAATTTCTGCATGATACCACTCAATTGTGATTTATTACACATTTCAATCTTAGTAATATGATTCAGTGAAAATTTAAATGGAAATAATCTATAAAATATAGGAATATTACTGGGTTGGAAAATTTATCAGTACATTGATGAAATATGTAACCCCTGTAAGCTTCTTAAACTATAAAACCTGAATAAAAGAGTAGTAAAAAATGTTGTCTATTGAATCATAACCTTTGTAAATACATATTTTGCAGCAGGGGTTTCTGAATTAATCACTAATCCAAAACTCATTGGGCTCGCTCCTGTTCCAAGGGTTTAGGACGGGACCGCAGAACTATGTCATTCATGACCAATTTGGTACACTGAGTTGGGAGGGTGTTTTGGGCAATTCCACAGTGATCACTTGATGGGTTTGAACATGAGTCAAAAGTATACTCATATTGCATATGTAAACATTAACAATCAATTGCTAAAGTATTGTCATCCCTAGTGTAGGTGATGGAGTGCAAGCCTGGGTGAGAAGTGGGTGCCTGAAATAATTTGTTGCTTATTGGTTGATGTCCCCAGTTTTTAATGTTATTGTTGCAAAATTGTTATCTTTCGCTTGTTATTTCTTGTACCTTCAAGATAGCATTTTCATTAGTAGTAGCATTCCTGCCTAGGGTGGCTTATTGATAGACCCTGACATTACACACTACTAATCCCGAACCATTTACATGATACAATAAATCCATAAACCCTGATTGAAATGAGTCTTTTTTTACCTCCTTTAGTTTCATTTGAAGTGCCCATTATTTTCCTTCCTCCACCTCCAAGCATTCTCCCCTCTAACACCGTCTTCAACATCCTGTTGCCCAGATGTATCTCCCAAAATCAGTTGTCCTGCCTTTATTAAATTTCTCCCAACACCCCTCTCTTTAACCCTACCATGCCCAAAGCATAATTCTTTGTTCTTTTTTCCATCCATTTTATTTTTTTCATTCTTCTTCTTATCCACATCTCAAAATCATCCACTCTATACTTATCCTCTTGCCTCAACAACCAAATTAGTGAACCATAGAACATTACCCTCATGCTGAAGATTTTGACAGGCTGATAAATATGATCTTATTCACTAAATATATATCAGAAACTCTTGCCTCTTCATATATTCTATACACTTCTCTATACTAAGCAATTTTTCTTTTTATGTCTCACCACTTCGTCAAAAGATCAACCAAAACACACATCAAGTGGGTGAAATATTTAACCCGTTCTAATTTATTTCCCCAAACTTTAATTTCTGTCTTAGCCTTCTTATATCTTGAATATCTCTTTAATTTCATTTTCTCATAACTAATTCACATTCCTTCTCTATCAAATTGATTTTCCATTGTGCTAAGTAATGATTCTAACCCCTTGGCTGACTAAATAACTAATACTGGATTATCTGCAAGTCTAATTAATGTGAAGAGTAACCCTGCCTACTTTCACTCCAATCTTCAAGCCCTTCCCAAACCTCTCTTACCATTTCCTCTGCATGCATACTGAAAACAACCAATGGTAACGGACCCCCCTCTCTTACTCCCCATGCCTGCTAATCCCGCCACTCCTTCACCATCCAGTCCTTTGCCATCTGAGACATATACACCTATTCAGTTTGCTCCAATCTTTTGTAAAACTTACATTGATTATGCCTAGTTTACCCTTAATTTTGCCCAGTTCACTCTTTCTTAATCAAAACTGATACAAGATTAAGCAAATTTTCTGCCAAGTACTCATCTGTTTCTTTCACCAGTCTATTGGTGATGATTCTAAGTATTACTGCTTCTGCATGTAAAAGCAACCTTATAGTCCTAGAGTACTCACTTACTGTTGCTTTTCCATTTTTTGGGTAGGGTATCAATACTGATATAACTTAAAATCTTCTGACTAAATCTCTCTCCCATTAATGCTACAAATGAGCCCATAAAAACTCTGTCTTCCACATATTCTCACATTTTGGAGTATTCATTCCCTCAGCATTCATCTATTTCATTTCCTTTAATTCTATCTTTTCCTCGCAGTCAAGTACTCCCATTTTTAACCCATTGGAATCGACATCATAATCCCTTTTTATATCTCAACAATCTGACCCATTATTTATCATATAGTTCTTCCATATATTTATTCTTTTCACCCTGTAAGAACCTTTTCTTCTCCGATTAATATTTTACCCTTTGTATCTCTACCATGCAAACGTATTTTCCATTCTCACATCCCATCAGTTCCTTCACCTTCCTGCAGGGTGGGTCCTTTTATCCTGGCCCTTGTACACTCTCGACATCTCTTAACCGCTACTTCCACGGCGTTTACTTTGCAATATTAATCTCTCATCTCAGTTTATTGTTTAGCTCTTTGTACTTTCGTCCCCCCCGATTCGTTCCCCTTCTTCCATTTCCTTCTCGCATTCATATCTCCTATCATTTTTTCCGTAATCCATGCGTTCCTAAACTTTTTTCTATCGACCGCTTCTATTGTTTAGCACGCCGCTTTCTTGATTCCTCGTTCGAGATATTCCTATTTTTTTCTTCGGTTCCTGTCTCCCTGTCCTCCCCAGGGATGGGAATTTTTCAAATGCCTCCTGGTACTCCTTCCCTTCTGCCCCAGTTAAATCTTCCACGTTTATTTCGTTTCCCTGTCCCTCTTCCTTTCCTCATTCTCTTTAATTTAATATTTCAATTCACGAGCGCTGAGTGTAAATGTGATCATAATGCGCATTGCTCCCGGAAATCTATGCGAGTTGATGACACCTTTCGAAAAACTGCCTAATATTACAGTACTGCTGCAATCTACCTCCTTGTGTCTCCCAGCATTTTTCACATTAACCTGCGTGTACTGTGGTGTTTCAACCCGATGTTGGTTTAAATACGCTACTTATTCTGAAACACTCTACAGCAATTAGACAGAATCAAAATTTGAAAAATAAATTCTGCGAATAAAGAAGTCATTATCGCCATTTATCTGGAGGCTCTTTGCGCATTAGATCGTGCGTGAACGTGCGCGCAAATGTGCGCTCTTGTGCCTGGGTGCGTGCGTGTGTGTGTGTGTGTGTGGGGGGGTTTGCGGGTGTGTGCGCGCGCGAGTGTCTGTGCGTGTGCCTGTTGTTTTCTGAATGTGCAGCGCACTCGATAATGACATTTAAACCCTGAAACACGGGTCATGCTGATAAACAGAAATATTGTGAAAATGTACTTATTTGTATCATCTTATCACATCTCAGTGATATATTCTAATTCATACGCTATGTGCTAAGTGATTGAAAAGTTACAACGGCGGAAGGAGGAAGAGAACAATTGAAGCAAATAATCAACTGTGGAATTGGGGAAAGAATGTAGGCCCAAAATATCTTCGTTAAATAGATTTATCTGAGATATTAATAATATAAAAAAATTCTCATAATTTTAGTGAGTAGCAGTACGAAGTATTTCTTTTCCTTATAGCATACTGATGCGCGCGAGAAATAACAAGCAAAAGATAACAATTATGCAATATTAACATTAAAATAATGAGGACACCAACCAATTAACAACGAATTACTTCAGGCGCCACCTCCTCCCCCAGGCTGGCACCGCATTGCCTACACCGTGGATGGCGAAACTTTTGGCGATTGAGTGTCAACGTTTATGTACGTAATAAGAGTATACTCTTGAATTGAGTTCCGACACTTTGAGTGGTAACCGTGGAATTGCCCGTGGCATTTTCCCAGCTCTGCGTGCCACAGTGAGCTGGCGCGCCATAGGTTCCCCCACATTCTTGGCCTAAGCCTCTGAACAGGGATTGGCCTGTTGGGTTTCTGGTTAGTAATTAATTCAGAAACTCTTGCTACAACTATTTACGAAGATGATGATTCTATAAACAAAATTTCTTGCCTTCAGTAATTGTTTTAGATGATAATTTAGAAAGAAAATAGCCGTAACATGTTCTTTAAATAAAAAAATCGATGATTTCGAAAACAGAAGAAAGTTTTAAATGAAATTGACATAAGCCCAAAATGATTCCAACAGTGTGAGGAGAATTCTTACGGCATTCCGTCAATACCAGCTCAGCTATTGCTCAGCTTCATTCCTCCCTCGATACGAGAGACATTTTTATGTCCGTTGTCCGCGACCCTTAATCGTGACAGCCCACCCGCCTCAACTGTCAACTCCCCCCTCAATTAAGGCGGCTTGCTCGAGGAATTGGCGAGGGACGGCCATCCCGGAAAAACAAACCCGAGGGGAAGAAGTCGTAGGGAAAAAATGCAATAATAGTCGAGTTTTTTTTATCCACTCGAGTCCAAACCAGTGTTTGTTGCGAAGGAGGAAATTCACAGTTATGCTCGACAGAATCGAACTTCTTAAATCCCTTTAATATTGCACGTTAACTTCCTGCGAGGTGTTTGAGGGGACTGTTAGGAGCGAGAGATTACGAAGGATTAGTAGGGAAACGCGGCAATTTTCAAGCAGGGGTGCTAAACGATGGGGAGGTGGAACGAGGCGATGGGAGTGGGACTCACTCGACAACAGCAATGATCGGATGATGCTGGTGTTAAAGCGTGTCGGTGGTGGGGGCCTATGGGGGGCGGTGACGGAGGGTGCGAAGGGAAGCCGCCCAAAGGCCCGAGAGGCCTGCTGTGGAGGGGCTTTGAGGGGTGGACAGGTGGGGGGGGCGAGGAGGAGATGAAGGAAATACACGCAAGGTCTCAAGGGAGGGGAGCTTGAAGACAGTAAGAGCGCTTGAAGGTGACTCTGGGCTGTCATAATTGTGCCATCCGTCTACCTGTCGACACAAGCGCAGTCCCGGAGGTTTTCAGAGCCATCATGAAGATTTCTGTGAGGGTCAGGGGTGACTGGCTTCAGGTGCCCTGCAGAGATGGTGAGTACCTGACTTCCGGATGAGTCCGCGGTGAATCGTTTTGAATTGATCGTCGCTCAATGCATTCGAAGCAGGGGAAAGTTCCTAGTTTTAAGTCCTGGCTTTGGTTTCCTGGTTTAAATCCATTTGGTTTCCTGCTCTAATCCTTCTCGCTACCCTAAGACGCACGGAATGCTTTCTGTGAGACTCTTTCGCGAATGAATGGCTACGATAAACCTAGTGGGTCATAAATCGGTAGGGAATCTGTACTCTGTGGAACACATTTGGTAAATTGAACGGCCGGTGTAATAGATAATCCGTGCAGAATAATTTACATTGAAATTTTAAGGTAGATACTTGATTCCGAATCAAACAACTATGTATTTTATACCGTCAGTTTACCACTAAAGTAGTCGTGACTGGAATGAACCATTTCTGCTACAAAAAATGTAACAGTGCTTTTAATCAACGTCCTTTGAAAAGAGATGATATTTTTATCTATTCGAGCCTGACAGAACGTACTATCGTAACCGAATAAGGTGAAGTATATCGCTGAGTAACACCAACTACTCCTGAGGTGAAAATCCTCGATCCCTACTTGAGGTGCTTTGTGGAGGGCACTTTGAGTGAGTACGCCGTCCGACGGATGGGACGTTAAACTGCGGACCCCTTGGCGTCTTTCGTAAAGAGTAGGCTAATGTCGACGCCGGGTTTCTCTCCACCCTTCATCCTTTCCTGTCCATTCCCTATGGCGCAAATGACCTTAGCTGTCGGTCGCCTCCCCTCAAAACTACTACTACTATGTGATCAGATCATCACTTCAACGTCATCCTCAGAATATCAAGTGGGTGGTTCTCGAGAGATTTGAGGCACTCTGCCCCTCTCAAGGTACTGCTAGCCGGGAATATGACAGCGACAAAACCGCGCAAGAGTATAAGTTTTTCTCTCGAGTATACAAGTACAAAAATTTAAAACCGAAGGTGGAATGAATAGTCAACAGAAAATTCATGTCCTAAGGTTCATAATATGTCTTGGTTCTCCATCTCGATCTCTTTAAATTAACGTTAAGTTCCTAAGGGTTCAAAGTGTTCTTATTGTTGACAAAATATTAACCTGGAGGGCTCTAAGTTTTTTGGGAGAAAATTGCAAATTCTTTGCATATTGGAGTCTATCGAATGCAAAAACAGCCTTTTAAATTTAGTTTCGCATAAAAATATATTCGACGGCAAATAATCGTTACTTGAACAGGTTGCTCATTTCTTAATTTGAGCCGCTGAATCATTGAGGATTGACACAGTTTCTTAAACAGCGGAATCGGTCTTTCATATTAAAATAGATTTTTAAAAGCAAGAGTATTCGGCATTCGTACCGAAAAAAATATTTAAGATAGGTTTTCAAATCACTGACGTCCCGCTAGATTTCATGCTAGTTTTTCATTCTTTCAGTCTGAGGAGTAGAGTTAGGCATACCTACTTTAAAAAAATAGTCTTTTCAATGGAGTTCAGCGATTTAACTTAGATTATTCCACATCATTCACGTTTCAAGTGAACAGTAGAAGATATTTAGTAAATTTACCAAGCAATTAAAATGTGTCTAACATTTTCCCACGGGCTGTATCCCCGAAGTCCTCTGAATAAATAACAAACGTAGAGAAAAATCATTATGAAATTAGACAGTTCTCTGCAAGTTTATAGTTTTGAAGAGTGGTTCTGGATTACAGCTTCCGTGAAAAGAATTACAGGAAACAATATGACGCCAACGTCGCCCAGGTGATATTAATATCTTGGCAATACACATATATTATTTAAGGCCTACACGACGTAAACATGTGCAGGTCTCGTTTGTTCATTATGCGACACTTTAATCAAAAGACGCTTCCTGATTCATCTCACCATTTTATCCCCAGTGAATTACCACCCTAGTGCTGCATTAAAAATCACCGGGGATATATTTTACAGCTAAATGATGTTGAAAGGGGCACGATAGTTGACCACGTAGTACATTCACAGAGTAATTGAATGAATGTTACTGATGTTAATCCTCTATACTGTTGTAAGCCGTTATTGTAAAACCAATGTGGCGAAGTGACTCTAGCAGCGGCTCAAAAGGTTTTATCACTGGGAAATGGAGTTATGTTGAACTGCAAAATATTTTCTCATAAAATATGGAATGAAAATCAATTCCAAAGAAAGAATTGTTCCTGTAGTAGCCTCCAAAAATATCTTCAAGTCCATTGCACATCTATTCATCCATCCACTTGAACGATGTTGTTGGATTACTTTGCTGAAATTTTATGGGAAACGCTTAATAAGTTTTTTTAATACCAGCACGGAATTAATAAATGAGATGAAAATTACTAGAGTTATGAGTTAACTTTTAGAGTTAACTTTTCCCAAAGCCTTTTCCCTTCTCAAGTGTAGATTTTTAAAAAGCGTCGACTATTGCAGCAAATGAACATGTGATATAATGATGAAGAGTCTCGCGAAGAATGATTAAAATGAATATAAGGCAGAATATGTTGATTAATTGTGAGTAAATGCACTCCCGGGCATGCTAAGTTTCTGCCTTACAGAACAACGATTTTTTAGTCCGATGTACACCTGATGGAAACGAGAACCGAACCAGAACTCGCCGTCAGATTATCTATGGGTCGTGATTCAGCATCGATACGAAAACTATTCGCGAAGTACTGGGATTGTGTAAGTCCGTCTCATCCGCTTAGTTTGGTGAGTGTCTATAGCGATATCTCGGCCGTAACTATTTGAGTTGTCTCTCACCCGAATGAAACAACTATAACTTTTATACCGTCAGTTTACAACTAAAATAATCGTGACTGGAATGAATCATTTCTGCCACAAAAAATGTAACAATGTTTTGCATCAACGTTCCTTGAAAAGAGATGATATTTTTATCCATACGAACCCGACAGAAAATACTATCGTAACCGAATTAGGTGAAGTACATCGCTGAGTAATACCTACTACTCCTGAGGTGAAAATGCAAAGACTCACATTTTCCAGCTTTACTATCATTTAGAATCCCTACTGTTGATTTTATGATACATTATGCCCTTCAAATCACATTACCAAGCTTTGGGAACGACATTTTTGATTGGGCCGTGTGCATAGGTTATTGCGCAACCCATTATACATGTAGTAATTGAAACTGGGCACAAAAGAGTATAGACAAGGATAAATAACCTGAGAACATTTTTCATTAAAATGTAACAAGCAAGGTTACGTGAAAGTGCCATTATTTATGTATCTGTATAAAATACTCATAAATGATTTTGTGCTACTAGTTGCAACATTACTCAATGGACATAATTTTTACACTCCGTTAGTGTCACTGCCTACTTAAGCCACAATACCCTATTCACGGTATGACACTAGATTCAAAATTTCTTAGGTATAGAGAAAATGAAATATTCAAACTCAAATGTACAAGTTTGGGAGGCGGAGTTTAAATTGAGGAGACGCTCACGATCTTTGCTTTCCTATTAGCACAGGTGTCAGCTGCTAACTAAAGCATAGGACTAGGAATGCCTCCGAAAGGGAGCTTTCAGAGGTGCTAGCTTAATCGGTGTGAAACTCGTAAAATATATTCGGATGTATTTGTGGCACATTCGGTGTTCTTTGGTGCATCATGATTTCTTTGATAGTGTGAGGCTACATACACACATCTTAAATCATCGCATCAAAGTGTGCATAGCCAAGAAAGATAGGAAAGGGAAAAAGATCTGTTGGATGATGGATTTATGGATGAGGGCTTGTTTTAGAGGATAACTTGTGCGAAAGAGTCATGTATTTATACATGTGGATGTTAAAAATGGCGTTAGATTCGACGACATAAAACGGATACTGGTTTCAATTTGGAAATGATCCGTTTTTAGATCTGCTGTTTCCGTTTGATGAAATTGAAAGAAAATCGGTGATGGTGAATATTAAAAGGGAGCAAGTGGAAGGGCATATTTTGTATCGCGGTTGATCTCGGAGATAGGAACCGGGAGCTTCGGGGCAGAAAGCTATGCGGGTTGGATGGTAGTGATGCAGAACATGGCGAAGTGCAGAGGTACATCTGTTGGAGGGAGTGGATCGTGTGGAAAGTATGATTGAGGAACGAGGGCCGCACTGCAGGATATGTGGCGGTCTTTGGGTATTTTCTTTTCAACGATACATTATTCTGTGGACGAAGGTGGAGATGAGATTCAAATTTTGAGATAGGCGTACTTCCAAGACATACTTGTATACTATACAATGATAATTCATATCCATTTGGTACTAATATATATTATCCGGACAAAGGCCACGCCGGTTCCAGGTAGTTCACCAAAGGTAAACGATATTGGACCGGACGGAGGTTGGATGGTTGACTTCCATACCTTTGCCGTGGTACTCATGCCCCTTGTCTCCATGTGGCAGGCAGGTGAAAATGGACCGAGAGGTCTAAGTGTCCGGGGCTCCCATCCAGGACTCTTCCACCCCACACCAGAAATCAACCATTATCAAATTGTGCAGAAATAAAGGAAGTATTATATTGACGGTATGGTAATGTGAATCATGCATTTATTTCCCTGGACGATCTTCCAGGCCAACGAAGAACCACCGCTTTTGGCCAAATAAATTGAACCGTTCAATGCTTAAGACCACTGACGAGAATGAGAGTAAAGGATAAGAGCTGGTATATTCGCTTTCAGTTATCAGGCTGAATGAACCAGCCTGATCATCGAATCAGTTGATTCTGAGCTATTTGATTTAGGCCTCTGACGACCTTCCACAGAATTCCAACCCTATGTAGACGTCACTAAGGCGTGATATACGTCACATATACGTAACATGCGGGCGTTCATATCTCCAGTCACTTCCAACACCTTGAATGAGCTCAAATGAGTGCTAATGGTGAATCCACTTGCTCGCAACTTTAGGGTAGAACCATGTAAACCTATTCCTTATGAATTCATTCCTGAGGACATAATTAACGTTGGTGACTGACTTACACGTCCTTATGAATTGTTTTAAGAGGCAGATGTCCGTAGGGCTAATAGTACTCTGAGAATGCAGCACACATACTTACGTGCTCGCCCAAAAGTATAAATCTATCCTATTTTATCTATATTATGTATCATCAGGGCCTATCTATATCATACAATAATAAAAATTGTTTTCAACTGAAGGTTAAAAGGTTGCTTTTTGAATTAAAAATTCATGGGGGTTTAAGTTTGATTTCGTTCGTGTATTCGTATTTCAATAATTGTAATGAAGGGACCACAATGCGCTCGTCAGAGTGCCTTTTATTAATACACATGGCCAAAATAAGTCAAACCAAACAGTTGATTTTAAAATGGGAAGAATTTAAAATTATCCCATATTCTCCAAAGAGCTAATCGTTAGTAGTCCGACTATATTTTGCAGCGGTGACTATTCCAGTAAATTGTTTTAGCATCGCGCTGTATATTTCAAATTACCCTTTATCCAACTATAAGAGGAACAAATCTTGCAACTTGTTTTTGCCTTAACTTTCAGTTTTGGAAATGGAAGTGGAAATGTTGAAACGGAAATGGAAATATTTGTCATAAATCATTTCCAATAGTCACTCTTTGTGACGGAAAATCTCCAATGCCGTAGAATCTTCAACTAATATGCACACTTTGACACACCACAACTACAAAGGGTTTAAGGTGTCCACATAAATAAACTGCCAACAGACGCAGCCAGAGATCGGTGAAAACTACTTATTTCGGTTATAAAATAACTTATATAGATACATTTCCTTCGGTCACATTCCTCTTAGACACACGTCTCATGTTTTCATTGCTTCGTTTTAGTTATTGAGATGATGTTACGGCGTTTCTATTAGTGTCACTAAATGATATGATTAGCTCTTCCTACGTTTTTTGCTCGCCTTCACTTGAAGCAAGATTATTTTATGAAGAACGCAATGTATTTTCCACTGTTCTTTATTTGGGTACTACTAGTTTCCGATATTAAAACGGCCCGAGGAAATCTATTTCGTCCAGCAGGATTTGGCCTCTGTGCAAATTTTGCCAGATGAAGACAAGACGCTACCTACAACCAATATTTTCTGAAGTTCGAATTTTGAAACTTTTGTAGTAAATCATGCATTTATGTACCATTTTCTTACCAAAAGAGGATAAACAGGCGTTTAAAGAGTTGTTTACTGCACAAAGAGGAATCCTAAATCTTCTATGAGGCCGTGAGATACGTGCGCTTTCGTTTTGGATAATTGAATGTAAGAGGTGTCCTAAATGGGAAATTTTGAGGTAACTATTACATTTTAAGGCTTACGATTGTGCAAATTTGATAGGCTGGTAAATATATACTTTTCAAGCGCGCTTTGTAGAAAATGAGAGTGTTGAAGGGCCCAACTTGCCATACTTGGACTGCGAAAAGAAATTTCGAACAGGATGACAGTGGCCAAGACAAAAGAGATGATTGATTATTATAATCTATTCAACATCGATTGGAGATTGGATTATAAATCATATTATACAGTATAATGCATGTAATAATGGTATGAAAGGAGACAGGTGGAAATAAATTAATTGCCACCTCGTCGTGGTGATTTCTGGCTGTCCATTTGATAAAGTGTAAGAGAACTAACCATGGAGTACATGAAGACTCACGAAAATTACTTCCCACTGCTGCCAGAGTTAACCGATGAAAGAGTGACCAATTGGCAAGTAGTGAGCTCAGACCGTACTTAGAAAATATCTTCTTTAGTTCACAAAATCAGGCATTAATGTGGGGCGTATCATGAAACTGTGGCGTTGATGGATGGATAAAATCTTTACAAGAACATTTAAAGCAAGGAAAAGAATTTTTCCTTGCTTTTTGAATTTTTGATTTGTCACTTATGGTATTAGGAGAGGCGGCCGTTGTGCCTACGAGTCCAATCTTCAAAAATTGTTAGTTCTCTAACGTTGGTGAGACGAGAAAAAAATCTCTATGGGTGAGTTTGTAATGAATTTTGCCTCAATTTTAAATGGATTCAAATTTCAGGGTTTGAAGCGTAATAACCACTATCAAAAATATTTTGCGTGGATGATTTTGACACCGGTTGGAAACTTCTGCGCAGAGGGAAAATTCGGTCCGGAGAAAAATAGAATTTTTGGTCCGAGCTAGTTAGCCCTGATGAGGGAGTTTATACGGAGAATATAGTGAAAAGGGCTGGAAAGAAACAATGGAAAACTTCATATGAACCACATTTCATGACTTTGTACTAAGAGATACCGCAATTGGTTCGCAGAATAAGAAGATTTATTATTTTATCTTTATAACGATTCAAGTTTAGTGCATATGCCTCAATCTTCCTATTCTGATGACACAAGGAAAATGGTACCTAAAGGAAAATGATAACAGATTTAGTAAAAATAGATCTCAGTTATTTGCTCTGTTAAAATGTTCTCTGGGTGACGCTACTTTCAAAAAATAATTCTCATAATCAGAAGTTTCGCGGCTTTGAAATGGCCCATTTTATGGCGAAGTCATTGACTCGAGTAGAGCCTAAAAGCCATCACCTCCGTTGGATGGATGTTGGCCCAATTAAGTCAGTTCACCGTCTCGAATGCTAAATATAAAATTTCGTGCTGTTCAGGTCAACAGTTTTATGTTTCGCGTCCTCAAAAACCCTACCACATACAAATGGTGGACATATTTCGGAAAACGTTCACACAATGTTTAGTAAACCTCTAAAAATCCTTTTATCCCATGAAATCCGAAAAAAAATTTTATACTTTCACAGAGATTGCATATGGAATAAGTACAAAATGTTTGCAAATTAAAGTATACATGTTAATGACCTTATCCAGCTAGTTTTAATAACACAATTTTATGCCACACTCATGGCGTGAACACATATTTGAAGACGAATCAAGATATGCATACTCTCTGCAGGAGCATGCGATACTGCGTGCGCAGGCGTAGGGAGGGGTTGAGACAAGGGCAATCTCATTCTCTCTCTCAGGCCGCGGCCTAATTTCAAGTGAGAATCGGTGCCACAAGGATGATTCCAGTCCTATGACTTCATTGATGACTCCAGCCTCAAAATATATTAAAATATGTTGATGGACGTATGCTGGTTAGACTATGAGGGAAACACAATAAATAAGTCGCTAGACAAACACAGGAGCTTTTTCGAGCATTTCATTGGGAACGCTTGGAATATTCACCGTACAGTCCCGACTTAGTTCCCACTGATTTTCATCTGTTCGGGTCCTTAGAAAATCAATTGGGTGACCGTAGAGGTTACTCGTTGGCTGCAACAGCAAGTAAAAGACTTCTTTGCTGCCGACTACCAAATATATCAAAGTATCTTCCTGAAATAAGTTTCAGGAAGTTACTTTGATTATTATTTATAGCCTCCATTCAGTTTTACGATTTATTTAGCGACTTTTCCTCGTATTTGCTATCCTTGTACTCCTTTGTCTTCAATGAATATGGTGACACCTGTGCCTCATTTAAAGTTTTAATTGCAAATGTTGAATGAAAGGCACCCTTGCGAATTTTCAGCCCACTTAGGAACTTTTCGCTATTACACTGCATTTCACGCAGACGACCAATTCAAGGAAGAGAGTAGAATCGAAATCGTTGGGCAAGAGACGCATGTACAAAGCAGGTTCCGGGAGCTGCTAGTACATGTGGACCTAAGATGACGACACAAGGTGCGAATGACCCCAGTCGCCGAGGTACCTAAAAATTAAATCACAGCGACGGCTCTAGGGCAGCTCACTGTGGAGCTCCCGTGAAGGCAAAAGCGTGAGCTGTCTTCTCTTCTCCAACCCAATTCGGAAGTGCACCCATGACCCAGAAAAGTAGGCATACTGTATCTCTTCAACGGCTCGGTCGACGAGTGAGGTGCGCTATCGGGCGTACTACGCTGTTTTGTGAAGTTTACAAAATGGACATTAATCGAGACGCAATTTGTGAATGTGGGAATGAAGTGAGTCGAAATAACGAGAAAATACGGGGCCTTATAAAAAGTATCGAGAAAAGTTTCTGGAAAATAATTATTTCTGATATTGCTACAATGCCTCGAAATTTTTTTAAGTAAATCACTTGAGCGTCGACACAATTTTGCCAGCGGCTTTTCCACGACTCGAAGGCTCCCCGGTAAGCGGATTCCGGAGGGTCCTCAAGCGTACGCGTGCGAGCCTCTTTGACGACACTTACGGTTCCATGGTGGTCTCCTTTGAGGGAGATTATCACTTCTGATAATATGAAATAGCCTGCTGGCGCCAAGTCGGGACTGTAAGGGGTTTGGGGAATCGTTACGATGTCGTCGCGGAAGGTCTTTGCAAGTAGACACATGACTCTGCTCTTGGTCATCCGTCAAGACCTTCGGGACGAGTTTTACGTAGATCATTCACATTACCAAATTTTCAGTGATAGTGGTGGGCACTGTTATCTCATCAATACCAATATCATCTGCGATCATTCGCACACTTAATCGACGGTCTGAGTTCAGCACTTCACTGCACAGGTCATGAAAAAATAGTTACCGATCCTTTTTTACAAACCTTGTATACGAAGTAACCCAATGTTTGTAATTTTCGAACTGGAGGCCAAATGTCCGAGCGAGCTAAACATTTATAAATTAGATCCAAGTAGGAAAAGGCACTGGCTATAAACTGCACAATCTAAGGAATTATAAAGTCACGTGTTATTTGGTAAGAGTTTTGGGGACTAAAGTACTCGCGTTATACTGGCCCGGTGGCACTCCTGAGGACCCTGGAGGCTTCACCCCTGCCGGGTGATTAATCGGCCAACAGATTTTTCTAGAGGACCGCAAGTGGGTACGATTACCCCCCTAAGTGACTCTGTTTATGCCCTAGAGCTCAAACCGAGGAAGTCAAAGAGATTGCATCTTTCTTTGGTCCGCAGGGAAGATTACGGTGCGGTGGCTGGGTGAGGAGGCTCTGCGACGCTACATGAAGATGCATTGGGGAGAGGAGGAGGAGGCTGGGAGCACCAGACGAGCAACCCCAAGGGAGGAGAAGATCCAGGAGATGCGCAAGACGCGAGGGGGCGTGATCCTCGACCCGGATGACCTCGTGAAGGACATTCTTGACGACAACGACTTCGTCTCCGTGGGTAAGCTGTAAACGATGCATTGCTGACTGCGTCTGCGTACATCATCCGAGGACATGAGAAGCCTGAATTCAAATAGGCGAGAAAAAAATTCATCTGCCGTAGAAATAAAAATATTTCTGAATAAGTTTTTATGAAACATATATATTTTTTCCGATAATTCAAAATGAAATCTAGCATACAATAAATTTGCATACGAAAAACGTCGGGGCACGAGTACTCTCGCTTCTTTTGGTAAGATTTTTTTTCTGCTAAAATCTAATGTAAGGATTAGGAACTACAAAAACTAGCAAATAAGTCATGGTATATTCGATGAAAATTTCCAGAGATATGAAAAAACGCTACCAGGCAATGAAATGACAAATGAAAATAAAATGAAGAGAAATCCAAGGTAGTGGTCAATATTTCAATTAGTTGTGTTCGCTCATTCTATCATGCTGTTATATGTGTGTTTTATAAATTCGTCTCATATAACATGTGAGGTTAATGCTCTACAATTCTTTCAGTCCTAACAACCGATCGGCCAAATCCTGCAATCGCACCAACCGAGATGAATTATGTTCCAGAACAAGTGTATCCTTTGATATGCTAACTAACATAGCTTTTGAGTAAAATTAAATGTTAAAGTTGATATTTATTACAATATGGTATATTCATAGAAGTAAAGTGTATTTTGGTGATGATTCGATTAATATAATCCAGGCTGACGGTAACAAAAACATATTCAAATCTTGTTCAAAGGTTTTTTGCATCGCTTCCGACAATATTGATCAAAGATTTCTTTTTCAAGTTTAAAATATTCTGCTGACTTGATCAATGCAGAGGTACCGTCAAAGCCTTATAAACTGGCAACAATCAGTGATGTTCAGAGTAAAACTGAAGAAGTGCAATCGAAAATATTCTTTGCTGAAAAATACAACACCATTTAAAGTGTATGCGATTTATACTCATCATGGAAAAAGATATATAAATCTAAAGTTCTTCATAACTGCATAACATTAACATCATTGTACCAGATGTAATATAAGTAAATTTTGAAGGCCGAAAGTTATATAGGTAATTTATAAGCACCGCTACAGCTATTATATCCTTAAATTGTGCTAGACCGGGGAAATACGAGCCACCAAATGAGGTAATTTTTATGCAGTCAAGGAAAATTAATGCATAATTAAACAATTACTCGTCTTATATCGATGCTTCTCATCTTTCAGTACATTCTCCTCGATGGAAATAGCCTGTCCACGGATGATCTCTTGCAACTTGGACGGGGCAGGTACAAAATTAAGGTAATGCCAAATTTTATCGAACTTCAATGGGGGTGCCTTTGTGGAAGTCAAAGGACAAATAAAGGCTAAGTAGAAATCAACGAAGTGAAGAGAACAAGTCGCACAGATTCTTCACTCTGAACATTGGTCAATGAAAAGTAGGGGGTCGACCTGGCTACTTGTATTAGTGCTACAGTTTCGCTATCGCAGTGTTTGATGGATTCATATTAAGGCTTAAAGTGGTTCAATGGGTTTGTATCAAGCCATAAACATCAATACATCATCAGCCCTTTAAAAAAAACAATTTATAACTAATTAAAAATTGATGGAGCTGTCTCATAACCAATATAAAAGAGTATGTAAAGATCCCACGTCGTAAAGTTGCTTCCAGACATGGGTTCCAATAAAATTTGAGAATTGAAGGCAGAATGGATTTGAATTAAAATTAAAATGATTTGCCTATTTACCTTGACCTCTCATTTGGGAAGATAATTCGAGGAATTAGTTCACTAACCTCACTTCGATTATTATACGGTGCAATAGCTTTCCAAATAACTCATAAATCTCCTCCTCCCGATTCTTCATAAGCACACAGCTAGGCCAATAAAAAGGATTTTCTGAAGTCACACAAACTGGGCTTCCTCTTAGGCACCTCCATCAAAAGTATTCAGTTCAGAAAGATGCGATACCTCAATAACCGTAAGTTGCTGGTAATTGCCACGGCTAGACAAATCATCACATTAGACCATCAAGAAATTTATAAATTCCGTGAAACTGCTGGAGATGCCGGGAGAGTAACTTTTGACGGAGTCATCCACTAATATGCATTGCACTCAGAATTTGTTGCATTTCAATCCTTATTGATGAAGTAATATTAGGAATACTCGTTTAAAGTTCTTAGAAATACTATTAAAACGTACGGCCTTTATTTATCGATCGAGATACATAAGGCTCATGGTGTTTGAGCGCCATGCGTACATATTCATCATATCCTGCTGGCTCTTAAACATGCATTGAAGACCTAGTTACCTCCATTTTGATAGTTTTTGAGAGTTTTTAGTTGCTCGATAAATTTGGAGTTAAAATACTTTTTATCCTCACAGCTAACAAAGGAATCCGAGGAATCTGTTCAGAAGTCTCGAGACCTTGTTGAAAAGATTCTTCAAGAAAATAAAGGTAAGTTCAATTTTTTTCCTGGTCAATTTTTTTACACCTCCCATATTATCATAAAACAATGCTTTTTTATTTGTCGTCGTTTCAGTGGTTTACGGGATAACAACCGGATTTGGTAATTTTGCAACAACAACTATTGGTCCGGAAAAACTGGAGTAAGTAATTGCATCCATTGCTTTATCGAGAATTTTCCAGTATTAATTGCCAATAGGTTAATGCAAAAGAGATGTAAAATATGGAAACATTCATTAAAGAAACAGTATGACCGCTGAACTACGGTCTTTTCTGATCCTAACTATCTAATTCGAGTGAAAAATGGATTTTTTCATTCGATTATTCACACCTACCGCCTTGAGAATTAAGCAAGACGAATAAGTTTCTTTGACCGTCTGCTTTATTTTCAAACACAAGGCTATATTTAAAAATTAAAATAAGTTAGACGAGTCAATTACCTACCTCAATGGTTTTGACTCAATTTAAAGATATATGCTCACATTTAAGTCAAACAGCAAAAACTAGAGGGAATGTCAAGTGTCCAGTTAGGTTTCAATGAACAAAACTAAATGAAAGTTTGTTGGTGAGTTGGTACGTATACACTGGTTCACTTTTCATTTGTTTTCACTAAATAACTCAGTTTTTTATCATCCCTCCTGTCGATTAATGGAACCAGGCATATGCACAAAACTAACAACTACGTTTATTTGGTTGAATGAGCTCCTAAGGTCGTTTGCACCTTAATCTGATCGTCTCATCGCAAATCATGGCTATCTTGAATTTTATTCGCCTCATGACTAATCAGCTCATTTTATAGATAATATCTTGTTATATATATCAAACCGGGGAATGAAACCCGGGTCGTCCAGTCACTAGCCCAAATACAGGTCGTCAACAATCAAATTATTATAGGAATTATATTTGCAAAGCAAGAAAAGCCTCTTAAAAAGTCACCATAAAACTCAATTTCTCATAACACCTTTTATTATGACAAAGAAACCTTTGAGCAAAGATTAGTTTATTATGGTAATTCAGCGCCTTTGGAAAGACTTTTTAAGCTGTAAAATCAAAACTGATTTCCGTAAGCTGTTTAACGCGAGTCTTTGATTTGTGTCTTTTGCAGAGAACTCCAGTACAACTTGATTCGCTCTCACGCAGCCGGAGTCGGGCCTCCGCTTCCTCCAGAGCGCACAAGAATGCTCCTGGCACTTCGCATAAACGTTTTAGCGAAGGGATACAGTGGAATATCTCTGTTTACTCTGCGACAACTAATAAATGCATTCAATGGTGAGTTAACCTGATGAGAAAATCTCTCTTTCGACGTGTAACTCCAGAGCTCTTTTACTCATGATGATTATTTTTACCATTCTGACAACCAGAAGTAGATGTAAAATGGACCTGGAAAAATTACACATTGGCATTGTCTTTTAAAGACTTGACGATAATGAAGCACTGCCCCACGAAAACGCACATTAAATTTCCTTCAATATTTCAGCACATGATTTCGACCTCCCTTGGGTGCTGTTGCCTAAAATGTCCACTCTTTTCCTCCGTTTGCATCAACGCCCTGATATCATACCTTCCCTCACGGCCTTCAACGTCCTGTAACCTATTAATGAGAATAATATATTCTGAATTCTTCGGATTACTTCCAACAACTTCTTCTCTTCCCAAATCTGACCAGCAGTCCTCGTTTCTTTGGCCCTCCGCCCATGGATTGATTGATGCTAATGAGATGGGGATTTTCTTGTTTTGTGAAAGAGATTTGTGTTTGGAAGATTCCTTTAAGTGTACTTTTGTTTTACTGACTGATTTTATTTATTACCTTTTGTGATTACTTGGGACTTTTGTGCCACCTGGCAATGTCTATCTACACATGTAAATTTTAGTAATAATAATAATGATCGAAATTTGTCATTAGAAATTGGGAATTCTCAGTTACAGTTCACGTGTGAAAGGTCATGGGATATTACATAAGATTTTTAATCATTATACATATTCAGAAAGCCTCAATAATATCCATCTCTCGCTTCTCCACACCAAAATCTAAAATAGCTCCAAACTACAGCGGCTCAAAGACCAAATTTCTGAACAGTACAGCGTCGCATTATATGTTCGTGTGTGTGTGTTTATATATAAATATATATATATATATATATATATATATATATATATATAATATATAGCGGCACAATAGAACACAAAATAAAACAGGTAACACATAACACAAGGAGGACACTCACATTGTAGATTGTTTGAGCTTTCGGCCTTCTCCGAGGCCTTCTTCAAGTACGAGTAAGACTCGGTAAGTAAGTGCTTCTTCAAGTAAGAGTCTTACTTGAAGAAGGCCTCGTAGGAGTCCGAAAGCTCAAACAATCTACAATGTGAGTGTTCTTTTATGTATTACCTGTATTATTATTAAAGGTAAAGGACTGATGTGGAGAAGGGTTTCGTGTGAACAGCCGTTGCATACGAGTCAGCCGATCCTAAGCCCTAGAAGAATTTGCTACTACCACCAAGGTCTGCACCGGCTCCGCGACCCTCGTACTCGTCGCCGCGTCAAGCGGCACTCGACTCGGAGTCGAGTCCGCCATGCAGCGACGGCCGGGTATAGGCACGACGCTACAGCGCCATCGATTTTCGGGGCCAGTTGCTTTTTCAGAGAAATTGTCCTTGTACCTCGATAGCCCTTTTCCAGCGCTCCTCCAGCTTTTTTAAATCGCTCAAAAAGTAGGATTTCGGATGGTTCTCAAAATAGGCTTCTGTGTTGCGATGGCCTCCTCGTTCGCCGGGAACCGTATTCCGTCGAGCCAGTTTTTGTAGTTTAGGAATAGATAAAACTCACTGGGGGCCAAATCTGGCGAATTCAGTTGATTTTTAATAATTGGTAGTTTAATTTCATAATTATTTCAGTCGAAACTGCGCAGTTGTGCACCCGTGCATTGTTTTAATGGGAGAGAATTTTTTCCTTGCAAAATGAGATAGTTTTTTCTTGATCTCTTCGTTCAATCGGTGTAATAAAGACGCATAATACTACCTATTTATTGTTTGTCCTTTTTGCAAGTAATTGGTGCATATGATTCCGCGTGCATCGCAATAGCCGTGGTCATCACTTTGTTGGTCAATATCAGTGTCATAGTCTTCTTTGAAACCGAATCGCCAATAGAACCATACTGTTTAGGCTGTTACTTTGTCTCTAGTGTATAGTAGTGTATCCATGTTTCGTCCACAGTTTTTTGTCGATGCAGAAATTCGTCATGATTGCGATGGAAAAGCGTCAAACCAGCATCCGAAACGACCACACGATTGCGTATATTCTCCACTGAGAGCAACCTTGGAACCATGTTAACGAAAAATTCCTCCATCCAATTTTTGGTGCAAAATGGAAAACACGGTACCTTGTGATATATAAGTCAATGGCCTTAACTGTTTCGCAAACTTTAAATTAATTGATTACTCAAAACCATATCGTGGGTTTTGTCAATAATTTCGGAGAAAGTCACTACCACTGGACGTCCCAAACGATGTTCACCATATTTGGATGTACGGTCACGTTTAAACTCATTAACCCAATTGTAAGCAGTCGCAAACACAGAAGAAGGTGTTCCATGAACTTCATTCAGCTCGGTTTTGATCTCCTTCCATGTAATCCTTTTAGAGAGAAGTATTTAATCACCTCAGAAAACTATTTTTTTTCCACTTTCCTAAATAAAAAATGCTTGTTATTTCAATCAAATATGAAGATTAAACTGCTCCAAGGTTATAGCTGAAATTTTAACAGCAATCTAGTGAGAGATGGGTTTTACTAAAAGAAAACCTTTTCCGATACTACGACCGTCATATCTTGGAATTTGTATGGAATGATTGAGTGACCCACATATTTAAAAGTGTTCATTAATCTTTCCCTTTCTCCCTGACGCTACGCTATTATATCGGTTGGCAAGGTTAATTTTTATCTTTAAGAAATTCAAAATAAATAGACGTACCTTCTCACGTTAATTTATGCCTCTCATATGCTTTTCGGGGAACGGATAATCCATCAGGAAAGCTGTCGCAAAGAAAATAGAAAGTCATTGCATATTAACTCACTAAAAAGAAGCATTAGCAACAATTGACTCGAATAAAATTAGAAAAAGGTTTTATCGCAACAATATTCATTTTCTTAGCAATTTATGGATGCAAGTCTCAGGAGATTTTGCAAAAATATATTTATATATTCTAGTCCATGATTTAAAAAAACTTTGTTGTTTCCACACTTTTTTGAGATGCATGGCACAGAAAACGTGGATCATTAGAACCACCGTTACGAGGTAATGCATACCGTAGGAATGGGAAGCCAATGTCAGACAGCAATGGCACTAAATAGGTGACTGAAATAAATGTAGAATGAGTGACTGGTAGAATCTATTTATTGGAAATAAGAGCCGACCCGGTAAATCGAGCGTTAATCCAAGTGTAAATGCAGGTAAACAGTTAGAGGAAGGAAGAAGTACTTCCATTTTGTTTTTGATCTGTTCGATGAAATTATTGTGAATCTATCTGTGCACCTGGAAGCAAACACTTGACAGCGTGAAGGACTGGAACGTGGTGGCAGGCAGGGGAAGAGACGGGAATGATTTAGGAAAGTGCGGTTTAGCAGAAAAGAATGATCGCGGGGAGAAAACTATAAAACTTTGCAGGAGAAATAAATAGGTTAAATAGAATGTTGTATCGAAAAACTGAAAAAATAAATAGAAAGCCATGTCATAAAATTCAAAATACGCGCAGATTGACATTGAAAAAGCTGGGAGACACAGGGAGATAGTTTCCACTAGTTTTAAGGCAGTAGTTTCATGATTAGACAGATTTTCGAAAGGTGTCATCAACTCACATAGATTCTCGGGATTCTGCACATTCGTACGCAGCACTCATTAAGTGAAACGTAAGATTTATGAGAGTGAGGGAAGGGCGAGGGATAGGGAAATGAAATAAATGTGGCAGGGTTTTACCGGGGCGAAAAGGAAGGAACACTAGAAGGCGGTTTAAACATTCTGAGGAAGGACAGGGGGATAGGAGCCGAAGAAGAAAAATAGGAATATTTCGAAGAAGGAATCAAGAAAGCGGCGTGGGAAAGAATAAGAGTGGTCGATATAAAAACGTTTAGTAACGCATGGATTACGGAAGAAATTATTGGGGATGTGGATGAGAGAAGGAAATGGAAGAAGGTCAACACGAAATTGGAGAGACGGAAGTACTAAGAGCTTAACAATAAACTGAGATGAGAGATTAATATTGCAGAGTAAACGCCATGGAAGTAGCGGTTAAGAGATGTCGAGAGTTTACAAGGACCAGGATAGAAGGGCGCACCCTATAAGAAGGTAAAGGAACTCATAGGAAGTAAGAATGGAAATTACGTTTGCACTATAGAGATACAACGGGTAAAACATTAATCGGGGAAGAAGAGGTTCTGACAAAGCGAAATAGTATATATAAGAGGGAACTATATTATGAAAATAATAGGTCAAGGAGTTGGGATACACCAGAATTGCTTGATTGCGAGCCTTGAATCACAAGGGAACACGGAGCCATGGCCTCCATTCACGCCCACACAGAGAAATGCGATAAGGTGTGCATCACACTGCCGCCCCGCTCTGGAGAGGGTATGCAGTGGGGGAGTGAAGAGGGGGGGAGCGGATCTCCCTTGCCATTTAATGCCTTTGTTGCCTCCACCTCATTCCTCCTCAAATGTTTTCAAATAATTCCCATGCAAAAGCTTTGTGGTGCATTGTTGTTAAAGAAATTTCGCTTCAATAAAGATCTTCATTGAAATGAGTTACGTCTAAACCAAGTAAAAAGCCATGAAAAATCTACAACCCTGCGAAATGACTGATAAATAAGGTTCATACCCTGAATCCCTTACTTGGGTAAGATTGGGAGAATAGAACTCTCCTACGTCCATCATTTTTGCTCGGAATACTGCGCTAGTTCATATCTCTATTCTAACTCATTCAAGGAATAATCAACTTTATTTGAAACTTAATTTCGGAATTCTAACTAAAATTTCACATCAGTTTGGGACGATTCGGATGGTATCGTCGTGAAAGGGAGACATAAGAGGCGATTATCATCTCTGATCGAATTCAGGGTACGCGCATTTCGGCTCAGAATACACCATATTTTAAAGAAGCTACCACTAATAATGCTCTTGCGAATACACAGTTTTATGTTTGCCTTCCAATCAGAGATTCCCGTTTCTTTGCTTGTTCCGTGTACCAATAAGCTAGAGAAGTACGTAGATTAGTGTGAGAAACGGTCCCACATTCCTTTATTATTCGATGTTTTTTCTTTACGCCAGAGTCCTGCCTCTCGTGGGTTCCCGAGCAGGGGTCGGTGGGTGCGAGCGGTGACCTGGCCCCCTTGGCGCACCTAGCCCTCGGCCTTATGGGCGAGGGCAAAATGTGGAGCCCCGACACGGGTTGGGGTGACGCCAAATACGTAAGTAATACGTCTGCCACAACTTCACCTCCACGGTGTCCCATAAATTGAAATGTTTCTCAGTTTTGTTTTCAATTGTGCTAATAATTTGTGTGACGGGCTATTGAACTATGAATCATGCCCTAACTCTTTCTCAACTGCATAGATCTTATTGTAAACAAATATAAAATTTGCCTTGCCTTGACCCCGTAGACACACAAAGGTGGTCAAATCAGCCAGAAACCCACGCGGGCGTCGGCTAGGGGGGTTAAAGAGGGAGATAGCCCTAGATATTCGGAGTTTTCATATTGTTCAAAGGAATTTTTTTGACATGACGTTCATTTCATCTCACGAGTAATTTAATGCACCAAGAAAATGTGCCGAAAAAATCATCGAAATGGCGACTTTTAGTGTAGACTCTTTCATCTTTCGCCCCTCCCACTCGTACATGTCAACCACCCAGCATCCATGGACATTGATGATGCTCTGCGAAGGATAAAAGTATAAAATTCAGTAATATCGATAGTTTTATCTAGAATGCAGCCAAACAGATTAACCATACACCCTGGAAACTTACTGGCCCCTTTCTGCGAGATTTCACTCGATTACTAACCTCAGCCATATCCTGTAAAAAAACTTTCTGACATGGTCACACTGTGGCAGTATTTTGGAAAGTATGCAAAAAAAAGTTGCGTGAGTAAAACTATCAATTTGGTTGACTTATGAGGTAGCGAAATCACAAATTAGTGAACATTTAAAGCAATAAAATTTTGCCATACGTTAAGTGTTATCAGGTAGCAGAGCTAATGAGTCAAATGAATATTTTTGAACAATGTGGAAGCGGGATTAGAGTTACGTCTTTGAAATTAGTTTAATATTAAGCGATTGATGAGAATATTTGCGGAAAAACTATTGTTAAATTGATTTAAGATTTGTAGTATGTGCATTTCGAATGACGAGAGTGAGTACATTAACAACGTTGCATCACTGTCATACCTAAATGTTAATGTCACTTTCATGCTAAATGTTTTTCATTCGGAAGAATTGTTTTCGGTATGAGAGTGTGTTTATATATATGTATATATATATATATATATATATATATATATATATATATATATATATATATAAGTAGTAATCTTTATTGTTTGTTTGACCTTGTGACTAGAACTCATGGTGGACTATGCGGGATCTTAAATTTCTCGTTACCTTTTGAACAGGGCACGTAATATTCAAGACTGTAGTAGAGGAGAGCGCGTTATACTGGAGAGGTAGGGGGACGAAGAGAAGTGATATTTTGGACGTAATAGGAGTTAGACAGTATGCAAAAGTAATGAAGAGTTCATTGCAGGATTCAGTAGGGTGCCAGGTTGTGTTGAGCTATGAGACTCTTAAAAACATGTGGACGTGGCTAACTTCTGTCCATCCAAAGCCTACCACAAGCTGCAGACTACCTTGAACATAATGAAGCTACATTATATTTAACGTCACAATAACAAGTTGGAAGCTGTAAAAACAATAAAGATTATATATGTGCTCTACTCAAGACAATTCGATAAATATCGACAACACAGTATGCGTCATGACCTCCATATGGGTAGCCTGCCTCCCGTGAAATTAATTAAAATGCCGTTTTCAACCATATGATTTTTTTCCGCGCAACTTTTGTATCAAAATATGTTAAGCGTGGAAATCAAAATTAGCCTAATATGGATTATTCAGCTGTTATAAAAAGAGGGAATATGGAGAGGCCCGAAGAATAGCACCAGCTAACTGGTTAGCCAATGATATAGCACCCAGCTTCATGAGAGACGCAGCTATCGGTACCAGAATATTTTTACATTAATTACGTCGAAATTTACGACTGTCTTTCAACAAATAATGATCATATGTAATATATTCTCTTGTTCTCAGCATTTATTATGTCAAAATTAAAATTTTATTCTGTTATTAGCTTTATATGTAATGCGTATGTGGCATCTTTCTTTCGCTTGACGGCAGTATTGCATCAGCAACAGTCACTGCAATTTGAAACATGCTCATTTCGCTGATGGCATCCATAGAGGTAACGCGCGATAAGCAATACGCTGCAATGATATTTTGTTTTCGCCTAAAAATATCGCCATCTGAGGGTTATGTAATGCTACAGGAGTCCAGCGGAGTCTGTCTTACCAACAACACAGTTAGTAGATGGTTTAAAGTGTTCAAGAGGGAAACAGAAATCAATTATAAAGGATGGTGGCCTTGGGGCTCTAAGAGAGGTTCTAAGAGAGGTCATTAACATCGTTGATGACCCTGCAAGATCGTCGCCTAACCTTAGGAGCGCTATCAGAAATACTGATTTATTTTTGGATGCCACCCAAGCGTTGGTGAAAGCCAAATTACTCGCACGAAAGTTCGGAGATTGTTTATACCTCGCGACTGAGCAACACGAATGGTTTTGTTCTCAATTGAAGCCGATTTTCTAGAGAGATGAAGAAGTTTCTTTCGGAGAAGTAGAAGAAACTTGAATACATAATTTTGATCCTCAGAGAAAACAGTAAAGCTGTGGGTGGAAATCTCTGGCATCACCAGCACCAAAAAAATCCAAAGTGCTTGGAAAAAAATGATCATATCATATTTATATATTAACGGAACGGTGTATCACTATGTCGTATCAGTACAAAAAAATGTAAATGGAGAATAAACAAAACTATGGAAATGGAAAGAAAAACTATGGAGATAAAAATAAACTATGGAACCCTGATAATTCTCCCCGTTCAAATCGATTGCAAAAAGTCACACACTTGGCTAGGGTGTTTCTACGGGATGGAGGGACAATGTGGGAATAAACGTGATATAGACTGATATTTTTTATAATTAGGTGAGTTTGCGTGTATGCCTGATTTTGCGGGTTCGGGAGAAGAACGTGGTGATTAGAATAGGGCATTTATAGCGGTTTGTTTTGGGATGAGGAGTGTATATGACAGAGAAGTTAAGGATTTTGTTATTCGGTAGATTTTCAGAGAAGCCACGTTTCTTGAAAGAGCCGTGTAGGTTGTCCACATCTTTACGTTGGGAAGCAGTGGTATTGCTCGAACAGAGGCCACGGTTTGACAGCGATAAAGGAATGGAGGGTTTTGTGTGTTTGGGTGGCGTTGGTTGTTGAAATAAAGGTATGATTGGTGGTTGGTCGTTTGAATGAGGACGACTCAGGTGATAAATTTATCATCCTGGAGGTGGATGCCATTCATGTCAGTGGGACCAAAGGAGGAAGATAACGTCAATGTTGCGGGGCTAGAAGAGTTGTTCGAGGGTTTGGTGTTGTCGGAAGGTGAGCTCGAGTTTTCCCATGAAAAGATTAATGAATAAAGGAGCCCTCCGCGTACCCGCTTTTGGCATTTAAATAGAATTTACTGTCAAATTTGCATGCATTTTTTGTGAGGACGAGTTGAGTAAGTTGAATGAGAATATCAGTGGAAGGGATGCGTGGTGTGGCTCGTTGGCAGAGGTATCATTTGAGGGATTTTAGGGCTTCTTTTTGGAGGTGCTACGAGAGGTGACATCTCTTTCGACCATGAGACTGCTAGTGTTTTGAGGAATGCGGATGGAGTGTAAACGGTAGAGGAAGCGATGTGAATCTTCTATTTAAGAGGGAAGGGAATTTACAATGGGTTGAATGTAGTGATCTATGAATTCGGAGATTCGCTCGGTGGGTTCGTCCAAGGTTATTTTTCAAATGTATTTTCGGGAGCGAATAGAAGTGGGGGGTCTTGGTATTGGGTGGGGAAAGAATGGATATGTGTGTGGGTGAGAGGTAATCTTTGGGTCAAAATTCGTTAGAAAGGAGATGACTTCCTTCAAGTAGAGCGGGTTAGGATCATGGGGAAGGGGGACAAAACAAGAGGGGTTGCTTAAATGGTACAATGCCTTAGATACGTAGTATTTTTGGTTTGGCACGAAAACGGACGACCCTTTGTGCGCCGTCGTGAATTAGTACAGGTATGTTTTCGTTGGACGCTACGCGTCTGGGGACATGTGCCTCGGAATAGGAAATGTTTTTTGTGGATTTAAGGACTCGGGTAGCTTTGTCAGAGAGAGGTTCATGAAGACTTCTACTGCATGGGTGGATGGTTTGAGTGGTTTGAGTTCGTTTCCTTCAGCTGGGCGGAATCGGGTGAGCGTTGAGTTGTTGGTGGAAGAGTTCGAGCAACTAGTTTGGGATTTCCGATAAGCGTGCCAGATTTCAGCAGAAGTTTAAAGCGTTGGTGATGATTCTAACGCGGTTATATCTAGGGGTGGGGGAGAAAGAGAGGTCTTTACCGAGTATAGAAAATAGGCAATTTTAGAGAGACACGGACGAAAGGTACACTATTCTGTTGTCGATTTGGGGTGCGATTGGTGGGTTGTTGGTTGTGTTGGTTGAAGCCTGGAGAAAACAGGTGTTTCGCGCGGAGGATTGGGTGACTATAAAGGGTGGTAAGGTCTGGTTATGATATAAATGAGGGTTAAGGTTCAGGGGTGGATGTCGTTTCAGAGGCAAAGAGAGCCAGCCCCACGCGGAAGAACGATTGGGAGAAAGGGGAGAGTTAGATTGGAAGGCCCCGTCGTCTTCGAGCAGATTTTCGAAGCGCTGAGGAAAGTATCTGATTGAGAGACGGCATAAGATGAGGGGCTGAATTGGATATCATTTGGTCAAGGGACAAAAAATGGATTCGAAGTTGACAAAAGAGAAGGAGGGAGTGGGAGAGGACATCACGCGTGGCTTCGAGTGTTTGTTGTAAGACTCAGGTGTACAAGCGCGGGTGAAGGCTAGGTGGGAAGCTAGAGAGGGTGATTTTGAAGACAAGGCCAGAGGGTATGACACCAAGAGAAAGGCATGAGGTGAGAAACTCAGAATGGCTAGCGCATTGGTTCGCATATCTTCGAGGAAGGACGCTCTTCAGCGGCGATACCAATACGAGAGACATTCAATAAGTAAAGAGACATATGTTCTCATTTTATAACTATTCAATGAACTTTCACCGTTTTTTAGGGGTGTTAGTTGGTAACCTTGGGATGAATTCTGATTAGCTGTTCGAATAATTCATGTCAACATGACCTCAAAATCTTCAGTTCAACATGGCAAGTCCATCAGAAGATTTCACCGAGAGAGGTGGTGTGTTTCCACTCCATACTCTGTCTATTGGTCGCAGGATGGTAGTGATGAATTTGGGCCTCATCGCAAGTCATAATTCTTTCAAAAAAGCGTCCCTTCCCATCAAACGTCGTTGCTTTAAGTTTTGACTAACTGGGAAGTCTCAATTCTTTATGAGCATCAGTAAGCTGCTTGGGATCCCATCTCGTACAGGTTTTTCTGTGCTTTAAATGGTTTTGAATGATATTGTGAGCAGTTCCAACACGTACTTGATCTTCCTTAGCTATCATTTCAACATTAATTCTTCTGTTATCGCGGTTAAGTCCATCGATCCTTGATTCCAACGACGGGCAAAAACTTTGCCTGGACATACACTTCAGGGTTCATTACCCACACTTGTTCGGCCACTTTTAAATCGATCAATCCACTTGTAAAGATTCACACGGTTCATACAACTTTTCCCGTATTGTATCAACATTCTAGAAAATATTTCTCTTGGTTTTACACCTTATGGGACTAAAAATCAAATGACAGAGCGCTGCTCTTCTAAGGTGCATTTTTCTGGCGGACTTGTCATGCTGAGCTGAAGATTTTGAGGTTATGTTGGCAAAAATAATCAAACAGCAAACCATAGGTCATTCCAGGATTGCCATTTAATGCCCCTGGAAAAATGGCAAGGATAAATCGAATAGTTTTAAAATGAGAGCATTTGTCTCTTTACTTACTGAAAGACCCTCGCATATATTTATAAACTTTAATCCAAAAGTTGACTGAAAACAGAAACGAATCATTCATATCGTACACCCATGAGACCCCAAAGACCAAACCCCTGGAACAGTAGCGATACAAGAGCGTATCCAGTTGAAGCACGGAATCCATAAAATTCCGCGTCTGCGCCAAAATTTGCATCCACACTCGAATATTTGAACCCATCCTTTATGACTCTTCATTTGCGTCCATACGCGCGTTCCCTATGTGCAATACTCTTTCTTTGCAGCGCCTGCTTATTTATCCGTTTGTGGCGTTTATTGTTTCAGAGGAGTACCATATTTACGTTTATAAACTTTTAGATGGCCACATTAACAATGGAATACATGAACACTCGTGGCGCATTATGCTTAATTCATTGACATAACCAAGGCCCTACTTTTCTTGTCACGACATAATAATTTATCTTTAAAATAATGGCAATTCTAATACGAATAATCCTGTCAAGGAACATTAGCCTTTAATATTGTACACATGTTCGGATTTCTTCAATATTAGGGTTGCAATTGAAATTCCATGATTCTCTTTCAATACGCCTTGTGTCCCTGGTCCAGATGAGGCATCCCATTGAGAAACAGAAGTGCCCCACTGAGAAACAGAAGTCCCCCTTCCACACACCTTTTTGGTGGCTCTTAGGATATTGATGTACGAGGGTCATCCGGAAAGTAGTACCCGTTCGTGAAATAAAGACACAAAAGTAAATATTAACAAACATAAAAAATTTTATTTGAAAGAGGATACTTTAAACTACTTCTCAACATAATCTCCAAGCAAATTAAGGCATTTGTCATAACGTGTAACAAGTTTCTGTATTCCTGCTGCATAGTCCTTCGCCGCCAGCTCATTGAGATACGCGAGGGACCCATCTTGCACAAATTTTTGCATAATGCAGATGGTGTTTAACAATTTCATGAACAATTGTTCGAGAAACATTGGGAAAATGCTCACAGATGTCATCAATTGTGACGCGCCGATCGTTCCTCACGAATTCGTCAACTGAGCTCACCAGTTGGTCTGTAATGACAGACGGTCTCTCCGAACGCTCATCGTCGTGTGTGTTCCCCCTCCCCATGTTGAAGTTGCGACACCACCGCCGAACAGACGACTCGTCCATTACATTGTCTCCATACACCTCCTTTAATTGGCGATGAATATCACATGGGCGAACGTTTCTTGCATTGAGGAATTTAATCACTGCCCTCACTTCACAACTGGCGGCGTTCTCAATTTTTTTAAACATTGTAAACAATCACAGAAACAACACAGGCAATGCTAGCGTCACGCAACTTGGCTCAGAGAAGGCAGACAAGCCACTGAAGCTATCTGACCTCGTCCAGCGGCTACTCGCGTCGTCAGCACTTCATGCGGCACGAACGGGTACTACTTTCCGGATGACCCTCGTAGATGTTGAAGTACAAAGGATGGGAAACACTAGCAGAGGGATCAGAAGGAATATGTTTTAGCATCAGGGATTCTGAGCGCACAAGAATCCCGGTGCCTCTGATTTCGATCACATTAAATCCTTCCTCCACATGTGATTTGATATGTGGAGGAATCACATATTGACACCCACACGCGACATTTTAATGCGTAATTACCATATAGCATACCAATTAATAATTATGAATACGCAAAACACATGAGTGTAATCACAATAACACATTATTATAATAGAATGTCATAATGACACGTACTCTGACTTTTTATATCGTAATTTTACCCCACGATCGGCCTCTCACGTCCCCAGGTGCTGGAGTCGCACGGCCTGACACCAATCCGTCTGGGGCCCAAGGAAGGCATCTCCCTCATTAATGGCACTCAGTTGATCACCTCGCTGGGCGCGGAGGCGTGCGAGCGGGCCGAGAGGCTGGCTCGCCAGGCAGACGTCGTGGCTTCCCTCACCCTCGAGGTGCTCAAGGGAACGTCTCGGGCGTTCGACTCCGATGTCCAGAAGATAAGGCCCCATAAGGGACAGGCGTCCGTCGCCAAACGCCTGCGGGCCCTCCTTCACTCGTCCACGTACCCCTCGCAGATTGCGGGTGAGTCATTGGGATATCCAAAGTTAACTATGGGGTCGTTCACTTTGTGATAAACCACAATTTCAATATCAGCGGGTAGATTCTACAATGAATTTCAAACAAGAGATCTTTTTTCATTTTACCATTCAAGTCGATGTCAGGCGTCAACCTCGCAAGGCATCAGGGGTCGCCGCGACCCTACATTCACATAAAGGGTGACGCCCACCGAAACGTTTTAGACAAGGGCAGATGGACAATTTTATTCATTAATAAATATTTATAAAATTTAGTGAACGACCCCAATAATCTAAAGTCATACATATTCGGGCCATTTACTGAGCAGTATCACTTTGTTAAAATTTTCAATTTCAGAAAGTCATAGATTTTGTAACCGGGTGCAAGATGCTTACACATTAAGATGCTGTCCTCAAGTGCATGGAATCGTTCACGACACAATTGACTTCGTGCATGGGGTCATCACTGTGGAAATGAACAGTGGGACTGATAATCCAGTATCCTTTTATAACTGCTTCCCTTATGATGTAATTTTATGAGCAAATCATCTGATAACAAAATCATGCTTCTATGAGTATTTAACTCAAATTAATTATTCGAACAGTGTTTTACACCTTAGGCTCTATGATGTGATTTATCAACTTGAATTTGAATCTGATTTTGGGTATCAGATTCCTGATGTGAATTGTGTGAGTAGCACCAGCATAACTGCAGTGCATTCTTGCTAATTAAAATCTGAAGGGACCAGAGAAATACATCCTGTTAAATGAATTCATGTTAGCCAATATCATGGCCAAAAATTATGAGCATGCTTGAAATAAGTTTGATGTTTATTATGACATCTACACTTACTTAATATCCTAAAAGGCTCTTAAATGGTATGTGGTAGGGAGTGTTAAAGAACCAGTCATGCATGAAGAAGTACTAGTCCTACATTAATCATAAAGTATGTTAGCCAATATACATAAAACTTGTACATATATATGTCTACGTGTACTACACCATGCAATAGTTAGTTTGTTTGACTTAATCATTAAAACCTTTTGGGCACTTGGGTTAATTTTGTCATAAAGTCACATCATGTGAGGGAAGAATGAGTACTTGAACATGGGAGACAGTGTATTCACTCAAAGCACTCTCCATAAAGCACCTCAAGTAGGGATCGGGATACCACTGAAAAATATCTGCTGTCTCCAGGATTTGAACCTGGGCCCAATCCTATCTGTGAGCTAGCCTCCTCACCATCGTGATCCTCAAAATTAAGGAATAAATTTTAGTTTTTCTACTGCACTGATAATTTTTCAGTAAAATGTTTAAAATTGATTTTCTGCTGCTTTTTTCCAAATTCAAATATTTTTATGGTGAAATCTTTTCAATATTGTCACATTTTTCCGCACCTTGCATTCTTTACGTGCAAGAACAAACACAAATTATTACAATACCTCTTCCCTACAGTAGTTAACAGATATTCTCCATGATATCTCAATTAAAATACAGATAACAAAAATCACTTCTTGACAAAATCTCATTTTATTTCAACATGTTACGTAAATTCCATAAAGTCACGCCAGAGACAGCAAATACATAAATTATACCCCTTCATAAATAGCAACAAGTCCTCAGCACAATGCCCTTTCCTCCCATATCAACAACTACTTACTTTCACACATTTATATCACCTACTCACTTTCTGCATCACTCCTGGCAGTGTAACATCTGACCATCCATGCTGCAAATGCTGAATTTTTTTCACAAAAACAATTTCCAAAACCAAACCTTCTTTCAGAACCCATTTGCACATTCAAAAATATCATCTACCAATTATATGTTTCTAATATGTCTATTACTTATCTTTTACTCATGTAATTCTTTTTACATAGAAGAATGCATCACTATTCAATCCATCCAATACTTCACTCTGAACCATCCAAAGGGTCCATCCATTTCTTCTCCAAACACACCTCTTCCTATAGCTAACCTTCAGTTATGCAACTTTATGTTGATCGATCCTAAGATCCCTTCTTGAATATAATATCTCATTGAAATGAGATGAGAACTTATGAAACGGCTCATATTTGTGTACAAAAATCCTTTGTGAAATCAGTTACCACCACATATTCATGGGAGAAGAAGCCCATAATTTGGAGTAGTACACATTGGCCTGCTAGCATTAGTCTGTCAACTTTTCTGAGGCTTAAAAAATGGCAATAACCACATGTTGCCTACTTAGTAGGAGAAAGTTCTATTCTTAGCTAACACATGGGAATAGAGTTGGCGGGGATCGGGATGGTGTGGCGGCTAACATACACGCTTTCCACCGAGAGGACCCAGGTTCAAATCCTGGAGACAAGAAATTTTTTCAGTGATAACCTGATTTCTACTTGAGGTGCTTTGTGGAGAACACTTTGAGTGAGTACAACGTCCATCAGATGGGACAATAACCTACATGCACCTTTCGACAAGAGTAGGCTAATGCCATAATAGAAGACCTTAGCTGTCAGTCACCTTCCATAAAAATTACTAGTACTAGAGTTGGTTTTGAATAGTTACCACTTCAATATTGAAAAAACTTTCAAGAAGAGAATTAAAATCTCTGCTCACCTTTGCCTTAAATGCCCTTCTATTGCTTGTAGGAATTCTATCAATTTAGAAACCCCAGTGGACTTTCTAAAAACTACCAAATAACTTTACCAAAATCAACCACACAGTAAAATCCACACAAGATCTATTAAATGTGTCAGGTGGCATTTATGCTCCATGAGTACCACTTCTCACCTATCCCACACACTTACTATCTCTCACCCATCCCTCTCATCTCTTATTGGGCTTCTAGAAGAACCTTTATGAAGCATTGGCTATGTGAAATCTGTCTGACTTCTTACAATAGTCAATACACCACACCCCTTAATATTCATTTGGTAAACAGTGTACCTCTTGAAGCCCTTCTTGCCCATCAACCAGTCGGGCTCAAGGTAGTTTGTATATGTCTCTCAGTTCTGAAAGACACCTACCTCCACAATACATCTTTCAGTAATTGCTGCAATGCTTCTGAGAGCTCTATACACAGATACAATACCTCTGAGAACATTCTTTCTATGATTAATTAATTATTTAATATTTACTTTGTACTTTTTGAAATTTTATATTTTCATCTACATTTTATTCATCATTTCCAGAAAATGAATGCCATCATTCAAGAAAAAATCACAAATCAATATTTTTAACAAAAAATTGAGAGGACTAATGAAGGTCTTTAAAGTACAAGGAACTTTTCTTTTTTCATCAAAGCATGTTTACAATTGGACAAAAAACAAGGTCACCTAGGACGTGATTTACTATCCATTTGGACAAAAATTGTATTGCTATAAACTTTTTATAGAAAATTGAATTTTGTTCCTGAATAGGCAATATTTTTCTTAACAATGAACAAGATTGTGTTTGCAGAGAGAGGTGAGATCATTTCAGCGGGTAATTTTCATGGAGAATATCCTTCAAAGGTATTAGATTATCTTGCCATAGGAGTTCACGAGCTTGCATCCATGAGTGAAAGAAGAACTGAGAGACTTGTTAATCCAGGTAAGAAATCTCTGACAGGCCATTTCTTTTTTCTTTTGTTATACTGAGGGTGTCCCATAAAACTTAGATCATCAAATATTTCATAAGTCAATTTCTGTCTAGTGCCTATCATGAATTTTATCTGTAGTTGAAATTTTTTTCAGGTAAAGCCCATTCACCACTAAATTAAAAATGGTAATTATTGAGGTTTTTCTTGAGCCCAAGCTGATTGAATAACCACAAGAATGAGATGCAATTCTTGTTTTATTTATTGGAATTAATAGAGAAATTCCTGTAGAGATTTTCCTTTAAGGAATATGCCATTATTTGTTATAGCAACCACTGTGTTATTTGGGTATGTAATCACTTAAAACACACCAATTAATTTTTCAACATGAAACTCAACTAAAAACCTAAAATTCCCATTGTATAGAATAGTATCAATAGCGTCTTGAAGGAGATATAATATTTTTGAATGGTATGAAGGACTATTTTACATCCTTTAATCAATAGAATCGAATAATAGAAATCATTAGAATGTACCCTTGCAAAATCATATATTCATTTTTGAATAAATATATATTCACTTGAAATTGGAATTTAAAGAGATTTAGTCCCTAAATATACTAGGGATGGGAGTTATACAGGGTGTAGTTCTCATAAGGTAGCACTTCATGAGTAGGGTCAGGGATCATTAACTTTACCTCTAACATACAGGGGAACTTAGGACATGAAGGATCTACTGCACTCCATATGCCATACACACCATTGATACACCTGTAAATTCAATATGTTTTTCTGAAATACTGGCATATGCAAGTGCATACATTTTTGGAGCCAATATATGGGTAAAAACCTGTGTTATTCTTCAAAAGAGTTCTCATGATAAAGCCTTTTAAGGGAAAAGGATGAGTTCTGAAATTTCCCAAATCAAATTCTAGGCTAGGATCTGGCTACATCATTGTACTTTTTTCCTTTCTCCAACTTCCCAACCCTCCATCCATTTGCACTTCTTCATATTAATCATTCATGAGCATAGCTGGGCTGCCAGAGTTGCAATGGTGGTTTTGATGTGTGCAACAATGCAAACTCACTCCACTAATGATGTTTTCAGATTGGCATGTATGGTGCCAATGCTATCAGCAGAAGTGTGGCAAGCAAATACATATACCAAAGGCAATTCCATTAAAAGCGAGCTATTTTGCTCTTCCTATATAATATCTTCTGGCAGGACTATGTACTAAAAATCATGATTCTTTGCTTTGTTGCTCAATGTGCCCTGATTGGGCCAATGCTTGCCATGTGGTACACCTTGCAGACTCAATTGGAAGCAAAAGTATGCTGTTGGTGATTGCCTGCCACTGGGGCTATTTTTCTAAAAAAATCAAGGCAGGGTGTCCTTGCAATGGAGGCTATTAACAATTTTCACTTTGATAATTGAGGGAACAGAACTGTGCATTAAATATTTATAAGTAATCTTCTTGGATATCGGTACTCCCGGCAGACCGGTGGAAGGGGATGATGGTTAGTCAGGCTGGAGAAAGAAAACAAAAGGGTCAGAGAAAAAGAGGCACATGGAAATTACGGTGAAACACTGAGAATAATGAAAATAAATTGAAGATATCAGGTGGCACCTGGGGAATAGCATCTGTATTTTCAATTTTTAAGCCAATTGCATTTTTTAAAAGATTTATAGCGGCTGTCCTAAGCTCAACAATGCAATGCCAACTTTCAAGTTACTCAGAAAAGTATTCTCAAGTATTGCATGTGTAGAGGGGGTAGTTAGTCTCTCTCTGACTGTGGCAATATGTCCTCTGGGTCCAGGCATGCCGGGATTGAGGCCACTCACGTCACATACACAGGTCATATTATGGCATATGGAGTGCAGTAGACCCTTCTTCCAGTATTCTCAGATGCCTCCTCTAAAACTCTTACTACCTATTGCCCTAACTTTCCAATGCACCCAGAAATGCATGAAAATCATTGACTGACTGACAAATGAGAGCTTGATCATCTGCAAACATGATTTAATGAATTTCCACTAACTATTATTCCCAGCCCCAGTTCTCCCCATGCCTATTGAGCCATTTCCTCCACATACGTATGCATTGAAAAGCACAAGTGATAATGGACAACTATGACTTACTCCTCTTCCTATTACTGCCCATCTGGACCCTCTGTTTATGCCAAGTTTCTGTCAGTTTTATCAAATCTCAGACTGCTCAGGTGTAAACCTGAGCAGTCTGAGAATTGTGCAGGTTGCGGATAAGTCTCCTAGCTCTCAATCTACTTTCATTTTATGCAATAGAGTTATTAATTATATCCAATTCACTCAAATAAACTCCTTCTCCAAATGCACAGGAAAGCCAAATACATTCTCATTGTATTTAATGTTCCTCTCTGTCAGTGACCTCATTACTGCTACGGCAACATATGGATCATATCTGAACCCAAACTTCTCATCTCCCAAGTTATCACTGACCATGCACTCCATCCTCTCCTTGATATTTTTCATATCCTTTTAATTTCATGGGGAATCAAACTTATTCTTATTTAGTTCTAACTCATGGCTATCTTTCTCTTTTTTGGAATAGGACTAACACTGATCTCTTGAAAATTTCTGGCCAAATTCCTCGCACATCAATACAGTGAATTAGTCAATGAAAAGTCTTCTTTCTCTTTTCCACTAAACCTTTCAATAGTTATGAAAAGGAATGTTTTTGTCATCATGGCCTTATTTGATATCAATTGCCTTAATTTCCTTTCTATATTACCATCAAGTAAGCCAGGACTTAAGATATCCTCATCTACGTCATAATCCTTTTCTATCTCTAAGCTTGCTGGCTTGATGTCTCTACCATATAGTTCCTCTATATATTCCTTCTATCTCTCTTGAATCATCACTTGGTCAATTGATAATTTTCCTCACTTATCATTGATTGTAAGTATTTTCGTTTACTTCTTACTTCCTGACAATGAATTACTCTTTCCTGATTAGCACATCAATTTTACCCTTCCTGTGTTAACTTTTATAAACTTCACACGATGTTTTCCACCATGCTTCTTTTGTGCTAATTGTTTCTCAGATCTCTTAATTCAACTCTTAATACTAACTTCTACCGTACTCTGTTTTACATTCTTCCATTTCTTTCTCTTTTCTTTCTTTCTAACCATCACCCCTGTTTTCCATAGCTTTGTCTTCCTTTTCCAATTTACTTTTCCTAAGGTTTCATTTATGACTTTCGATATCTTTTTTTGTTATGTTCCCACCTTTCCTAAATATCTACCAATATCTCAGTGAGAGTTCTTTGGGCTTTAGTTTCTAGTGCCAGCACTTGAACTTTACTAAAATCTCAAAAAACACTCTATTTATTATGACATCCTGCAATTAATTAATTAGTTTCTGTAGTTTATCAATTATGGTAAAGCTTTGGAAAGCCAACAAAATGATTGTAATTACAAAAATTTGGCGGTAACACTCAAAGATTGAGGCACAATGAATATTGCAATAGAAAATAAACAGAATTGAACAGATTTTCTAGTATATCTGTGTATTTCCAGTACCTACACTAAATATGAAATAAAATACTGCTTGAAATATGTACTTTTATATTTTCATAGACCTGCCATCCCTTATATACCTATACTACTTAAAGACTTGTGATAGTCAAAATTTTCTTTTTTTATAATTTGTGAAAAAAAAGTTGACATACTCAATAAAATAATTTTTTAATACTCATGAAAATCATAATTTTCGCTGGTTTACATTATTGTATTTTCGTAAGAATGATTATTTATTTCTGGAAATTATTGATGTTGTGTCATAAGGCTTGCTTGTTCTCTTTAGAAAAATCACAATGGAATATTGATGATCCATCTGGAAATTTTGATGACTTCATTGAAAGTTGAAGAAAGTATAAAAAGGAGTTAACTCTTGACTTTTATGAAACTACTTCAATGCTATATTTCATGAAGATTTATTCTTTTTACAGCTCTTAGTGGACTTCCAGCATTTCTTGTGCAAGACGGAGGTCTGAATTCAGGATTCATGCTAGCTCATTGCACTGCAGCTTCACTTGGTAAGGCCTGTCAAATATGCAAAAATTACATTTTTTAAGTCTTGGTATTTATTGGTTTTTTCTCAGTCCCAAATTTCAGCTCAAAAATACATGATTTCTATTAGTTGCCACCCTGGATTTAAGCATAGCTGTGTCCTACAACCATAAAAATCAATCCTATTTTAGAGTCCCCTTGAAGCCACAATGTGTATACATACTAAATACTAAAATGTTTCATGTGTTTTTAATTGGCACTTGTTTAATTAACATTTCTGATTTAAAATATAGCTGTATTAATATGGAATGAGACATGGTGAAACATATGTGCCAATGATTTTAAATCTTGAGAAGTATTAGAAGTTTTTAGTAAAAATTAAACTAGAAAGTAATAATTTTGTATGAACTCAAGTTCTTTCCTAAAACAAATTTATTCTTTTAGTTTCAGAAAATAAAGTTCTATGTCACCCTGCATCAGTTGATTCTCTTAGCACAAGTGCCTGCACTGAAGATCATGTATCTATGGGTTGTTTTTCAGCTAGGAAATGTCTTAAGGTAAGTTCCTCAATCCACTATGGTTGGTTAGCATATAGATTTAAACCTAGTAATTACTTCTAATGGCAAAGCCTTGCTCCAATCTTCCAAATTTGGTATTAATAACAATCTATCACTAATTTGAGATTATTATAAGGTAATCTACAGGTTAAGGTAGGTTTTTGGATGTACACAACTGCCAAATAAATATTCTGTGACTCCTAACAAAACACAATCCAGCAACCTACTCTGCATCAAGTCCCTCTTCATCTCTGAGTACTTCCTTCCTTCATCCCATCCAACAGCCCTATCCTGTTCCTGCCCTTTCCTCATTTACCTAACATTCTCCCCTCTATTACAGTCTTCAACATCCCACTTGCAATCAATACGCCCTTCATCCATTTTTCCTGCATCCATAGGATTTCTCCCAACAAACCCCTCTCTTCGCACACCATATGAAGCACTTCTTCATTTGTTTTCTTCTCAGTCCATTTCACCTTCTCCATTCTGTAATTGGTACACATTTCAAATTATAATTTTTTTTTGGAATCACAACATCCCCCACTAGCTTAAGTCATTGTTCTTTTTCGCTCTTACATATCAGAAAAGCCAGATAGATGGCAGCCTCAGTAAACAGAGCATATGCTGACAAATTCCAAAGAAACTGCGGGAGATGCCGAAACAGTAACTTTTAACGGAGTCATCCGCTAATGTGCATTTCAATGCAACAATTTCAGAGTGTAAAAATCATTCGCCTTGACTAGGACTCAAACCCAGATCCCTCAATATCCGGTCGAGTGCTTTAGCCACTTAAGCTACCGAGGCGTCCTCGTGGACAGTGGCACCTCGCGCACGACTACGAATGCATGTGACATTGTATGTACGGTATTTCGTCACAACATCTAGTTTCTTTAAAAGCCCCAAAATTTCAGAGTTTAAGAGGACGCCTCGGTAGCTTAAGTGGCTAAAGCACTCGACCGGATATTGAGGGATCTGGGTTCGAGTCCCAGTCAAGGCGAATGATTTTTATACTCTGAAATTGTTGCATTGGAGAGCATATGCTGTTTTGTTATGATCAGTTATGATAAAAGATGAATAAGTTCATTCTGTGTCTCCTATAGGTCACATAAGGACAATGAGCTTAACAACAGCAATCCCAACTACAACATCCTTCAATTAAATAATAAATATTATATATAAGTAAATATAATGGAGTCAAAATAGGTAGTAATGACCACCTGGGGTAAAAATAACATTCAGTTCTGAAAGTAAACTCATGAATCTCAAACTTTCGCATTCAAGACAGGAATGATTTTCTAACCATAATTTTGGAAACAAAGGAAATCTCATTTTGGAAATCTCATTTGATTATTGTAATTGGTACAAATTGCAAGCATATTTCGATCATCAAATCCAAAACGCACAATTATTTAAATTTTATTAATGTTTTCCCTTTGTTGCTAATTAATTCATTTTATAGGTGATTGAAAACTGTGAAAGAGTAATAGCAATTGAGCTATTAGCAGCATGTCAAGCAATTGAATTTCTGAGGCCACTTAAAACAACAACACCATTAGAAGAAGTCTGCAAAGTGGTCCGATCAGTGGCAAGGTATGTATGCTTGCTAGTTTTGAAATAACTAAACTAAACCAAGCATACAAGGCTAAATATTACCTACCAATCAGTATTTTAAGTGACAAAGAAATTAGCAATACATAAACTAAGTCAAATAACAAAAACATTTACTTGACAATTTATGTTAAATATTTCCAAATATTGTTTCCTTGTCAACCATAACATCTTCTAAATAGGTTTTTAAAAGGGAAACATAAATTTTGTGAAGACTCTCACCAAATGCTGTTGACTCATATTTTTCATATTACTATTTTTAAGAGCAACAGGTCCACTAACATTTCAGCCAGCTTATTCAGTTAAGTATGCTGACTGGAATGGTGGTAAAATCAATGTTTTAAACCATATTATATTCTAGTTATGTCAACAGATACATTACAGTTCACTGTGTAGCACTCCAAAACAATAATTTAATTTCATATCTTTGTCATGCATTCTATATCCTATGTTAAACCTATAGAGAACCCTATTTAAATTAAATATCTATTTTGTTTGGGAGTGAAAAATTAATAATGATGCATATGCAATCATTCAATTGATTAAAAAAATATGAGAACAGTGCTTTCATTTGCCAACATCTTGCCGAATTTTCTTCGGGTATTTGGGTAAAACAGGTGAAAAAAAATTTCATTGGATTTGCTAAATTAGCACATAAAAAATTACATTTATTGCCTCTCTAGAGAATGGGATAAGGATCGCTACATGGCTCCAGATATAGATGCTGTCACAAAATTGCTAGTGGAAGGAAATATTTGGGTAGCTGTTAAAGGGTACATTGAGAATTACCACTCCGCACAGGTAAGAGCAAAGTTTATCTCTTCCAGTCTAATTTCTAATGTTCATTCATATCCCAGTAACCTATTGAATAACACTTCTCTTTCTCTTGCATGACAATCCATTAGATTAGCTGTTAATTTGTAATGGAATCTGCAAAACTATTTATTTACTATAACCTGAGATATTGAATCATTCTTCCACCATTTTCAGGAAATTGAAACCAGAGTGTTTAGCCCAACGGCTGTGATGGTTGGGGGACACCAGAGAGAGCGTGCGAAGGCGTCGCGAACAAATGGAAAGAAGAGACGATACAATGACACCAATGATCCTTAACTTTTAATTTGATTCTATCTTCAAATTTAGAAAAAAATATATTAGCAATAATTACCAAATTAATAACACATTTTCTTCACATGCTGCTGAATGCACAAAATAATGAGTTCTCATCTCAGCCAAAATAAACACATATTAACTAAACTTATATTTTAATCTTCAGAAAAGAAATGAATTATTTGATTCAACATGCTAGAATGACAACATTAATGTATTGTTTAAAAATGATATGTGATGCTGCATCAACTAAAATACATTTATACTTCAAAATTTTGGTGCAGAATAGCTGAATCTGGGTAATAAAGTAGGAATCAACATATGTATACAAATAAATAAATGTATTCAACTAACAGTCTATATTTAAAATTATATCGCCGCAATATCATGCATGGATATTTTAAACCTTGAACATGAAGCTGTTGATGACATTTAAGCAAGGAAAAACTCTTTCATCCAATTGAATGAAAATTTAGACACATGATAATTATAACGTTTATTGACCATCAATTTTACTAGGTATGCTGATGCAACATTTATGATTTTTAAAGCATGACATTCTAAACAAACAAAATTATAGCTATGCGTTGCTCATCATTTTAAAACATTGTACCATCATTAAATTTGACCATTGAATCATAAGCTCTATTATATTAGATATTTTTAATGTGGGAGTAGAATTTACCATTTTCTATTAAATTTCATTTGGGCAGTTTCTAATGCTATTCAATTCCTGCATAAATGATATCTTTTTCATAAAAGGAATTCCTATATACCATTGTGTTTAATATGCCTATAGGTTGTGTCCTTAAATAGGAAGCTAAGATGTGGAAGTCCTGTTCAGCAAGTTAGAGGACTTTCAGATTCAAATAACTCTCCTCTGAATCCTGAATAATGTATTAATACATAGAGTCTTGTTCCCAGTAAATGTTTCTATAGGAGATTATTCTACACAACTTACCATAGTAAGTAGTAAGGGCTGTTGTTTTACTGCAGGCCTGATGCAATACTCAATGAGCAAACAATATTTGAATTAGTTTTTATCATATAGATTCAATATAAGGATTTCTATTTTAGTTGAAATGAGCGATCAATTCTAATAATTTAATGGTGCCAACTACATCATATGATTTCATGTTCTTGAGGGTGTAGACGCTGCTTTGAAACATTATAGGTTTGAATGCAACAATTTCAGAGTGTAAAAGTCCTTTGCCTAGACCGGGATTCGAACCCGGAACCCAAATCGAATTCTGTCGGACATCGAGGGATCCAGTTTCGAATCCCGGTCAAGGCGAATGATTTTTACACTCTGAAATTATTGCATTGAAATGCATATTAGCGGATGACTGCGTTAAAAGTTATCGTTGCGATACCTCCCACAGTTTCTTGGAATTACATGTCGATTTGCTTAGCGAGGAGTGAAATAATATGATTTTATCTTCATTAATGATATAATCATGGGACAAAAATCGTTCCTTGGTCTGTTGAATCGGTTTTAGAATATTAGAAATGACATCATCATTATCAACCTCGAAATTTTTATTGACGTGCCATCCACATACATTATAGGTATTGTTTCCTCCCTGTGATCAGTAAGATCATTAGTATGTGCATACGAAATGCAACAGAGGATACAATATGAATTTTTTTTGAACTCCCTCAGGGATGTGTTTATGATCAGATATGACAATGCCTGATGGGCTGTTAACATGAATGAATTGTTGCGTGGCTTTCAGATGTGAAGCCAATTTTTTTAATATATTACCCCTGACTCCTAAGCAGTAAAACTCTTGGAGCAGAAGACTATGATTGGCGCGGTCAAAAGATTCACCTTTGTCTAAGCATATACTACTTGTGATGTATCATTGTTTAAGTAATCATACATCTCCTGAAGAACTCTTGAATAACTGAATTGGTGGATTTATTTTCCCTAAAACCAGGCTTCTTTTTAGTGATTGAGCAATATGTCTCAAAAATACAAAATACCTGTTATTGATAATTTTTCAAAGATTTTAGATAATACGAGTATTAGGAGACTTGCAATAGTCTGTAGTTGATGATATTCTCAGTGGCAATTTTTTGCAAATAGGCACAGTTTTACTGATATTTAACTAAAAAGGAAAGATACCAACTTCATGAAATGTGGTGAATATATTGCATATGTGGGTCGCGGTAGTCCAGGGTGTAGAGCGTTGGACCGGAGGGTCCCAGGTTCGATTCCCGGGCAAGGCACCTAAAGCTCCACTCAAGCTAAAGTGATTTATCGGTACCAGGTCTTCCTGGGAAACCATAACCGGCACAGGGAAAAGAACTGGCACCCCTAACCTGATGTGTAAATTTCACACATCCGGGTAGGGGGGCCAGTCGCCGCCGTCCGATTCGCCGTCGGGCTTAGTACTGGGTGAACTATACCATCATCTACCAAACCGACCTTCGGGTTGATTACTGTTTTTTTATATTGCATATATATATATTAAAGGCTAAGTAATAAATTTAGCTACTCCTTTACTTTGATAAAATTACTTCCATAGATGTCAGAGCTTTGAGATTTTTTTCAATTTTATTGAGTATCACCTAATTCTTTGTGATTTTATCAAGGGAAATCGAATTTACGGGTGACAACTTATTCCTCGTCAAATCTTTCACAGTGGTTAAAAGATACTTTTCAAAGAATTAATTTAGTTGGTAAAGTGAAAACTAAAATATTCGGTAACTTTCAGTGGAACTGCTATTGATCCACAAAGGTCAAGTTAATTAATATAGTTTTTATTCTTCACATATAGTTGTACAAGGTTTGTATAAAATGTATTGGGAATAGTTTCGAAAAAATAATTTATTACAGATATTTCTATAATACTTAAAATTCTTCAAAGTACATCCCCTGAGCATTGACACAATTTTGCCAACGTCTTTTCCACAACTCGAAGGCTCCCTGCTAGGCGAATACAGGAAGGTTCTTAATGGTACGCGGTACTTAGGGTCCCACGGTGGTGTCCTTTCAGGGAGCATGTCACTTTTGGGAATAGGAAATAATCTGCTGGTGCTATGTTAGGAGATGTCCCAAAAGGCGGAGTCTTTTTTCAACGCGTTGCAGAAAATCTTCGCAAGCTAACCCTCGACTCTGCTTTTGGTCGTTCGTCAAGACCTATATCACAGTTCTTTATCAACGACGAGTTTATCGCAGATCTTTCGCTTCGTCAAAGTTTCAGTGATAATGGTGTAAACTGTCATCTTATGAATGCCATTACAATCTGCGATCATGTGCTCACTTAATCAACCTTTTGAATTCAGTACTTCACGCACACGTTTCACATTTTAGTCGGTTTTTGACGTCCACGGCCGTCCAGAGTGAGGCTTGTCCTCCGCACTCTCTCGATTTCCCGACCTTTTCGACCTGATTTCCCCAATCCAACACAAAATTTGATACACATAAGAGCTTCAGGGTTAACTATGTGGAACCTCCATGATGAGGGTAAACAAAGAAACATTGCACTTCCACATAAAGATTTAATATTTCACGACCATGGTTTCGATTCTGCGTATCATCATGAGGCGATGATACGCAGCATCGAAACCATGGTCGTGAAATACCCTCACAAATTTCCTTACCCTCACAAAATTTGATGGTGTACTGCTGTTCAATCGCTGGCTGCATTGTGCACTCACACCGAGTCACCAGACCGGGGTCCACTAGCCTAGACGAACGTTTGCTGACGATTAGTACCTGGTGCATGTGGAAGGTCAGACCCCCCTCCATCGATCCTGTGCAGTACGAGCGCGCTATATATGTATAGTCGATTTTTTCGGAAGATGTCTTGGGGTGAGAGATTAATGAAGAGAATGGGCTGCCTATTCACACCAGATCTACAATAGCTAAAAACCTACCACTTGAATACGGAAGAAAGGTATAAGGCACCAAGGTAAGGTGTACAAGGCACCAACTCATGATTTCACACCGACGGGAATAGTGAAACTGCTGTCGATTTTTAATGCACGTATCTGACTGAAAATGTCAAGTCTCCCAGGAGGTTCTGGCAGCCAAAAAATCACACCATTCAAATGAAGATGAAGTTGTGCCTGAAGGGCCCTGGAATTGAACCCGGGTCGTTCAGGCACACCTTTCAGTAGTAAAATGATCTTCCCTTGTGCTACCACGTCCCCTTGAACATAATTATGACTGTTGAGATGAAAGAAGAGGGATACTTTATTGGTACTTACAATACCTTATAGAGGGAATAATTAAAGGACCCACGTAAATTATCGTCTAAATATGCGTGCGAAAGGTCCAATCCCTTGAACGCCTCAAACCTTCCAAAGTTCTGAGCTGCGTTTTTCAGGCCAAACTGCGTGTACGGAAATTCAGAGTCGGAATGGCGTGATGATAGTCTTTTTATTTGATATCATCCGAAAAAATAGGTATTTCGTGATACGCGCATACTTGGACAATGCGCGAAAATACAGTCTTACATAATAAAAACTGCTAGGAAACCCAATTGCCTAAAAATTCCATTAAGTGATAATCAGAAAGCAAATTGTAGAATTAATTAATTTCCTGTGCTCTGTGAAAAGTGAAATCATGCAGTCATTGCCAGTATTCAGAACGATCGGCGATCAAGAAAGAAATCTAAAAACGAAAAACCCATTTCATTTAAAAGAATCCAGAGCACGGAGTCATCACAGTAAATGTGGGTTTATTGGAACAAGAAAAACCTGTAACAAAACCTACCAAAGTATTCCCCGGAATAAGTATGGCCTCACACATGGCTCTGTTCTTACAGATTTCAATCTGATTTTCCAACTGGTTGCCCCAATATTTTTGTTCCATATTTTGATTGATTATTCTTGTTAGGGTATCCGATTTAACATTGAAAATTTGGGGATTAAGCATCCGAAAATCCATACGGTACATATTACTTCGTTATTAATCACGGACGTGTGAAAACAACAATAATTAACGGGTAAATTGGGCTGACAGCTCATCTTGTATTAAGCCCCACGCCAAGTGAAATCCATACAAGAGGGTAGCAGTGTAAAGTTTCTTTTTTATGCGGTTTTCCAGGCCAACCTGAGATTTGAAAAATCTTTTTGGTCAAGTAATCCTGTCTGGAAAAATCGAAGACACCCCGGAGTTGAACCCAGGATCTATTTGTCCGAGTGGTACAAGATCAATGGATTATGGAGGTGTAACGTTGTGAATACTGGATAAAAGCAAACTATAATTAGATATTACTGTTAAAAATGAAATGACAAGTCCGACTATACAACTATTAATGTGAGCGTAGGTAGTACCTTTATTTCGGAAATCGTTGAAACATTTCATGACCACGAAACTCAATGAGGTCAGTAATATCCGGACGCATTTTAACGATTGAATGAAGGTACTTCAAAATATGAAAGACGCAACTATCCAGGGAATCAATTTTTGCTGCTGAGAAACTGTGGAGAAATGTTTATAGCTCCAGGAAAGTTTACAGTCACACCCAAAGGACTCTGGTGATACCTTATTCGTTGAGAGGAATCAAGAGCGGGCAGAGAATCAGAGCAGGAAACACGGACGGTTGGTTGGGCACTTCAAAAGAAATGGGAAGCGGAGGGATCACAGGTGAGCATTGGTGAAGGGTCTATGGTGGTAAACCACAGTAAGAGATGTCCCCCATCGCTTGAAAAATAATGAGAAAGAGGGAATTATGCCAAGAACAGACGCAGGCGTGTATCGTGACAGAAGATGCACTGGAAGCCATCCTAACTCTATCAAAATTAACAAATGCTCTGGATCCACCAGAAAGATGTGTGGCATGGGATGAAAGCACAAGGTGGGATGGGCCAGGGATAAGGGAGAGGAAAGGAAAAGGGAAAAATTTCCCACTTAAAACCTCCAAAGACGTGCAAATTTAGGTACATGCTGGCGAAAAACTTAGTGTAAAAAAGTGCCAATTTCCAACAGTAAAGTGTGTAGTTCTTTATCATACGGAAAAAGTAAGAATAAAAATGAATAGCAACCATTTATACGACAGATCTTCACTATATAAAAACAGGTCACACAGAACAGAAATTAAGGAGGGGATATTTGATTATTTTATGGACATAGTAACTTATGGTCCCCGCCCCTTATGTCAATCGTACAAAATGTGACACCCAGTTGGCACGCGACGGTGTGAGTAGTCACCCCCTGAGAAAGGGATGAGGGATTGAAGGGGGAGCGTTAAAACACTACAAAAACGGGTAGGGAATACTGTAACGAGCAATAAATCAATTATATTACTCTCATGCAATCGTGTGGCAAGAGTTTTGTCAACAAAACTCACGGGTATTAGTGAAAATGCGTACATTTCAGTCACACTAATTATTCCCTGGACGCCGTGGGTTGGACCTTTCACGATAATGGCATAGTGTCCGATAGTATTTACTTCTAATGCTACTTGGATCTAGAAAGATCGTAGGCATCGCAAATAAACGTGGCATCGCAAATGAAGCAAAGGGATGTGGCATCAATGGTGGCCATGGTAATATCAGTATCTGGATCGAGGGAGGTTCATTTTAGCCTTAACAGCAAATGGTATGAATCTTTCACTAATGACAGTAGGGAGTAGACTATTGGCTTAAGGTAGTAGTCTACAAATTCAGAGATTATTTCCGTTTGGGAGTTACGGTAGGGCAAAGTAGGACGATCGGAATTGTCAGGTTTATTATTCTCCCGGAGGATATAGAAATGAGGGGTGCCGAGGTGGGGAGGAGAGAGGAGGGCCATGTCTGAAGGAGATAGAAAATTATTTGGCCCGTTGGAAGAGAGAAATTAAATGATTTCCTCCTGAAGTTCAGGATTTGGGTCTTTGAGTATTTGCCGGTACAAAGAGGTATCGGAGAGTTGTGTGTTAACTCAGTTTATTTAATCAGTTCTAGAACCACAACCGTCGAACCTGTGTCAGCGGAAGTAATGATAGCATTTGAATCATTAATTAATATTCATAATTCTGAGTATTTGGCGGGAGACAGGTTGGGTTGAGGATTTAGGGACTTGAGGAAAGACGGGTTGGAAATTTTGGCAAGGAGAAGGTTTATAAAAATGTCCATTGGATTATTTTAGGGGAGGGGATTGGGTTCTTGGGCAGATACAAGCATAAATCTACGTAGGGAGTTGTGTATGGGTCTGAAAATATTTCTGGGGTAAAGGTTGGGAATTACAAAATACCTTCCGCCGGATATACATGTATTCCACCTGAACATGTACCAGACTGCTTTAGTGTGAATAGGGACTGGAGATTCGGATGGGCGGTATTAGGGCGGCAGGGTTGTCCATGATTACCGGTGCCGTTCCACGTGTTTCTGGAGGAAATAATTAAGGAGGCTTTGGAAGAACTGTAGTTGGAAATGAAATTCGAAGGACATGTCATACAATTATTTAGTTTTTCTGATGATCAAGCTTTAGTTTGTCAGTCACCCGGATGGTTGTAAGCTTTTATTTTAATTATTTATTCATTTACGTAACTGGGGCGAGATTGAGAGTCCATAGACTCTTCTTCCACCTAACCCCTACACATTTCATTGAAGATTTTTTCGAACACCCATGATCTAGGTGGAGGAAATTCACCTAGGCGGGTATTGAACCCGCGACCTCTGATTTGACAGGCGAGGACGTTGCCCCACCGGCACTGGCGGACAATATTGCTGAAAGCAATGGATAGTTAGTACGATATATAGTATGGAAGGGCAATATAAGTAAATACAACAAATGCTGTTCCGCATTCCAGAAAGAAATAGGCTAAACATAACGTGAACATTTAAGGACACAAACTACAGCAGCAGGAACAATGTAGGTATTTCGGAAGTGTTTTGGATTAAAATGTTCAAAGTTGTAGGATATCAGAAGAAAGATTGAATTAAACAAAGAAGCTTTCACGAGGAGGAGGGAATCAATAAATGGGACGTTGGGTGAGGATGCTAAGAAAAGTCTCGCAAAAACTTTCACAAGGCCCTCACACATGTAGTTTTGATGTTTCGACGGCATGTCCGTCATTATCAGAATGCCGTTCTCGGGAGAAGAGCGGAGAAGTTATATGTGTCCACACAAATGGACAAGGAAAACAAGTGTATTCAAATCATATTCATTGACCTTCCGAACACAACGCAAACGATTGGATAAAATCCTAATGTGTTTGTGATGAAACATGCACCATTCTGAGTATTTTATTAGTTATGCGTTTGTCCTGGTTTCATGTATAATTTATTGGTAAACGTTTTCGTGTTTACGGCAAGCAGATTCGTCCTCGTGATCGAAAAAAAGGAAATTAAAAACGAAATCCATAACCGCGGGGAGTCTTTTAGTTCACACAATACTTGATAGTGACGCCACCGTTAAGGATATCCTCCCTGGCCCGACCGTGCCAGTTTTCTAAACTATGCAACCGGAACGATCTATGAGGAATACAGATATGCCTATACTCCAGGATAGTCTCACGACATTCAGTCGATTTAATATCCTTTTCATGTCTAGGATTCTCCACTCTAGCTAATCGCCATGCGATACGTCTTCGGACCTCATCATTCCCCACACCGTGCTTATGTGCAAGTTATGTGCTGTACAAGCGGGAGCACGAAGTTAGAAGGTAGGGAGAGTAAAATGACGGCGGTTCTGAGAGCTCTGATTGAGACACTGTTTGAGAATATCACATCTGATAGTATCCGACGACGTAGGATTTGGGAACACTCAGAGTAGTTGGGTAGGCGGAAGATCAGATTGGTGAATGGCACTGTAGAATTGGGAGGACATTGCAGAAAAACAACGCCCTGAGGGAAAGAATATCCCGGTCATCAGCAAGATTGATAAAGCGATTTATGATAAATGTTGCGTTTAAAAACCAGTATTTATATAGGTATATATATAGAATTTATAAATATTGTAGAAATATGTATGCATATAGAATTTATAAATATTAATTCACTATCAATAGTAATGATCGCCTTCGCGCCTGGGATCACATCTATTTTATGCTCTAATCGTACGAGGTAAACGGAAATTTTAAACTAGTCCATTCTACTATCTATATACCTAATTAACGTACATGATCTGATCCAGCATTGTAAGTCAAGGCTAGTTATTTGTTTTTCACACGCTCCGATAACTGACATCTTGAATTGTACACATTAAATTTAACCTATTTCAACCTACGTACAACAGTGGCTCAATTTCTAATCCGGTCAATAGGATCGTTACACTTGTGCGTTGCTACTAAAATCACGTGGGGGGGTAAATCAAGCCGAGAGGGATAGAGAGTCATAGGAAAGAAAGGGAATATATTTAATCAGTTAATTTAACGTATGATAAATCTTCAGTGTACCATTCTGCCAAGGGGTTGGCAGCATTGCTGAGTGAATACGAAATTTAGTGCAATAGATATGGGATAAAAATAAATTTAAATAAAAAACAATTATTCGGTTTTCCAGAAAGAGAAAGGATAGTTTAGAAATCAAAATAGTAGGAAAAAACTTGGAGGCTAGGAAATTTTCGTTATTAATGTGATATGGACCGTAGTTTGGTCGGTGGGGAAACATGGTCAGTGAAGTAGGAATTTGAAATTAGATTAGAGTCGTTTGGATTTTGTGTGTGGCAAAACATGGAAAATAAAAGTGAATAGAATGGAAAACAAATGATGACATTACAGCAAGGAGAGAAAAGAAGCAGCAGAGGAGAGGAAATTTTGGGAGAAATCCAAAGGAAGCAGGAAGTATGATGCGAAGCATATTAATTGGCAATGAGATGTTAAAAACTGTGATAGAGAGGATAAAGTTAGGTAAGCGAGGAAGGGGCAGGAATTTTCCGATATTTCCTCTATAAAACCCAGCTACCCTTTCTCGGATCATTTTCCAAATAGGCTACTGATATCCTTCCCGGTCGATCGTTATTCCTGCAGCGTTTCACTTGCTAAGCCATCTACGTGTTATCATTTTGAATCGGACGCTACACTATATTATTACTAAATTATAGTCTTAGTCCGCATCCCTTCCCGGGAAACTGTTCGAATTTATCAAGATATTCCAAAAACTGTTCCTAGCCACTAAATACATCAACTGCTAACCTTTCAGTCACATGGAATTTTTCATTTACACATTCGCCCTTTTTGGTGTCTTAAGTCAATGATGGTGATGCCTATCCCCTATCCCCTGTACTCAGCAGCTTTCCCGCGTGATAATTCCTCGTACGTAATCCGTAATCCGACATGTAATCAGCGATTCTTTTTTAGCCTACCGTCGTATTCCAATATCTCATCACTATCAAATACTTCCCTGCAGGAACAAAACCTATAATGTCTCCTAACTAATCGCTCCCCATCAACGTTTTCCCGTTTCAAACGTTTTCTTTCTGATTTCTTTGTTTTGGCGAACCGATGAGACCTGTTCTCTCGCTTGCAAACACGACCTCGGCCAATATAAATCAAATCTCTGAATGGTGTTCTTAAACTTTACAATTTAAATTGTTAATTTAGAAAGGGAGCAACGGTTTCAAAGCCGATTGTGAAGAAACATTAGCGTTTCCTGGCTATATAAAGCAAAATGAGATGAAAACATTACGAAATGGACCAAACACAATATGATGGGTAAGAGGATCGCTAATCTAAAGGAGAAATGGAAATGAATGGGTGTTTGTAGACCTTGACTGATATAGACTGCATGAATGGAACGTATATGGTTCATTATTGTAACATATCACCAATTATTGATTTATTTGCTGGATAAAAATTATTGCGGAAGAGATACACTCTCGGACATTAGTGACAAACTGTATTTCAACGAGCAAGTAATTCGTTCAAATATTGAGATTGAAATCAGAGTTATTTCTTAAACAGTATCAAATATTAGGTCTATAATTACCGTTCAGTAAGAGGAAATGATAAAAGAGAAATGGGGGTTCTGGGGAGAAAGAGGGGAAAAATGAAAACAGTGTTGGGGTTTGCCTTTAATATTAATATGCCTCACCAGTGATCAGGCACTCATTCGAAATACTTAGACTTTCCCATTAACACTGGGGGTAATTTCTCAAATGAATTAATAAGGAAATGATTCCAATTGCTAGGGACCGTATTTGGGAACCTACAAATACATATACAGCCACACTAGTTAACCCAAAGTTGTTTACGGGGAAGTTTTTCCCTCGCCAAGATATGACTCTGAGGTACGATATCAATTTAGATTTAGATCCTTGGGACTATGAAGTGTGACAGTGTGTATTTGTAGGTTCCCGAATACGACCCCTGACAATACAATTAAACTCCTGATAAACCTAATCAAAAAACACCCTCCACACCTGTGCAAATGGGAATGTCATAGTATTTGGAATGAGTGTCTGATCACTGGCGAGGTATATTAATATTAATTGTAAACCTCAACACTGTTATCAATGTTCCCCTCTTTTTCTCCAGTACCTCATATTCTTCTTTTATCATTTTCTCCTACTTAGCCTTGACTGGCGAATGATTTTTACACTCTGAAATTGTTGAATTGAAATGCACATTAGCGGATGACTCCGTTAAAAGTTACTGTTGCGGCAACTCCCGCAGTTTCTTTGGAATTCGTCCTACTTAGACGTTATTATGGATATTATATATGATATTGTTTAAGAAATAATTCTGATTTAAATCTCAATATTTGAAAAAAGCATTTGCTCGTTGAAATACAGTGTGTCCCTAATGTCCAATAGAGTATCTCTCCCGCAATCCTGTTTACCCAGCAAAGAAATCAATAATTGTTGACACGTTCCTTCAATGAACTACCATTCATTCCATTCAGGCAGGTGTTGCAGGCCAAGGCCTACAAATATCATTTCCATTTTTCTTTTACATGAGCGGTCCCCTTACCCATCATCAAATTGTGTTTATTCTACTTCTTTATTTTTAATTTTTGTTTGCTTAAATATCCAGCAATTACTAACGTTTCTTTACAATCTGACATTCAAACCGATGCTTTCTTGCCCAAAATTTACAATTTATATTGTAAAGTTTAAGGTCACCGGTTGGAAATTTGATTTTTGTTGGCCACGGACGTCTGCTCTGCTCTCACCCGCTAGCGAAAGATCAGGTCTCATCGGTTCGCAAACACCAAAAAATAATAAAAAAGTAGAATTTGAAACGGAAATGGATAGTTAGGGGATGTGATGGATTGTGTTCCTGCAGAGAAGTAAGACAGTAATCCCAGAAGTAACCGACCCAACAAATAAAACTCAAATATTTTGGAAAAAATGTAGTAAATTTCCACAATCTTTTTTCAGCTTTAAAATTTTTTCCAGCGATCTTCAATAAGATCGATATTCTTTTTATAAGAAGAACGGTCTTGCTCCTCAAAATAGCCGTCAACTGCCGACGTTACTACCTCATGGTTGGAAAATTTGGAACCACCGAGCCATTTATTCAAGTTTGCGAATACAAAATAATCCGTGATGGCAAAATCTGGCGAATAGGGTGTATGCGGTAGAATTTAAAGCTTAAATTCATAAATTTCGGTCATTGCAATAACGGATTTGTGAGCTGGTTCTTTGTCTTGATGTAACAACATTTTCTGATAAGTCAAATGTGCCCCGTTTGCTTGATTTATTCACTTAAACGATGTAATAAGTTCGCATAATACTCGTCGTTGAAAGTTTTCCCCCTTTTCAAGATAGATATAGAACATTATCTCACGCGCATCCCAAAAACCGACGCCATGATTTTTCCCGCAGATGAAACGGTCTTCGCTTTCTTTGGAGAGGGTTCTCTCTTTTGAATCCATTGTTTTGAGTGTTTTTTATTTTTAGGTGGGAAGTAATGGAGCCATGTTTCATCCATTGTTATGAAACGGGGCCATAGTTTTTTCTGTTAAACTTCACCAAACACTCAATTAAATATCTTTACGACACTGGTTTTGCTCAAGTGTGGGTAAACGCCGCGCCCATTGGGTACACAGTTTTCTCATGCGCAAATTATCAGATAATATTCGATGTATCGCACTTTTTAAATGCCTACTATATTTGTTAGCTCGCGCACTTTCAGTCGACGATCGCTTAGTATCACTTTGTGGATTGATAGGTTACCTATACCCTAGGCTGTTTATTTAGGTCACCTAAATGAATTGCTACAATTCAACTGTCTTTCTTGAGGAATCTTATTATATTAGGTTTATTTTTATTAATTTCCTTTTCATGCTCGGGGAACTGATTTTTACAGTGTTTCCCCAAGGCTTTTTTCCCTTGGCTAACTGATTATCTAACTCCTCATCATCCAATAATATCACTCTCTCTCTCTCTGGCCCTCAACCTGAGCGGACCTGCCTACTGAGCGCTCCTGGTAACCGGTTTGACCCACCAGAGACTACCTGCCTGCCAGCTTGATTCTTGGTGCTTTTGGTTTTAGTGAAGTGTAGTGTCAACGTATACGTTGCTTCGTTTATATAGTTTTCGTTTTTGTGTGTGGTTTATTAACCGTAGTGTGTGGTAGTAGTAATTTATTTAGTGGATTGTGGTGGTTTTTGTCCTTCGACTCTGATTGGTGACCGGTGAGTGCTTTCCTTTTTCTTACTATCTTTTTCTGGTCCTCTGAAAACCAGACCTTGCTCAAGCATCGTTTTTTCTACTTAGGCTTCATATTCAATTCCAAATCGTAACTTATTGTTTGAGCTAAATTTAGCTAACCCCTTTTAGAAATTTTACCATAGTGTATACAGGTTAGCTTTTGTTGGGAACTCGGTAGTTAAATTAGGATGGCTTCATCCAGGTCCCCTGTTGTCATGCTCGAAGGCACTGGCGAATGCGCGGCTTTAAGGGCCCGTATCGTCATGCTGGAGAGAATGGTGCGGGAGCTTCGATCGGAGATCGCCGGCCAGAGGGCTCCCCTCAGGAGAGATGGTGCTCAGGGTGGGAATACGAAAACCCGCCACGCCCATAGGGGTGCACGGACTCGTCCAAATGCAACACGTGGCTGGGCGATTAGAGACCTACCCCGTGTCCCATCTCCCAACGAGGGAGTGTCTCACGTCCGTAGGTCGGACGATTAGAGGGTCGTCTCTCGGGGCAAGGGGAAGGTAACGCTACGGCGAGGATTGGACTCTGTGGAGGCAGATACCATCCCCGTCTCCAACAGGTACCAGGTGCTGTCGGATGACAGCACCACCGTACCTGCATCCCCTACCCCTACTCCGAGGGCACTGCCTAGGGTAAGGCATCAGCGGTCGGGGAGGGAGGGAACCGTTATATTAGGTAGTTAGTGAAAGCAGGCAAGTTTCATTTGAAAATAATAACATAGAAAGTGTTTGGTGCACCTTAATACGGACCAATCAACCCAACATAAATTTATGCTCTTTCTACAGACCTCCAGACTCAGATTTGAAAACACTTCACACCCTCAACGATCAAATTTACAATTTTACACGTAAATATATTAACAGCATAAACATAATTGGTGGCGACTTTAACCTCCCTGGTATAGATTGGGACAACAATATCGTTAAATCTGGGACCCGCGATCGCGAATCTTGCAATTCCATGATAAAATTGGTTCAAAAAAACTCCCTCCCTCAAGCAGTTCGCATGCCCACCCGTGGAAAGAACATATTGGATCTATTTCTTACAAACACGCCTGAACGTATTATTAGTGTATCAACTGATGAGGGCTTGAGTGACCATAAAGCAATTAATGTCCACTTGGACATAGAAATAAAAAAGATTGTTAAACCAAAAAGAAAAATTTATAATTACCATAAAGCAGACTTTGAATCTTTTGCCAATCAATTAAACTCTTCACTACCCGAGTTCAAAACCCGCTTCATTCATGTCAACGTGAAAGAAACTTGAACAGAATTTGTCAATATCATGCAAAAAGGAATCGTTGATTTCATACCTATAAAATACGTTAAAGCAAATCGCGACCCCAGGTGGTACAATAAAGACGTTAGAAAAGCCCTTCGAAAGCAGAGAATGCTACACTCTAGGGTAAAGAGGGCAGGCGTGAACACATCATCCCCTGTGAATAAACAATTATGGGACACATATAGATCCTCTAAAATTGAAACCAAAACACAATTACGTAGCGCTTTACTGGACTTTAAACGCAAAGTACTTTGCGAGCACTTGGACACTGACCCCAAAGCTTTCTGGTCATATGTTAGGGAAGTAAATGGGAGTAAACAAACCGTGACTTGCTTAAGGGATTGTAGCAATATAATTCATACAGACAGCGAGGGTAAAGCTAACATCCTAAATTCATTCTTCCAAAGCGTTTTCTCGAACGATGTTGCCACCGCATATCTCCAAGAAACAATACATACTCCACCCATGGAAAAAAATAACAGTGGACCATCAAGGAATCCTAAAATTGCTTAATGAGATTAAACCCAACAAATCCCCGGGTCCCGAAAATATACCAGCTAGGGTGATAAAACATTTAGCTCCAAACATTGCCCCGTACCTTGAATTTATATTTAACAAATCCCTCACAGAGTGCAAAGTACCTAAGATTTGGAAAACCGCGCAAATAACGCCTATTTTTAAAAGTGGTGACAGGGAGGATCCCAGTAATTACAGACCTATATCTCTCACTTCTATCTGTTGCAAAATCTTAGAGCACATAATTGTCAGTTCAATAATGAGACACCTTGACAATAATAACTTTTTAAGTGACAATCAACACGGATTCAGGAAAACCCGCTCCTGCGAAACCCAATTAGGATTATTTACACATGATTTACTTTTATCGGGTGAGAGAGGTAGGCAAGTGGATGCCATCTTCTTAGATTTTCAAAAGGCATTTGATAAGGTCCCACATGGTAAACTCATTCATAAATTAAAGGTCGCGGGTATAAACAAGGGCGCCATAAGTTGGGTTAAAGATTTTCTTTCAGAGCGGGAACAGAGGGTAGTCCTTGATGGCGCTAGTTCCGACAGCGTTCGAGTCACGTCGGGGGTACCTCAGGGAAGTGTGATCGGGCCGTTGCTTTTCTTGATTTTTGTTAACGATTTGAACCGTGAAATGAAAAGTAAAATTAGGATGTTCGCGGATGACACGGTGATCTATCGGGAGATATCTGGGGATGAGGATCGTTATATTCTAGCGCAGGATTTAGATTGCATTACTAAATGGTGTTCTAACTGGGGATTGACTCTAAATTATAATAAATGTTCAGTGGTAAATTTCTTCAAAAGATGAACGGGATTTGCTTACAAATTAGCTGGAGGTGACCTAGCAGTGGTTGATACGGTAAAATACCTAGGTGTCACATTCACAAAAGACTTAACTTGGGGGACTCACATACGTAAAATCTGCGGTCAAGCGTATAAAAAATTAGGATTCATTAGACGAGTTGTCGGGAAAAGTGACTCGAAGGTCAAGGAACGTTGTTACCACGCTCTTGTAAGGCCTCATTTAGAATACGCATGCAGCGTGTGGGATCCGAGTGAAAAAGGTCTCATTAAGGAAATTGAGAAGGTTCAACGCCGGGCAGCCCGTTTTGTAAACAATTCCTACGATAAAACGCAAAGCGTCACCGAAATGCTCATGGATTTGGGGTGGGAATCATTGGCTGAGAGACGATTCAATGCAAGATTGAAATTATTAAATAAATTTAGATCCGCATGTTTCACCACCGAGGTCTCGCAAATTATTCGTACTCCTACATACATTGGTCGCTTGGATCATGCATATAAAATTCGGGAAATAGATGCCAGAACTAGCCGACTCAAGGACTCCTTCCCACGGACAATACGGGTTAGCAACTGCAGGGTTATAGATAGCAAAAATTCCACTTGCCACCCTCATCGTCTAAAAATAATTAGTTGTATTTAATTGCATGCTCTTCCACTAACCTTGTGTGTTTTGTTATAATAACCCATTCTTTCCGAATGACCTCATTCGTGTTCTGTTTATCTGTTTTTAAGTTTCCCTTTCAATCCCTCGTCCCTCTCCGCGGGGGGAAATTCCTGCTACCTGCAACTTTGGGTCACATTCCCTGCCTTTTACAGACTCTTTGGGGGTAGAGTGTTTTGTGGTGCTTTCATGTGGTAGTGATGTTTCAATTTCTTAATCTCGCTAGGAAATACCTCTTAGATACCTTTTAATTAAAATTTTGGACCCAGAGAAGATCTCTTACCCAAAGATGTATTCATTTTTTCTGTACCAAAATCCAAGACGTTCACTTTTTATTTGATGCCCAAATTTTGCCAAATATATAGCTGAGGATCCCCCATTGTCTCAGGAATTAACTCTCTTGCCGAACAAATCTCTGCCTAAATAGACTTTTACCTAAAGGTAATGCCGTCCCCTCTTATGTCAAAGATTCGCATCACTTCTAAGATCGTTTATACTCCATTCTAATACTCTAATATACCAATATTCCCTTGGCAAAGAAGAGTAACTTCTCTCTTCGCCTTTATTCCCCAAAAAAGACCTAGATTTCCCATTATAATACCTCTCCGATCGAAACACTCCTCAGATCTTGTCAATGGGATTCCTCGTTGAACTGACTGATTCTTCCTAAAAAAAACCTGTAATGTTAAAAATTTATTCCAACTATAATCATAAGACCCTGCAGTAGGCAACGTATTTTTCTTACATACGCCAATCCTTTAGCGACCAACTCGAGCACTACATTCTTCAGCAACAAACTAACGCTTCAACCACTCCTCAGGGCCCGCCCTGTTAACGATATTTTTCTCATTTGGTCCCATAGCCGGGAAATTCTTACCAACTCCTTCTTCTTCGCATTTTGTTCTTCATCTATTTCTAATTTAAAATTTACTTTCTTGGATATGGATATATACCTCCAGAATAAAGAATTTAACACCTCTTTTCGCACTAAACGAATAAACACCTACAATACCTTCACTTTATCTGCTGACACCCATTGCATACAAAATTCTCCTTCACTTTTTAGTCTCAGTCCGTTGCCTCCGCCTTTGTAACTCCACCCCCTCCCAAAAGAATTAAATGGGACAAATCCACGATACTCTCAGTAAACGTGGGTACTTGAAAAAACTATTGATGAATAAAATATCCAAAACATCAATCTTGTTCACTCCTCTTTCAAAAAAAGGCCTGACAAAATACCCAAGCAAAATTAATACCTTTTATCCTGGAAAGCACAATATCCGAATTATAATCCATACACTCTTCCCAATCATTCAAAACAGCCAGTCCACATTAATTCCATCTATGCCCCACGTTCTCGTTCAAAAGACCATCCATCTAGCGAGACATCTTCAAAGCCTTCTTGTTTCTTATTCGCCCCTATCCGCAATCACCAACCACCCACACTGCAAATTCTGCCATCGTCTTCGTCCGCCGCTTCCAATCTACCAAATTCTAATCAAAGATTTATTACTTTGCCGCCTACATTTAAAAAACAGTTGTATACCGCCTATCCTGTAACTTCTGTCCTATCTAATACACGGGTTGAAAGCACCACTGGTTTTCCATCCGCATAAATAAAATCCGCTACCTCCCTAAGTCAGCCACCTTCCTTAATGTCATCCGGGCCTCAATGTCGTTCACTGATGGGAGTGGCCTAAAATTGTTACTTCCACCCCTTCCCTCTCCGTTTCCTCTCCCCAACCATTCCTTTCACCCCACCTTCGCCTCCCGTTCTCCCCTTCCCCTGGCCCCCTTCCCTTTCTCTCGCACCCCTCACCTCAACAATTCCAGCAGTCATTACTTCTATATCTTCAAAGGAAGACGGATTGTTTCCGTCGAAATATCAAGAAAATACGTGTGAGTGTTCTCTTTTTTTGTGTTTCTATATTATGTGTTACTGTGTATTTTACTATATATATATATATATATATATACATACAAACATATCTAAATTTATATACATACATACATGACACCACGCGTCTCCACTCAACTCCCCGTCAACGGGCAATTTCTCACTTCCCGACGATTGTTATTCCAAATGCCGAAAACGGTTATCCCGCTTCCCAGGTCGATTACAAGGAATTTCGCGCTCCTGCAACTGCATCTCCGGAGTTATTTTTAATGAATTGCTTCCTCCAGATGCAGAGTATTTCTCTTTTTACCGCATACTAATTCGTGGAATACAACGTGAGAGTAGTGGAAGAACTTGCTTGTTCTGAAGACACCTTTCAGCTGTCCTGGTGAAAGCAATTCGAATTATTTCTGGTAAACCACAAAAGTCTAGGAGAGGATAAAGTAAACCAAAAATAAATTATTTAGTTAATATACAATTAGAGGTTAGAAGTTATGAAAGAATGAATAACTAAAGTTAGGTAGAAGGAAGAACAATGAGTGAAATATTAAAATGACACTTGTAACACCGAGAAAAATAGAAGCCTGCTGGATAACGTAGTCTGGGTTAGTATAAAGCCTAGAAGGTTTAAACACTATCGAAAAAGTCAGAGAGGAAAAGCGGCATTACACTTTTGAGTAATTCCAGAAATGTTATAGTTGAGCTGGAATAGAACAGAGAGATATCGAGGGCGTTTACAGAGGACCTTATATTAAATAATTTAGAACAACAAGTTTGGACCGAGAAAGGGAAACATAGTCTAGGTTTCTTCTGGCTCGACGATGAGATAAAAAAGCATTTAAGGAAATAAAAACAAATACGTCCCGGTGTAAACAACATTAACCTAATTATAGGTTTCGGAAAATGTGGGAGAATCATTGCTAATCGATTAATTCGTGATAATAAATAACTTATCGTAGCACTTTTCCACTTGAATAGGTGGAGTGCTATCCAGTGTAAAAGTCCTACGATGAGTTATTCATCATGTGCGACTTCAAACAAATCACGCCTGATGTTACGCAACTTGTTTAATTCCTAATAATAAAGAGAATCCAATCTTGCCAAAATACGTAACCGGATCAGTTTTAGTTTATATTCCAAAAACGGCAAAGGCTACATCATGTGAGGACTAAAGAACCTGCTTGATTTCGCAAGAAGTCCGAATGTTTTACAAGATCATCAACAATAGTAAAGGGTGAAATATAACTACCGGGATTATCAGTTAGGGTTTAGAAAGGAGAGAGATGTGCGTGATGCCCTTGCAGTGGAAAGAACACCTATAAGGAAAAAATAAAACATGATCGGGACATATTTACCTCTTTTGTGGATTTTTTAAGCACCTTATTAGACTGAGTTTGGAACATGTAACGCACGTCTTACCAAAAATAGTAAAATATTAGAAGTATAGCATTTGGTGATTAATCCGATCGCTTTACCCATCCCACACTGCTTAGATGCAGGTGAGGTACGCAGAGTGCCAGCGGGCTTTGATAAATATAGGATACTTTGTTCACTGCTGAAACAATTTGTTGCAAAATGTATATTTAAGGCTCCAAGGGAAATGAAGATGGAAAACGGTTCAGAATATTAAACTCTGACATTTAGAATTGTGTTTAAACAGTCCTTTCGAAGGACATTTAATCGGAACTTAGGGTAGGTAAAATCCAGGGCAAATTTCTTATGAAGGATTAAATGTGTTAAATAATTATTAATATGACTTAGTAGAAATACTTACAAATTTACTCCCAGAATTTGTCAATTTTAGATGGACAGTAAATCATCTATTCCCATTTTTCCCGTTTTAAATATACTTCTGACTGCTGCGCCATCTGCTGCTTGTGACGTAAGACACCGGAAGAATCGAATTTCAGCGGCATTTGAATTAGGTAGTCACTTGTAAGCAAGTTTATTTGTTGACATATATGTCATAATTCATGTTTGCGAGCATGTATTTTGTTTTTAAAGAGACTCGTTGATACAAATTACCAAATTGGAAAGGTTTGTGGATGGTAAAATTGCAGAAAAAGGCAAAAGCAGTTACTAATTCATTTGACATACTATTTCCCTTTTGTTGGATTATATCTGTAATCAATTCTGCAGCGTGTACTGATGAGACAATACCATGGTCAGTTTTTTCAGTTACAAGATATTTTATCGTCTTCATGCGGTTTTGCCTAATGGCCCTTTGAATTGACGAGAACGTAACAGGGAAACATCAACCATATAGAAATATTGTTCAATTGTGTTGAAAGAAAAATATCAATGGCACCATCACGCCTCATTACATGTAACCACGAATCGTTAAGGTATCAGAGATTCCATAATGTTGCCAGCTGTTCTGACAACCGGGAAACAATGTAGCCAATGTTTGGAGTTCTTACTTATTTTTTAAATATTTTCATTCTTTTTAAAATTTAGGTATTTTAGGTCGGACTATAACCACGACCTATATTTTTCCCAAGCCAAAATTTGCGAATGTGCAAATGACTGGGTTATTTAGCAATACCATTATCAATTTATCATATTTTTCGCAAGAATTTTGCCTTTGTTGTTCACAACCCACAACTGCATTTTATGATTTCTCTGTTTCATTTTACTTTCATATCCTGTGCCACCTTGCAATCGTTTGATAAGATTCTAAAAATTTAGTATCGCGGTAAACTTCTAACCCTATATACGTATTTGTTCAACATACGGCGGGTTTGTGTAGTTTTGTGTTTATGTATGTGTGTGTATTTTTGATTATAAACATATGTTTATATATATATATATATATATATATATATATATATATATATATAAGTATATATATATATATATAGGTAATACATAACCATAAACACAGTAATCAACCCGAAGGTCGGTTTGGTAGGTGATGGTAGAGATCACCAAGTACTTAGCCAGACGGCGTGTGAAATTCACAAATCAGGGTAGGGAGCCCAGATCCTTTCTTTTGGGCCGGTTTTGGTTCCCCAGGAAAATCTGGTACTCGAAAAATCCCATAGCTTGGGTGGAGCTGCAGGTGAAAAGAGTGCCTAGCTCGGCAATCGAACTCTGGACCCGGGAACGCTCTACCCCCTAGACTACTGCAACCCACAAAGGTAATATATATTTATAAACATTTGTATGCATTTTTATTTTTATATATTATAATATTCCGTACGTTAAACCTTATATCTGATTAGTTCCATCGCCGTTGCTCTTACTATTTTTTTAAACTTGGTTGGTACATCAAATTTGATTTCATGACCTACTTTATTATCTCACAGACCGCAGTCTAAATAGCCAATATTTTTTGAGTGGAGAAGATGGTTTAGCGAAAGGTAGGTAATTCTTTTACTCAAATGAATCTTCTAGCCCAAAGATGTATGCCTTAATTCTTAAAATCGCCACTTCCGTACATATCAAAGCGACTAACCATCAGCAATACATACCCATACACTACACACCAAATGCTCGATTCTCAACTCTATCTCTATCCTTGGACCTCGAATTTGCAATACCACAGCCACTCTGATCAAATACCTCCACAATATACACCATGCACTCCTCAAACGCGGTTACCTAGAAAAGCTCCTACAAAATGAAATCTGCCATTCCACCCAACCGCAAACACCACATAAAAACAAGCCCTCATCTAACGTAGGACTACCCTTTGTAACTCGTACGAGCAGTTTCCGCGGCCGATTTCCCCAACAGAAAACATAATTTCAGTGCAGCGCGTTGCTCTTGATAATCCGCCATCACGTTTTTCGCCGAAATGAAAATAAGTTATTTCACTGAAACAGCTCTCACGTGCGCACCGATGGCACTGCGCATACTGACGCAGGAGGCGTGAGCCTGACGTACGGCCGGCCGAACAAAGGCTTCCCCCATTTTCGCTCCCCAACGCGGCCCAATTCCCTTTATTTTTGAGTCCCCCCTCGTATTTTCTCGGATCCCCCAGGCGTTAAAGCTTTCTGAAAGAACTTTTTCCTATTTATTGAAGAATTTCTCTCGGGTTTCCCACCGGGAAACCCGAGTTAAAAAAATCCACCGGTTAAAGAAATACACGGAAACGCACCCGATTGGCCATAGCGGAGCACATTGATGATTCCGACCAATTACGGCACACCTGAGCCTTGGCGGAGAGTATAAATACCAGACCTTTTTCATGCTCTGAACTTCACCCTGAAGACGATGGCAGAGTCACCCATCGAAACGTCGGTGTGCTGCAACCTGACCCGGTGGGAAACCCGAGAGAACTTCTTGAATACCATACGCCGGGAAAACCTGAGATCCTTCAGGTCTCCTATTTGCATATTGTCTTTTGTTGCCTCACACTATTCTCTTTCTATCCCTTCCATGCGAATTCCCACAACCATTCATTCGACCATCGTTTTCCCCCTCCATCCTAGAATCCCTAATCGATTCACCCACCTCTATAGAGATGAGATCTCGTGAATCCGCATTTATACTAGCTTTCCAATCTTTCAAAATTCCAACCCTTAATGGCCATCTAAAATTCCCCTTCCCGCATTGCCTGCACCTTCCCCTCCCCCCCAGAGACCCCTTTCTTCTCCCCGAAAATTTTAAGTTCTACTTGAAGAATGCCTCGGAGAAGGCCGAAAGCTCAAACAATCTACAATATTAGTATCCTTTTGTGTTTTATATATTTAATTTGTGTTCTAATGTTCCGTCAAAATATTATATATTTTCTATTTTTTTCGGAAAAGTCTACCTCATGTTAAATCTTTAGTCAAATGAGTCCCATCGATTTATTCCCATGGTTTATTGCGAAGTCATTTCGTCGTCACTCATATGACCTTTTTTAAAGGGGTCTCCGTTTTAAATGTTGTATTTGGAGGAAACGATGGTTTGGTAAGGGTTTTGTGCTGCAAACTAACATACACATTCACCTACAAGTATATCTAAAATCTTTGCAATGCTTAATTTTATTCCGACTTGTAAATTCATTGTTTTTCATATTTCTCAAGTGACTTCGGTTTCTTAATATTATGATTTCTGATTGTTCGGGGAAAGAATGAGAATTTACTATCCGTAGTACTATCCGTACTGGATGATATCTCCCTTACTTTATCTTTGTGGTTTAATAAACCTAAGTAGTAATTTAGTAATAATTTCCTGTCCCGTCCGATTCAAAAAGATAAAAGAAAGAAGAGGGATTGGGGAGTGCACGCTGAGGCAACAACAAAATGTATCTTTTATGAATATCAGTAGGTCGTAACCAGCCAAGCGTTAAGGTATGGTAATCAAAAGTCGTTAAGAAACCGTAGTAACTTTTAATTGGAGACAGAGAAGGAAACCTTGGATTAACTACGAGATCATTTGAAAGATTGCCGGCAGAGGGAAATGGAGGAATGTGAATACAAGCTATTTACATGAAGTATAGATGGTAGCAAAATGAACAAATGTATGAGATAAATTGAACAAAAAAAGCGTGGCGGAAACCTGAGTCCGTGGGTATGGAAAGAACGCAGAGGAAGGGTGAATTTATGGCTCTATATATCATAATTGAAACCTTTTGAGTTAGTAAAAGCGAAAATTTTGGTAAGAAATCAGAGATAAGTCAACAAACATTTTTATTGAAGAGGAAAAAACGAAGAGAAGAGGAAGGGAAATAGAGAAGGACTATTTGGTTGCCAAATTTTGGCCGATCGGTCACGCATTTAAAAAGAATATGCTGTTGTTGAGGATATCTTTGGTCAATGCCTACTCGATGGTGAGGTAGAAATTGCGTTTACAAATTATGTATCAAAATGACTGATGGGGTAGAAAACATTCCTACAAAACTACTTGAAATCAAAAAAAAGGTTGTAAAAATAGTTTAAGTGAATTATTTCTTGGAATTTATAAAGGATGACTTTGCCGGAAGTTTTGTAGGAACAGTGTAAGCACCATTTTAATAAAGGAAAAGGCAGTAACATATGAGAAATAAATAAAAAATTATGATTTTTCATGCATCTTAAGTAGTTATTATGGATAATTATTTAAGAACGACCGCGTGCGATAGCTACTGGGAGCTGCGAGAAGAGTTTAATTTAGGTTTAATTAACCTCAGGGGATAATTAACCCAAATATTTAAATTTAAAAAAAATTGAGTATTTTTTCGTGTAAAATGCAAACAGACTCAAACATTATCAGTTAAGTTATGTATTGGATTAGCTTATTTTTAACAATAGAGGATAATTCGCACAGTGAAGAAGAAAAGAATAAGGGCTCAGACCGTTACTCAGAAATAATCAAGCATCGCGTGTGACTTAAAAATATAAATCATAGAATTGGGTTTAGGCAGTGAACGCTGAAGAAACAACTGGAACGACCAAGAAGGCGTATCAGTAGGTTATGCCTAAATAATTGGAGAAAAAAGAACTGAATAACATTGATGAAATATTGGAAAGATTCTAGATATAGGTAAAAAAAACTCGTTAAGAAAACCTAGACGTTGCACAAATAGGAAAGGTAGAGAAAACCATGCATAAACTGTGAGATTATCTGAAGGATAGACGAGAGAGGGAAATGGAGACATGTATTTTTTACGTAGGTATTTCTTTTAATATATTTATTTTTCAACCTAATCCCTTTTCAGCTCTATACACTTTTCCCAGCGACGTTCATTGAGTTCGATACCCTTTTTATAATAAGAACTGTCTTGATCCTAAAAATAGCCATCAACTGCAGATATTATTTATTCGCGGTTGGAAAATCATTAACAACCGAGCAATTTTTGCAAGTCTGCGGACAGAAGAAATCCGAGGGAGTTAAATCATGCGAAAATGGTGCATGAAATAACTATTCAAACTTTGATTCAAGATTGTCGGCCACTGCAATAACTGATTGGTTAGCTGGAGCATTGTCTTGATGAAACAACACTTTCTTCGAAGCCAAATTCGTCCGCCTCTGCTTGTTTCCTTCGCTCAAACGTTTCAATAATTCCGCAATATACTCGCTGTTGATGGGTTCTCCTTTTTTACAATAGACAAAGAAAATTATACTAAGCGTAGGAGGCTCAAGTGAAAGTAGGATGAAAGCTCTATAATTAAGTTACATTTTTAAATTGTGAGAAGATAGATATTCAGTTAGCCAAGGGAAAAAACATTGGCTGAACACTTTCAAAGTAAGAACTGCTTGTATGAAAAGGATATCAATCAAAAGAACTCTAATACAATGAGATACGTAAAGAAAGCCAGATGAATATTATCAATTAAATCTATATTATCTGAAAGTGCGCGATCTCGCCAGGATAAATGTGCGATTAATCGAATATTGACCGAAAATTTGGAGATGGGAAAGCTGTGTGCATATAATGGAGAGAGTCAACCCCAGCCGTACTCTTATAAATGGGCATAGGATGGGTGAGGGAAATTAGAGAAGATAAAAATAAAAAATTATCAAAATAAATAAATAACTGAAAATAAAACCAATAATAAATATAATAAAAAACTAAAAATAATTGAAATAATTAGATACCGCAAACGGTTAGAACAATGAAATGGAAAACTGCAAATAAATCACGTACTATCTAGCTTGGATATACTATACAGCATTGATCCTTGCTAGTCTCAAGCACGAAAACGCACGTAATAAAATAAAAATTAGAATAATAATAAATGAAAACTAATCACGCACTCTCTAGCTTGGATGTACTATGCAGCATTGATCCTTGCTAGTCGCATGTCCTCCCACGCTATCAGGGCTTACGAGAGGTTACCCTCTGCGTCAGGTGCCCACCAATTACACGTAGTGAAATAAAATTAAAAATTATAATAAATGAAATATAATCACGCACCCTCTAGCTCGGATGTACTATATAGCATTGATCCTTATAAATAAATGAAAGGACTAACTTTGTAGTTCTACACGTTTTCGTGTGGAACTACAAAGTTAGTCCTTTCATTCATTTATAATGAATCGGTTCCATAAAGTTACGCCAGGAACCATTAATTGCATTGATTCTTGCTAGTCACAAGCACTCACCTTCAATCAGGGCTTAGGAGAGCTTCCCTCTGCGCCAGTGGCCCGTCAGTCACACGTAATATAATAATAAAAGCAAAATAATCAAACACTCTCTAGCTTGGATGTACTAAGCAGCATTTATCCTTGCTATTCGCATGCACTCACACTCTATCAGGGCTTACGAGAGGTTTCCCTCTGCGGCAGTGGCCCGCAAGTCGCTCACTTGCTTGAGTATGCGAAGATGCCTTAACCCTTGCAAAACTCACTCACAGGTCTACCGTGGAATTTCTTCCGACGTAAGTACTGTGACTCGCACTTTGTGGAAGGGTAAGGGGAGTGCCCAGAAGCTGACACAAGTGTTTCGACTGCAAAGCAGTCCTCTTCAGAGAAGGAATGATTCCGTCTCATGTGTAGTGACTTATATATACTGTGTGTAGTGTAACGGTCAAAAAAGGGGATCAGGGGAGAGAGTTGTGATGAAAAGACAGTTAGGATGGGGGGGGTGGTGTGGGGAATGGTTATGTTAGGGATATGAGTTGTTTTGGTGACCAGGGAAGGGTGGGTGGGAGGGGGCGATAAGCCATGCGCGGGTGACAATGGAGGCCTAGTCATTAGTGGTGATTTTTCGAGTTGAGAGGTTGACGAGACAAAATAACAATGAAAACCATGGATTAAAGAGAGAAACCTCTCCAAGGAAGACGAAGACCGTTTCATCATAAGGAAAAGTCATGACGTCTGAAATGGCATAGAAAATGTTTGCTTTTTATACAAATGTCGACAGTATCAAAATAAATACAGAAACTAATCCTCACAAAAAGAGTAAAAATGATAGTAATCATATGTTATCTAAAGAGTGCTATTAAACGTTGGGGTCATGAATAATGTTTCAGAGCACGGTAACAAGGCAGCCAAAAGGCGATTTGAGCCACCTCCGACTGAGGTGACTATGCGAGAACTGAGGGAGCAGAACGTGGATATAGTGAATGCAGACATGGGTAAAGTAATTTAGGTGTATGTCCATCAAAACATTCAAAACGTTCACTGAAACCAGCACTTTAATTAAAAACGATGGTAATAAGACAATAAGTTATGAAGTCATACCAACGGGAAGTTTATTATGCTTTTCGATTTGAAGTGTATCTTTCTGAAAGTCCTAGCGAATGGTAGAAAGCGTCAATAATCTGTTTTTTATTAATGTGAGTATTAGTTATGTGCAACGCGTTTTTGCAAGTATAAATACGCCTCTGTTTCTGTAGGTTGACATTTACATATGTATCTATTAGCTTTGAAGGTGGTTTTATTTTCTTTTAAAGGTCGTGGCCCAGCATCCCACACCACACACCTTTGCGGTGGATTGCGGGGTATTTACTAGGTTGATGGTTATCTTATTGTGTAAGAAGAATGGAATTTCTAATGCCACAATGGACATTGCTCATACCATAATTTAAAAAGACATAATCGTAGTCTCACTTTTAACTCCACGAGACAGTCCTTTTAAATAAAAAAACTAGATACTTACGGCCGTGTCATTCTTCTCGTATTTATGATGTCCAGATTTAGTACTTCATAACCTTTTTTCAATTGAAATGGCCGTTTCAGTAAAAGTTTTTACTATTCATGCACACATGATCGAAAATTTGTTTTACCCATGTCTGCATTCATTAATCCCACAGTCTGCCTTAGTAATTATCTCTCTATCTTGCCAATCTCAGGATGAAATAAACGCCCTCCACCTCGCTCGATTCCGTGTTGCGAAGGGAATTTTCTCTACTCCCAAACACTGAAGTAGTGTTTGGGAGTAGTGAAAGTTTTGATAAGCTCCTTTGTTGAAATTACATGAAGTTTTATCATTTAGTTTCTCATGTGAGGCTCAATATCTATTAATTTGTTGATATTGTCGAAATTTGCATGGAAACAACCATTTTCGGTTCCTTTACGGCACTGTCATTCCATATAATGTTGAACCACTGTGGACTCCGAGTTTATCGGGAGATTCAATGTTTGTCTGAATTACCAGAGGAGCGATATCCCCGATAGCCAAAGAAGTATGAAGCTTCGGGGTAGTTCAACATTTATAATGAAAAAAGCGAACTATATTTTAAAAGAATACAATTATTAACTCGTCATATACCTAGAATTAATAACCATATTCCCTCTGCCCGATATCGCCGTTTAATTTTAGATCATAGTTTGGAGCAAAGTGCATGTTATTGCGTACAGCCCCCGAAAACACGGTACATTATTCTCAGGATTACGGATATATTAGAAAACTACTGCTTTAGCGGAAAATAAACGTATCTTACTCTTTGCCGCGGAGTTGATGCCTTTATGTTAAGCGAAAATTCAGTAGCTATGTTTCATCCGGTTATTGCTCGTTTATGTAAGAATATTACACCTGAATGTTGTCAACTACTAAACATGATTTGGATTCTTCGATTAAGAATATTTGAAGCAACAGATATCATCTTGCCAAAGCCACAAAAATCAATGGAAGGTGAGTATCATTATTACCAATTTCAAGGTTACGCCATTTATGAAATTTATCGTTTTTTGATAAACCCAAAACTATCGTCTTCAATTGTATGGTGTTCTAGAGATTCTTGTAATCCTTAAAAAAATACATTATGCCAAATAAGGAGGCGCAATTATTTTTAAGGGCATAATGTATGTAATACTAACAAAACTGTTGTTCCCATTAAACTCTAAACTGACACATTTCTTGAGCTGGAATTGGGATGATGTTTTCTATGTAAAATGCAAACCTTTATAGAAATTCCGTGACACCTTTAAGGGAGTCATCCGCTAAATCCAAGTTAAAGCATATGATTTTTTCATTTTCAAAAAAGGCATCGTTATTTTTTTGTTTCATCAGGTGATCAAGACATCGTCAATATAATTCACAACATATGTGTGTTGGAAAATGAGAGTTCACAATTATCTGGAATTGTCTTTCCAATTTGTCAAAAAGACCTTCGGATTTCCATTTGTTTATGAAATGGCTACACATATTAGGTGACATGCACGCACTTCATGCATCACAACCCGAAACCTATGGTAAAACTCGGAGCAGTAAATAATCAATACCCAGCAAAGCTACCCAACACAAGAAAAAACAGTCACATGAAGAGAGAAAGCAGATTAATCAATATTCCAAGGTTAAAAGTAATCAAATTGGTACTTCTTACATTTAATTCGAAAAATGTGCCAAGTTAACCAGTGGTCAAGAAAATACCATTCATCACCAGAAGGTCACGGGCAACTTCCATGAATAAACGCATTAATAAACATTCTGAAATGTATCGAAGACAAAAAATATCTTATTGCAAGGTGGAAGACGAACTTCAATACGATGACTAAAATGCCATATATATTGTGCAGATGAGGAGAGTATTTAACATGAGCATAAAAGGGAAGCGTGCTGCACAAAAAATTAATTTCCCATCCACTATGAACACGCTTTCACCACAGTGAAATCCAAACATGGATTATAAATATAGAAATGACAGGTTAAAGGCCACACGCGGCTAAAGCGTTGGAGATTACGAACTCTGTGCACTCAAGGTGACCACTCTCTTCCTTGTGAATAGGGTTCAAGATGAAAAAGTATTCCGGTTCTTCGTAGTCCAATCCTGGATAAATTGCGCGAAGTTTTAAATTTATCTATTTTGGTTAATATAGTATTTAGACAGCCATAATGATTAAAAGAGAAGAACCTTCCGAAGCAAATAGCGACCTGCTGTCATTCAAACCTGTTACGTTTTGGTAGCATTTATCACACTGGAGTACTTAAGTCACAACCACAATTAAGAAACATATTGAACCAACCAACAAATAGCTGGCTATTGTTTGCACCAAGAGGAAAAGGTGACATGGATGTCGGTGGTTAACATTGGGAAATTCTAGAGATGTGTGGGTTAAGCGATCAGTCGTCTTTGAGACAGCAAATTTAAATAGGTTCATTGAAGGTATCAATGGGAAGTAAAATTCTTCCTATGCGAAACGTGATTTCAAAACTATCGTAGATTAGTGTTCTAAGTGAATCCTTCGTAAACCCATTTTTCTTTCCAAAAGCTGCCAATTCCACTGAATGATATTTATTTCTGTTGTAAAACATGCTCCTGCTGAAGGTGAATAAAAAACAGACGGACCAATGGTAATTAATAGTATATTTTAACAATCAAAAGCAGTACGTGTTCAACGGAACGTGAAAATGATGTAAACATAATTTTTTAAATCGACGCAACTCATTATCATAATGAAGCATTCCTAATGCATATGCATTGGCCTTTCACCAATAGGATATAGTTTAAACCATTGCTTTAAACATTAAGAGTTTTCATCAGTACACTGCCCAATTAGCCTTTTCAGCAACGGTTACGTTTTCCATATTTTTGGAGCATAAAGTGTCCGTAGCGTGCAATTTTCCTTGAGTGGTATTCCCCTGGTAGCAGAGCATCGTGGCTCGGTCCTTCTAAGCCTGCTTGGATAGTCGCTTTCGCGGCTGGGTGCTCCTGTACGTCACTCTGCCCGTTGGCTACCCCAAGGCCTCTGCCCTTAAAAGGCATGCACCAGCAACGAAAACAAGGGGGGCGCAGCGCGATGGGCACGACTGACTAGGGCAAAAGGCAATTCGGTTTCTTCATATTTCGTAATTAGGAAAATGTGTCCTGCTCAGTATATTCTAATAGACGTTTAATAATAATATCTCATTAGTTTATCCACTTGGGACGATTTCATTTATTTTTTTCCAATTGATATGGATTTAGGTTGAGGACTCAACCGTCCAATTTATTCACTAATATGAGTTTAAAGGAAAGCCTTCATACAGAAATAAAATTTCAGTGAAATAAATGCTCATCTGAATTACTTGCAAACCGATTATTATCAATATTTCGATATTGTATCCACCGTGGACCATCAAAAATATTATTCATTAAAAAAGGGTATTTGCTTTAAAAAGTATAAATATGTAGAAACATTTGAGAATGTTGAAATCTGCTTATGAAACAAATCTGTCATTGTTCCCCAAACACACTCAAGTGACCGAGTGTGGTTTCCGTATCTTTCCTCATACTAGCAACTTTGTTTTATCCCTCCCCCCTTTATAAACCTATGTCAATCAAGTTTACAGTCTCGGATTTCTCGTTTTCATTGCTTCACGTTCTTAGGTGCGATCATTTTATATTTACCTTTTTTCTGATATATTATGGGGAAAATGGCATTGAATATTTAATTGTGCGACCCTTAATCTCTCTAATGTTATTGGCAAGATCTTTCCTACCGGATTACGATGGGGCAGAAAACACATTTACATATATATATATATATATATATATATATATATATATATATATATATATATATATATATATATATATATATATATATATGTATATATATATGTATATGTATATATATATATATGTATGAATATATATATATGTATGAATATATATATATGTATATATGTGTGTGTGTAATATTAGTGTATTAAATATAGTATAAAATTATATAATTATTAAAAACATTTTTTAATCAAACTATTTGTGGGTGCATCAAACATACTCTGATGATGGTGGCTTTGACCACCAAATATTTTTACATATTATTGGAATGACCTCTCCTACCGTAGTCCGATGAGGTAGATAATATATTTCTAAAATCATATCAAAAGGGACCACCTTCCAATTTAAAAATATTCACCTTTTTTAGGATTGTAATAATTATTTTTACCTCAGTTCTAGGTCAACGTTTATTAAGGAAATGACTGACTACGTTCTTGAGTTGATGGAAACACAATGAGCGTCTGATCGAAAAATAAGAAACCCAAAGTGTAATTCAAAACCGCAGCAAGTAATTTAGTACAACCGATACACGATAGCATAAGTACCCATGCGTGTAATGTTATGTATGCAACCGGCTCGACACGACAGGTTTGGGGATAAGCATATATTCCAGGATATTCTCAATACTGGGAGTAGATTAAATATATTGGCTTGTCTTTCTTGGTTTCTGATTGAAACCCTTAATCTATATGAACCTCAGAGTTAAGTGTGACACATACAGGGTGAGAGCACATCTCAAATGCCTATTAAATGGTCCACGAGAAATCGTACAAATCATAACTTTGAGTGGGTTGTCATAGTCCTCGGGTATTGTTGGATTATATGGTTATTGTCTACCAGGAAGGTCTGGTACCCAAAAAATCACACACCTTTGGTGGAGCTGTGGGCGCCCAAAGAGGCTTGACCGGAAATCGCACTTGGAGCCTGGCCCCGAGATACAAAATTGAGACTATCATAATACCTGTTTGAAGTTGTGGAAGTAGAAATGCACTTCACGGAAGGGATAGTGACATTATGTGTAATGAAAGTGTCAACTCCAAAGAAATTACTTGAGTGAATTATTTACCAGCACAGTCAATACATAGGCTACGGTTCAAAAAAATCGGTGTGATTCAGGGTGAAGATTAAACTTGTAAGAGATGGCGGCTAGAGATAAAGCTAAAGATACTAGCTGGATTGTACAGTAATATTCTTTATAATAAATAAATAAGTGGCATAGTTAAATGTATATAAAAGATAAAGGAGTGAGAATTAAGAAAAAAAATTACAATTTAATATTATTGCTGTTTATTGCAAGAATATAACTTCAAATATTTTCACAAAACGTCTTCCGTCAGAGTAATGCCGGCGTTCGGTATTTAAGTCTGGCAGGTTCATCCAGCCTGTTTAATCTGACGGCACGCTTGAGTCGTATTCGGCAAAATGCCACCATCCCTACGTTGTCCAAAACTGCACACACACGTCCGTAAGTCGATGCTGTGAATTACGGGTTCAAAACTATCGGGTATGCTTCCATGACGACATCCTTTGGTCGATGCGGTAAAGTAAGCCGTTATAAGGTTCGAGTGAAAGTGGTAAAGTGGCAGTCGCGGCTCCGCGACTGTAAACTCGGTGAAATGAGTAGGGATAAAGATGCCAGCCGTGGATTTTGGCAAAAGGAAAGAAGCGGGGGGGGGGGGAAACCCAAAGTTGGGGGCTCCTTCACTAAGAGCTCGTTCCGCCGGGAATTGCCGATTCCCCTATCTGAGGGGGAAGGCCTTTATTAAAAAGGGAGACCATATATATGCGTTCTTCGAAAAACAATAATTTTATACTCTTAATCACTTAAAAAGTTTTGATTTTCTAAAATTGAGTCCTTCAGGAAAAATTTAAGACCTAAGGTGGGAAAAATTCATATTAAAGGTATGTCGGTCGTTCGGGGATGGAATTTAAGGGAGGGAGCCTACAGTGGATGATTGTGGGTCTTCAAAAAATGGAAGTGTTGGAGGTTAGAAAGTCCGAAGAAGATAGATGGATTCCACAAATTGTTATACTATCAAAGGAAGCGGCTTCCCTTCCCTGGGTTTGTGTGTGTTTTATCAAATATTGGAGCCTATATCTTCGTTAGTAATTTTAAAAAAGCATCCTTTTATCGCCATTTAAGGAACATTTGAAGGGAAAAAATATTTCTGGAGATACGCCAAGGGGCAAGGGCATACCGTGGATGATGTCAGATCCTCTACAGAGAAAAGGAGAGAAGGGAAGGGTGGGGATCGCCCGAAGGGGCAGGAACCTTCCCAAAGAAGGTTACTTTACCCGTAATGTCGGCTTTCTTATCCTTTGGGTAAAGGTGAATTTAATAAAATGGGGAACAATACATTTGTGTTTTTTAAAACATAATAATTGTATTTCTTAATATCTTTATTTCTCCAAATATCTCTAAACTATAACTCCACTTCAAAGTTTAGGAAGGGTTCTCGGGGGTGGGGTACTATGGTGGACAATGGTGGGCCCTCGACAGCGGGGGGAAGGTAGGGAAGAGGGGGATCATCCAAAAGGTTAGGTACTTTCCGAGAGAGTTTTATGGTAGCCGGAGGTGCGGCTTCCTCTCCCTTTGGGATGGGCTGACTTTATTAATAGGAGGGAACATATATTTGCGTTTTCTAGAACACAATCGTCCTTCCTTCTCACTCCCTTTATTATTCTCAATATCTCTAAAAACATCTTTAATTCTAAGTTTTCGGATTTTCAAAGGAAGGAATGTAAATGAATGAGGTGAGTCGGTTAAACGAAAGGAAATAAGGATATAAAGGCATAGAGTGAAGTATGGCAGGTCTTTGAAGGGAGGGAGGGGTGTATGCCCGAAAAGAGCAGGAACCATCGCTAAGTGTTAATGCTAACCGGAAGCGCCGCTACCACGCTCTGGATAGATTTTATTAAAAGTTCTGGCCGTAAATCTACGTTGTATAAAACATAATAATTGTAATAAATTAAAAATAATTTTATCTTCTTACTCTATTCACCTCTTTTAATATTTCTAAAACCGTACATTTTAACGCCAATTGAAGGCAGTGTGGAAGTAAAAAAGTAAATAAATAAATTAGGTGATTTGGTGTTTTTGGCAGGGGCCTAGGGGAGGAAGCCTACTGTGGGTAATGGCGGGTCCTGGCCAATGAGGCGGAATATAGGGGGGAATGATCGTCCAAAGAAGTAATATGCATCTCACATTTGGTTATGCTACCCTTAGATCCGGCTACCCTTCTCTTCGGGGAAGGAATGGATTATATAAAAAGGTTGGACTCTAAATCTAAGTTCTTCAAAAGATAATAAATGTATCTTCTCACTCTACTTTACCTCTTGTAATATTTCCAAAAAAATTATCTTTTAGTCAACATTTACGCAAATTGAAAGGAAATAACGCAAATAAATAGACGTAGATGGCTTTTGGAGAGAGACCTAGGGGAGGGGTCCTACCGTGGATGATGTCTGATCCTCAACAGAGAGGGGGGAGGGAAGGGAAGTGGGGGGATCTACGGTTGTGCCAGGATCTACCCCATAGAGTCGGCTTCCCTTCCATTTTGGGTGGGATGGATATTTCAAAAGTGGGAACCATATATTTGCGCTCTTTAAAAAATAATAATTCCATCTTCTTACTCAATTTATATCTCTAAATATATGTCAAAATTTTCATTCACTGAAAGGTAAAAGTTTTTGGAAGAAAATAATGTAAATGAATGATGTATGTTGGTTGAAGGAGGGAGGAAGAGGGGAATAGGGGTCAACCTTGAATGATAATACGTCTCTCAGGTAGGGAGTTGAGGGTATGGGGGGCCTTGCCTGAAAGGTGCAGGATCCCTTCTCAGATGGTTGTGCTGCGCGGAGGGACGGTCGTAATTGCTGCATCACTAGATGCGGCGAAGAGCAACTCTCAATTAGTGATATCATTACTGCTATGTCGTTATGCGTTTATGATCCAAACTGGTCATTCGCTACAAATTCATTCGCCCTACTTTCAATCCTTTTATAGACGAGCTGAGAATTACTTTTCTGCATGCGAAATCAAACTAATTTTACTGTAGTTGTCACAAATTGATACACATCTCCTTTTTGAAATTGGAAATATCACTGACCTGACGAAATCGTCCGGCCAGATTTCTCCTACATAAATACTGCGTAATAGTCAATTATACTGTTCATCCCACGTTTTCGTAAGTCTTTAAGTATTTCAGTGGGAATGCAACCAATTCTCACTGGCCTATTTGAATTCAATTCCCCTAATACCCTTGTGCACAAAGTACATCGAAGCAAATGATCGCCTATTTCTTCGGAGTAACATGGCATGTGGCAACCGTACCGTTAGAGCAACGTAAAACCGTAAATTCTGAATAGTACACGAACATTTTTTTGCCAGAAGTCCTAGGTGAACCACGGAAAAAGAAGCGGCAACAAAGGATCATTCTTTTTTATGACAATAAAAGCTCTCACAGATCTGCTGAAAAACAATATATTTGACTGGCCAAAACGTAGAATTGATAGGTTATCCTCCGTACAGCCCAGATTTAGTAATAATTGACTTCTTTTTACTCTCGTTTATCAAGGCAAAAATTCGTGACCAACGTTTTCATATGCCAGAACAACCCGTTGATGTATTCAAAAAGCATGCTTTTGACTTACCTAAATCGGAGTGGAAGACGTTTTGCGAAAATTGTTTCGAGCACATGCAAACGTGTATCGATTACCATGGAAAATACATCGAAAATCAATAAAGCCATATTCAACAATGAATTAAAGTCTTTTCATTATTAGACTGAAAAGATAAATAGAAACCCTCGTATTTCCCCTCTTTGTTCCCGCCTACCTTGCTCCTCAATCTTTCCTTCCCCCTCCTTCCTCTAACAGGTATAAATATGATGCATCCACAATTCGAATCTTGTCTTGTACCTGGAGATGGTTTGATGAACTCAAACTCGTATGCTACAAATAAATCTGTGGAAAACGCAATTTTGTTATTCTCCCGATAAAAACACAACTTGATGTTTTCTACGTTCCTCTCTTTAAGTGGCATCATTGCTGCTGTGACGTCACGCGTTCATATTCCCTTCATGACACTAACTAATCTTTCCTACTAATTCATACGCCCTAATCTCCATCCTTTTTATAGACGAGCTGATAATTGCCTTTGCTGCGTGCGATATCAACTACTTTTTCTGCAGTCTTCACAAATTGACACATATATCTTTTTCGCAATAGGAAATAACACTGACCTGAGGAAATCGTCCGGCCGGATGTCATGTCCACACATCCTGCGCATTAGTCCATTCAACTCTTCTTTCCACATTTCGTGAGTCTTTAAGTAGTTCAGTGGGAATGTTGCTTGTGCTCACTGGCTTATTTATTTTCAATTCCCTGAATATCCTTCCGATTTCACCGTCGAGTAACACTGGACTAAGCCAGCTTCATCTTCGTCCTATTCTCTTTATATGTCTAGCCTAGTTGGCCTAACTTTTCTACCATATACAGGTAGTTAGTTCAACTAGTCACTCCTACCTCGCTGTATTATTCCCTGGATCAGTTAGTATACGTACATTTCCTGACTTATCATTGATTTTTTGCAAAGCTTTCCCCTTTATACATCCTGGCAGAGCTTCCTCCTTTCTATCCAGCACATACGTAATTGAAACCATGACCTCGTTCATCCTTGGAAGTCAGTACCACGCACTGAAGTTCTCTCCTCCATTGCTTCTTCCAATACCCTGGACTTCAACACATCCCTAGTTTCACACTGTATAGAATCCCTAAAATTAATCTCCGCCCTGTGCGAATCCTCCTCCTTCTCTCTCACATCCGTCATTTACTCCTCTAAAATGTCTTCTTACTTGCTCTTATGCGCTTAACTTATTGTATCTGACACTTAATTAATAATTCTTCTTTCTACCAGTTCGTCACGCGTTGGGAGTATATTTCCACTTAGATACCGCAGTATATTTAATTTTTGTTAAGAGTTTATCCATTGCTCGAATACTTAAATGCATCTGTGGGTAGTTTAAATAAGGCAATAGTTAGTTATTTTGTTGCATATCGGTCGTGGAATCACTCTCTACTACACACCTAGTTTCAAATGTGCCACATAAACGTATGTAAATGTCGTCGCTCGAGAAATACAGGCTTTATAATTATGCGTCTAAAACATGAGAAGGCATACAAAGGGTAAAAAACATTAATCATTAGTGTGAGGGCAAAAGAACCTATGACCAATTAAAAATGTGGACGCTTTGCATCAACATCAGTCGAGAAATATTTATGCTATGAGAACTACCACTATGAGAACTTACATAATGTAAAGGTGCAACGAATACCCTTTAACAGTAATTTATGGGAAGATAAACATTGGGTAATACCATACTAGAAATGAATTTACTTGTACTATATCTATTTTTGAATTCATGCTGCTCGCGGGAATTGTCGTCACGTAGGTAGGTCACCTACGCGACGATACTTCCCGGAAGTAGTATGAATTCATCAAATGGACGTCACGAAAGCCTAGGGATTTATATCTATTTATCTCTAACTTTACTTTGTTCTGCTGTGTGTGATACATGGATGCATTTTACAAATCTTTCCTGTAACCAAAAGATCAGAAAAACGTAAATTTTAATGTTACATGCCTTATGTGCAATCATATCCCGCAAAAAAGCCCTAGCGGTGGTAGCAGTAGCAGTAGGTAGATTCTGCCTCCCGTATGGAAAAACTACTTCCAAAAAAATTACTTTTTCAAACATTTTTTTCTCTTGAAGAAATTATTCGGAGCACTGAATTTCGCAGAAGGTAATTAACCAATGATCGCCTTTGCAGGGCAAATTTATCCGTCCGACTTTCACTAATTTTAATTTCAATTTCAGGCCTTAATACCTAGGCGTATTGGTAGTAGCAATGAGTGCGTAAAATTAATAGTTCTAAATAAAACCATTGCTTTAATTTTTATACAGGGTAATAATGATTCACTGCTATGATAACAAAAATTAATGAATGCAATTTGATCATTATTGCATTGAAGTACTATATTCTTGATTCAGTCATACAGTTTTACATTCAACTTTCGTAGTTCAGCCATTGAATAAAATTGAAAAAGATATATTCCGAAATAAATTTTTTTCGGCAGTTGTTGTCAGCATAGGGAGTGCATGATAAATTGCCGGGATAAATAATAATAAAAGCTTGTAAATGTTAGAACTTCTGGATAAAGGATTGAACATTTTAATTGTCGCTCCTCATCGAAGTGAATGACTTAAAATCTTAATCCTGAATAAAATATATGCTGCCGTCTGTGTATATACAGGGCATTTATTTTTCAAAAAATTCGTTTTGTCAACCCAAAAAATTTACGGGAATGTATTTCTAAATACGACCTATCCTAGGCTGCTGGCATATTTTTTACCCACTTTATGCAAAATAAGCTAGTATTCCAGATACTATACCATCTTGGTGTAAAGGATATTAAGAAAAGACTCGTAAAAACTTTGATATGGAGCGGAGCTATGTGCGGCGCGGAAACGTGGTCATTGAAGCAGGAGGATAGACGTAGACTGGAGGCTTTTGAAATGTGGGTGTGGAGAAGAATGGAGAAGGTGAAATGGACCGAGAAGAAAACAAATGAGGAAGTACCACACTTTCAACTTTCTAAAAGTTTAGCTTCAACGAGCCTATCTGGTTTTAATCATAAAAGAAGCTATTTGCGTAAAAATTTAGCTCAATCTAATAACTGCGAGGGAACACTTATCGACCATGAAATTTTATCTCAGAGGGTCATACTTTCATATTTTTTTAGTTTTTTTTTTAATTTTCTGGAAGACTTGCTTTGCCACTTGTTATTTCACCAGTTTTTAATAATAAATAAGTAAAGGAAATTAATGCGAATCAGAGGACAACATGCAATATGTTTCCATATGATGTGATTTTCTATTACTAATTTTTATGAACTGCTCTTCCTAGACTTATGAAATCGCATCAACTCCCTAAGGTTGTTCGGCTGTTCAAGAATTTTATGTAATTCTTGTTGGCTACATTTCCAATCAAATCGTTGTATTAAACATCCTTCAAACAGACAAGTTTTAAGCGTCTTTTTGTACAATTTAAGAGTTGTAAATATTACAACGAATGAAATTGCAATATTGATGATTCAAAAAGTTTGTGTTTTTTGGCAAAAAGCTCGAATTCCTGCTAGAAGACCTGGCCACTGCATTGATAAGTTAGTTAAATTGTATGATGAATGGGAACATTTCCAGAAATATTTACCTAGAATTGCAGGCAAAGAAAGAGAAAAAAAGAGATATTTTCGTAGAAACTTATGGCTGGTAACGAAGATTTAGGGTGTGATGCTTAAACCTGGAATGAATCGAACTTCATTTTAACGCCTTGGAAAAAAATTTAAAGAGGCGAGACACAGAAATTCAACACAATTTCAAAATAAACGTCTGCCAAGAATTAGTGTTGCTCTGAGATAAAAAGTTGCTTCCACCACTCGCAGGTGTTAAAAACATTGACAGACTGGAAATAATAGTAACTTATGAAGGCAAGGAGCACCTGCTATGAGTCCCCGAAATCCCAAAATCTTCAGGAGAAGAACAAGCCATGGCTGTTTATCAAGCAGTGGAGAAGTGGGGTATAATTGCTAAAATTCAGGCAATTTGCTGTGATACGACTAGCTAAGATAGAATAAATGGTGCCTGCCTTAATTTGGAAAAATTGTTCAATCGTTTTCTGTTGTACCTTCCTTGCCGTCATCACATTTTTTAGCTACTTTTGAGGAACTGTGTCAACTCAGTGATTGCTTCCACTTTTTGCTCCTGATATAGCGCTTTTCAAAATATTTAGAGAATCCTAGAAAATACTCGACAAGATTTACAGAACCGGTAGCAATGAAGTGCCTGATGATGTCCGATCAACCATTCTTGGATTTATTGCAAACCATCTTTATGAGCAGAAACCCCTACGAGATGATTACCGATAATTGCTGGAGTTAACTAACCATGATCTATCTTCGCGGTATTCCGAAGAGCGGGATATCGTTACGTAAACCAGAAGATCTAAGTAATGCTACGTTTATGGCCAAAACAATTTATTTAGCCAAGATTTCCATTTTTTAAGATCAATTTCAGTTATCTGATGGGGAAAAGAGATCTTTAAAAAGAAATATATATTTTTCTTACTCGAATCAACATTCGAGCCATGTTTCTATCATCAGAAGCAATTAAAGCACCTTCTCTTGATTTCTCACCCATGCGACAATTGTCAAGTTATCAGGATATTTATCCAGAAATGAGTAATGCCGCTGGTCAAACATTTTCAAACCACCTCTGGTACTAAGCTCCCGAAACTGTGGCTCTATCCTTATTTGATGACCATGTTCCAATCGCGGTTTAAAAAAATATGACCCAAGTTACCTGTTAATGAACTAAAAAAATATAATGGGTAAGATGATCGCTTCCTTAAAACAGAGATGGATATGAATGGCACTTTGCCGGTCCTGATTGACATAGCCAGCCTGAAAATGATGAATATAGTTCATTACACGTACTCAGCACCAATTATTGATTCCTTGGATAGTCACTCATGATTGCAGGACAGATACTTTATCAGACAGTAAGGACAAACTACGTTTCAACGAGCAAGTACTTCCTTCAAATATTGAAACCGAAATCAAAATTATTTCATTAAAATTCTCTAACGTCTTTTTAAATACATCCGCGATTTCATGACTAACGCTGACATGACTAATCATGCTAATACAAGTTCTGGGGCGTAAGAATTGAAATCAGCGAAACAGGATTATAGATTGCACTTTGCTGCGGCGGAGGCTGGCAAAGAGCCTCCCTCTTACTCAGCACATTAGAAAATATCCCCAACAGGAAAGTAAATATTTGTTACTTGTTTGAATGATAGCGCATGTGGAGCAAGTTGATGCACAAGACAATGAAAAATGATAAACATGACAGTTCTCTCCAATATGTTCTATGTGTTCTGCATTCTCAAACCTATGCCGGAATCATAAATACGATGTTCACAGCCAAAACCAAAGCAAATAACACGTCACCATCATAGTACAATGTAAGGAACCTCTAGAATGTTTTAGTGGGTGATTATACACCAGACTACTCTTGACCAAGAATAAGTTTTCCATCTAGTATGATCGGACAACATTAGTCTGATCCTTTTTCGTTGGTGAGAAAAATGACATCTTCATCTCTTCTACACTTAATATGTCAAATTTGATTGACATAATAACTCCAACCGTTGAACTTTTGGGATTTTATGCATTTTCAACATTATTGCTAAAAAGCCATCTTTGAAACTTATGAAAGAGATTACATCTCTTTTTTAACCTTCCTCCATGTGTGATTCCCAACCTAGCTCCTCTTAAATTTCCCAATACAATAAACCATTTTCCTCCTTCCCTGATCCATTTCAATGAACTTACCGCTCATGCAACTACATCGTCGTGGTTACTTTTTATGAATTGCTTCCTACGGATGCAGAGAATCCTTTTGCCGCATTCCATTCCACGGACTAATACTTGAAAGTAGTCGATGGCGATTGTTTTTTTGCACTGACCCGCTTGAGCGGTGCTGGCGGGAGAAATCGCAATTAATCCTGTTAAAGGCACAAATGTAAAGGAAAAGGACAAGTAAACCATTTATTAAGGATTAGGTGATTAGAAAAGTAGAAGAAAGGAGGCATGAAGGAATAAAAATCCCAAGTTAGGTAAAAGGAAGGGCAATAAGTTACATAGTAAAATTAGACTTGTAACACAGAGAAAAACAAGCATAGTTTAAGGCGTAGTCCGATGTTACGGAAAGTTTGCGGAGGAGTGAAATTGGTGTCCAATAATTAAGGATAAAACACTCTCGGAAAGCCAGAGTAAAATTGCAGCGTATCCAATAAGAACGAGTCCATAATATTTATAGTTGAGCTAGAAAAGAACCGAGGGACTTTATACATGAGCCTTTTATGGAATAATACAGGACAAGAAGGTCAGGCAGAGATAGATAAGATGGTAAATTTGAAGATAGTCTAGGTTGTATCTTACTCGCCGGTGAGATTTTAAGGGCATTGGAAGAAATAATATCAAATAAGTACGGGAGTAAAACAGATAATTCTCGTTTTGGTTTCGGAAAATGCAGGAGGAGGATTCCGCAATCGACTATTTCGAAAAGGTGAAGAGTAAGGCATCCTGCCGGGATAATTTATGTGAACAGTTTTCCTTCCTATTCCGGATTAGGCAAAGCCTACATCATGTGGGGACTAGCTTGATTTCGCACAAAGTAAAAGTGGTTCTCAAGATCATCAACAAGAATATAGGGAACAGGGCAACAGATTACTAATCGGACAATCAGTAAGGTTTAATAAAGAAGAGAGACATGCGTGGTCCCTTTACAGTGATAGGAACGCCTTTAGAGTAAAAAAACATGATCGGTTAATTCTTTCCTGTTTTATAGATTTCCAAAAGCCCTTAATAGATTAAAATCGGAAGGTATAACGCACATCATAGAGAAAATAGTTAAAAAATGGAATTATAGGAGGTGGTGATCAATCCGATCCCTCTTTACGCCTTATACTGCTTAGATACTGGTGTTACGCTGAGTACTAGCGGTCTGTGATAAATAAAGAATGTTATGTGAAAGTGAATATTCACTCTTAGACCAATTGGTGGCAAATGATATGATGGCGAAAAGATTTACACAGACCAAAAAAAGGTAATCATATATGACAGTTTACAATTTGACGGGTCCATTTAGTCTTGTGTTTAAATATTTGTTTCAAAATACATTCAATTGGAATTTAGGTCTGTGTGAAATCCAGGGATAGTCCTTGAGGTGGAACCAATTCGTGTGCTAATTATTTTAATAACATATTGGAAACAATTACACGTTTCTACAAAGTATTTGTTCATTTTGGATGAGAAGTGGCTCATCGTTTCCCATTTTATCCCTTCTATATATACTTTTCCCTCTGCGCCATCTGCTGTTAATGACGAAAGACATCTAGTAAACACGCATTTGGTCATTATTTGAATTAGGATGTCGGTTGTATGCAAGTTACAAGTTATTCTGTTGACATATAGGTAATAATAAATATGTTTACGAGAATGTATTTTGTATTCAAGGTGACAGGATGGTAAATTTTACCAATTTGGATGGGTTTACGAAAGAAAAACTTGCAGTGTTTCCTTCGGCTACGGTATCACTTCATCGTGCTGGTAATACAGTGAGAGGATTCTGATGATAAGGTTAGAGAGAGGACCTACAGATACAATGATAGTCCAAGTGCACATGCAAACGTCCAGCCATTCAGAAGAGAAAATAAAAGAAGTATACGAACAACTGGAAGACGTTCTAGGAACAGTAAAAGGGAAGAAAAGCCTCAGGGTAATGGGAGATTGGAACGCTGTGGTCGGCGAGGGGCGAGAGGGAAGTAGCGTTGGATACTCCGGATTTTCAAAAACGAAACGCCGCGGGAGAGGGACCGATATAAATAGGGTTAATTACCATCTTCGATCAACATCCGAGACGAAGATAAACATGGAAGATGCCTGGAGGTATTATACTAAATTGACTATATTCTTGTCAGGAAGTTTAAGACCTATTCACATTGAAGTATCCTATCAAGCTCCCAAATCACCAGAAGATGGCTTAATTTAAGATGAAAACATGATAACTAAAGGTGATCGGGGTCCGCAGATATTAAGATGCGAATTCGAGAGAGCCGTGACTAACCTGAGAAACACAAAGGCAACAGGAGGTGGCAAAATTAACGGAGAAATAATCAAGGCCCTGGTAGTCAAAGCGAAGGATACCCTCAATGGAATAATCAAACATAACTACGACAGCGGAAAGATACCAGGAGACTTCGAGAAAAGTATGATAATTGCAAAACCTAAGGAACCGGAAAAAGATAAATGCAAAGAACAAGAGAACCATGTCCTTGGTGACTCGAGCATTTAAACCCTGCTCGGATAATTAGCCGAAAAATAGAATGAAGGATAGACGGAAACCTCTCAGAAAACCAATTCGGATTCAGGAAAAACCGAGAAGCCAGAGAGGCAATTCTCAACTTGAGAGTTCCGGCCGAAAAAATGACAAAAGGAAATAAGCCATTATACGTGGCTTTCGTCGACTTGGAGAAAGCCTCCGACAATTTCAAATGGATCAGGATGTTCAAAATACTAGATGCGCTTGGATTGCACGACAATGACCGAAGAATAATCATCCATAAACTCTACAAAAATCAGAATGCAAAAATACCAACGAAAAATGGATGAAAAAAGAAAGCTAAAATAAACAAAGGAATAAGACAAGGATTCAACCACTCGCCAGCCTTATTCAATGTATACCTGAAAGAGGCAATAAAGAAACTCAAGAATTAGGATATAAAAAGAGTCAAGGTATATGGAAAAGAAATCAACTCGCTCCGGTTTGCAGATGACATAGCAGTAGTGGCGGAAACGACAGAGGACCTGCAAGCAGCTCGAGGAGGCGTCTACCACGGAGTGGATACCGGGAACGCGAAAGGTTTAGGACGAAGTCATATGTGTTTCCTCTTCTGTCTTCCTCTATCTCCTTTTTTAAGGAATTAAATGTTATCGCAAGGAGAAAATGCACGTAATAATGACGGTCAACATTTACGCTGCTATTATTTATGAATACATTCATCGGACGTGTTAGACAGAAGAATATCAGGCATGGAAAACCACAATGAATTAAGTCAAAATAATTATTTAAAAGAAATTCAATGGAATATTATGGTTAATAAAAAAATAATTAATTATCTTCGTGGTCGAGGGAAAGCATATTTCAGGTTGAGTACCATTGACTGCATAAAAGTCCGATTTTCACGATAAATTATTTAATAAAAGACAAAATACCTGTTGGCATGTGTATCTGTACTTGTATTTATGAAGCTTGTATTTTTCACACAATTGCAGTTAACACGCTGGACTTGGTGCACCTATTCGATCAACCTGCAGAGTCTGAACGGTCCACGGTCAAAATGATAGGTAAATGAATTGACATAATTGAACTCCCGCGTAGGTAAAAATGCGTGTTAACATTTTCCCTTTAGGAGTCATTATCCTTTCGTCGTCAATATCATTCTTCACCGACCCTAAAATTTGTCAGTATCCCTCGCACCCTCTTAAGACGTCTGCATTTCCGCAAGTTTTCTCGTATTCCAAGTACAGATGTTTTACACCTATAGCCACTCTCCACCAACCCTAAGTCATCCGCTATTTGTGGTTATTCCATTCCACAATTACTCCAGTAACCTTTTTCAAAACATTACTACATCTCAGACAAGATTTGTTTATTTTCCAACATCGTATTTAATATTTCAAAGACGGATTACTGCACTCAATCAAATTTTCTATGGCGCTTTTGTTAGTCACCAGGTCTTTTCATGTGATTACCGTTATTCCCGAATAACATCACCTTTTCTGCAGACATCTCAACCTCAACGGGCAATGTCCAACTTTCCAACTCTTTATTCCCAGTATCAACAATAGTTTTCCCTCTTGCCTCTTAAATTTCCATTGGTCCTTCTGCTCAAGCAGCTTCGTCGTCGTGGTTAAACTTAATAAATTGCTTCCTTTGGATATATGTAAATAAAAATATGCACTCATACATAAAAATATGATATGTATACGTACATATATATATATATATATATATATATATGTGTGTGTGTGTGTGTGTGTGTGTGTGTATATATATGTATATATATGTGTATATGTATATATATGTGTATATATATATGTATATGTATGTGCATATATATATACATAATATATATGTATGTATGTATCCACATATATCCTCCTTGGGGAAAACCTTTGGTGATTTCAGCTCCATCAATGTGTGCCCAAGATTTGTTGAACGTTCATTTTGTCGTCGATTAAACTATATTTATAATAACAGGACGGCACTCTAAATTACCCTTTTTGTTTGACGGACTGCAGTCAAAATTGTAAACAATTTTTTGTGGAAACGAGGGTATAGTAAAGGCTTGGTCCTGATTTCTCTTTCCCTAATGTGTCTGATACCTCGAAGATGCATATCTTATATTTTCCACTTGCGAAGGCGACATGGAATCTGCTGAAAATTCTACTTTCCGTTTTCTCACAATAACGCCGCTAATGCATCTGACGGTGGAGTATTTTTCGTGTCCTGTTTCTCACCTTCTTTCTATATGTCCTAAAATGTCTTAAGTTTCTGTACCACAAAGAAACCACATCCACATTGAGGTCTCTAAAGAGTATTTTTTTAACATCCTTACTTAAGGTCCCTGCCATTAAGGCCCCGCAGCGAGGTTGCACTTTTTCTTCCGTGAAGAGGTACGAGTGCATGAGGGCACAATGTCCTGTACTCAAATGCGTGATCGCAACCTCTCCCTCCGATTTTCCGGATGGAAGAGGGCCACGCCGAAACGACCAACTTAATAGCACTCAGTTTTTTGTTATGCATGGACTGCCAAGCTTCTTTCCACCGGTTTATAACCAAGTTTCGCAAGGTGGCTTTAAGGTCCTCCACAGGTACTAATAAGGAATCTGTCTCGAGCTTGCCCAGGGCTTCCTCGGCTGCTTTGTTAGCGTTCTCACTGCCAGGTCAGGATACCCTGTTCCCCATCTCTGAAGAGGGCCGAATTGATCTCCTGAACCAGAGGGTATAATGGATCTCCTGAACTATCGGGCGCGTTGATGAGAAGACCGATATGGATTTTAAGACGCTCAACGAGTCCGAGCAGATGAGAAAAGTGCCGTAATTTTCTTTTACTTATTTTAGGGCTATCCTGATTGCCGAAAATTCGGTTGTAAATATACGGCAAAATGCCTTCAGTTTTTCAGTTTTAGATCTTAGTTATTTATGAAATCACTCCCTCATTTGCTGACAGTATTTTCTTCATACATCTACTTAACACCCCGCAAGCCGCTGCAAGGGAGTGCAGCTAGGGGTGTTAGGGAACCACCCGTAATTAATAAAAATACCTATTGCGATACCCACAAATGTATACAATCCACAACCAATGCATGGTATACATTCATGAAAAAACCCTTACAACACGCACACATGCAAACCACAAACTACCACTTAACATACACATGCACCTACAAATATACCTGATATCTTTGCAATGTTTAGTTTTCTTCCGACTTGCAAATTAAATGTTTTTAATATTTCTAAAGTGACTTCGGTTTCTTAATATTACGATTTCTGATTGTTCGGGGAAAGATTGAGTATTTGTATTTATCTATACTTGAATCTATCTCCCCTATCTTATCTTTGTTGTCCTATCTACCTAAGTGTTGTGGGGTCATAATAATTCCTTTAGCGGCATCGTTAAACTTGTTTGCTCTGAACCTTTCTCAAAGTCTAAGTCTCGCTTGTCATCTTCGTATCTCAAGTGGCTCCCAGCCTTTATCCCGTAAAAGACCCGTAACACTTGTGTTTTTATCATAACAATTTTTAACGAATCTAGCGGATTTTCTCTTAGCTCTATCTAATTCTTTTTGGCAAATTTTTTCCCCAAGGATCCCAAATACTTGCGGCATATTCCAAATGAGGTATAACTAGAGCAAAATAACAACTCTCTTTTACTTTCTTATTCATTTCCCAACCACCCGAGGCCGAAGCCGAGTTTCTTTAAAGCGGATCCGCATATTGTTCTGACATGTGCTCCCCATGAAAGGCGTGGTGTTAGAACCAGAGATTTAACTTGATTGATGGTAGTTGGCACTGAACCATCTATTTCTTAATGTATGTCCTGTTCGCCCTTTCCTTTGTTCCAAAAACTCAAAACTGTTTATTTGTCTATAAAGGACGCATTAAGCATTTACTTCATTCCTTCACCAATCTGAGATTGTGTCCAACTCTCTTGAGAGTAGTTCGCGATCTAGTTGCCTCCGTATTTCCCTATATAACACAGTGTCGTCAGAAAATAACCTGAGATCGCTACTAACATATGAGGTTAAGTCATTAATGTATATAAGGAATAGAAGCGGCCAATTACACTTCCTTTGGGGACGCCCGAAGTTCCATCTTTATTCGTTGAGCACAACACATCGATGACTACTATTTCTTTGCGATTTGACAACAAGTCTCTAATTCAATTAATAATTTTTTCATTGATACCATAGCATTTAAGTTTCTGTAAGAATTTATTATGTAGGACTTTATCGAAGGTATTTTTGAAATCTAGGAATACCGCATGTGGGAATTGTGAGTTGTTTTCTCCCGATCTAAGTATATCGTTAATAAAAAGACCTAATTGTGTTTGGCAAGATCTGCTCTTAACTATAATCCGTGCTAGTTGTGGCTTAGTATTTTTCTACTATCAATATATATATATATATATATATATATATATATATATATATATATATATATATATATATATATATATATGAAGGAGTTCTCGGCATGAATCTCTGTTTATGGCAGATTTTCCTACGTACCTGTCCCAATCAATTGACGGTAGATTTTTATCAACAGCAATTATAATAATAATGTTGCTGTGGTGGTTGCTGAGAGTAAATATTAGGTCGTCCAGCTTGTGTAGGACATCTTTATTAGATTCTGGGGGTCTGTAAAATGAGCACACGAATAGGATTCTGTCGTTGCAGTCCTATATGTTGCACCAAACGCTTTCTGTGTCATTTTCGTCGGATTCGTATCGTTGGCTACTAATATGTGTCTTAAAAGCAAAGAATACTCCACCACCCAATCTAATAGGTCTGTCATTTCAGTAAATTGTGAAACTGCTCGGAAAAACTCCATTGTTTGCTATATCTCCCGTGAGCCAACCTTCCGTTCCAACTACTATGTCTGCGTTTGTACTCACAAAAATCATTAAATGGAACACCGAGAGTTTCCGGTTCGTAGAGTGGCAGGAATCGGCCAAGATGATCACATCACTGTAACAAAAACTATGTATATCACCTATAATAGCTATGGAAAGGTCTAGAAAGTTCAACTCTTTTCCGGATTCAATTTCCATCGTGAACTTGATTTTTGGATGTTGGGCATTTAAAAGATTGAGTAACTAAATTCGCGCACAAGTAACGATGTTAGAGCAAGGGCATTGTCATGGTGCAAAAGCTAATTTTTGTTCTTCCACAAACCCAGGCGTTTGTGGCGGATTGCTTCGCGAAAATTGCGCGTAACTTGGAGTTATAATTCCTTAGTTACCGTTCTACCCTGTGGCAAGAAAGGATGCACCATCACACCATCCACCCTGCAATCGCTGAGAACTGTATTCAAAGAAACTTTAATATACCATATTATTTCATAATCCGCATACTCTGGGAAAACTCCATTGCCACGACAAAGAAAAACTAGAACCCATCTACTACAATTACTCCACTCATAGCCGAGGAAGTGAACATTAGTTTTGGATCTTGTCAAATAATGTTGACAGACATTTTGGGCAGGACGTGCGTCGCATCGACATTCGTCCCGCGGGTGCTGACTGATGAACAGAGACAAAAGCGTATGGGCATTTGTCATGAACTCCTGGATCGAGCCAATGCCAACCCAGAGTTTCTTAAAACCATCGTAACCGGTGGCGAAACCTGGGTTTACTGTTATGATGCCAAAGGCCCAGGCTTCTCAGTGAAAAGGTCCTCATTTTCTGCGACCATAGAAACCTCGCCTGTCCCGGTCCAATGTGAAAGCTATTCTGGTGTGTTTCTTCGATTGGCTGGGGCTGAGTCTTACGAATACGTCCCTCAAGGCCGAACCGTCAAAAAAGATGTCTACTTAAAGGTTATGAAGAGGCGGAGTGTCGTAGTGAGCCGAAAGAGGCCGGACATATGGAGAAACAAGTTATGGCGTTTCCACCACGATCACGCGCCGGCTAACACGGCGCTGATCGTGACAGTTTTTCGCCAGAACCGGAACTTCCGTGATCCCGCAGCCACGCTACTCTGCAGACGTGGCTCCATCAGACTTTTTTTTGTTTCCAAAGTTAAAATCAACCCTGAAAGGGTACCGATTCAACTCTAACGCGGACATTAAACCTAATTGTAGGGCGGACCTGAAGAGGATCTCCAAGGCAGCTTACCAGGAAGGGTTCGAGAGCTGGAAGAAACTTTGGCAAAGGTGTGTCGTCCGCCAACGCTTGTACTTTCAGGGCGACAAGTCCGATTAAGCTGTATTCGTCGAAATAAACAAGTGATAAATTCAACCCTGTTTTTTTTATCAACCTTGTATGTCGAATAACCCTTCCCTGATAATGTCCTTCTTAGAATCACTTATACCTCATCCCTCAACCTGCCTCTCTGCCATCCATGTCCCCTTCCCGCTTAACCCTTCTTTATTTTTCCCGCCTACCTACCGCCAGGATATCAGATACCTGCCGACGTCCTCTCAATAATGACCATAAGCGCACCAATTTTAGAGTGTAAAAAGCATTCGCCTTGACCGGGGTGATTTTAACACTCGGAAATTGTTGCATTAAAATGCATTTTAGCAGATGACTCCGTGAAAAGTTACTGCTGCGGCATCTCCCGCAGTTTCTTGGAATGACCGCAAGTTCTTGTCTTCCCCCCCCCTCTTTTCAACTATCCATTTCTTTAGTGTCTCTATTTCTTTGGGTTTTCCATAATTTCCCTCTTTGTCCCCGCCTACCTGACTCCTTACGCCTACCTCATTCTTTTACGTCACAGTAAGCAAAGTTATTTATGGCACACTACGTTATACTTTAATTCAAGGAAACTCATATAATATAACGATTGTGTCAAGCGAAGCACCCATTATTGCATTACTTATGTAAGCATGCATTTGAACGTGTGTTCACCATGAGAGCAAATGGCGCATGAGCTGATCTTTCTCCGTAAATGGTCGGTGCCCTTACACTCACAGCCACCCCTCACACGACTTCCAAATGGCTTCCAAGCGGGTTGTTGTGCTGCTGTAGATGGTTCGTCAGATTCCTCAGATGGAAACATGAACATTTAGAAGATGGTGTAAGAGGCCGTTAACGCTATTATTGTAGTACAGGGAGGCGTGGTAGTCCAGATGGGGGTAGTGATTACTGTCCCGAAGAACCTTGGTTCCATTCCCGCCTCTGGTCCTTCTTAGCTTCACGCCAGCTGTGTGATTTTTCCACATCCAGAACTTACTGATATACCATTGGAGGCACACGATGCTGAACTAAGACCACTGCCTTAATGTGTGTGTAAAAATTAACGCGGATAAAACATTATATAAATATTTCCATACTTCCCTCCCGAACATTAATCCCCGATAAGATCCGTCAAACAAAGAAATCTAGAAAATAGTCATCATTTTCTAAAGAAAATATTTTCCAATATAACCTTTACTATGACGATAACACTCATTTTTCAACTTTTTCATCAAATCTCCGCCCCTCTTTTTGTACATACATTCAGGTGAAAACTATGTTATCAGCACACTTTTGTGGCCCGACGGTATAGCTAGACTTCCGGTTTTGTGGCATTTCTTTGTCACATTCTTAGAATATATAATTGTCAAAATATTCCAGACATACCTCAAAGAAATTGGAGAATATTAGATGTATAGCATACGGTAAAAATTTAGTTCAAAAAAGTAAAAAGTTGGTCAATGTCGTCTCAATGCTTCTCCGCATAAGACAGCCTATCGCTCAAGGCTATTTCAAATCCCTGAAGTCATGGTCACGTGACAGTCACGCGCCTAAATATTGTGCATGAGACTTCGGACCAACTGAGCACTATTACCCACGACTGTACTTATATATGCCGACACTGAGAGGGCGGCATGTAATGGCGAGAACTAAGAAAAAGGTTCGTATTGTCCAATTGCTTTTGGTATATGTAATATTATGTGTACATTTTTCACTCTTATAACATCTTTGCCTTCAAATGGTCATACCATATATTAAAAATGCGATATTTAAACGTTGAATTTTGTAAACACTCTTTCTACTGAGCTCATTGTCGATGTTTCAGTGTCCAAATATAAACCTGGTAAAAATACTTTGAATGTAACACTTTCAGGCACTACCTTGACACCGAAATGTGTAATGCTTTCATATATGTTACGCCGCGTGCCACTTTTTTGGGATCCATTCAATGCATGAAGACGTTAGTATATAGAATGGCAACAATATATACTTACAAACTTTTGCAATGATTCATCGAGAAAAGTTTCAACATATTAATGGAATGGCTTTATGTATCATCAGATTCTCATATTAACTCTCCATTCACACATTCAAAGAAATTATGCACTTTTTTTTAACTGTCAATCGGAAGAATAGATAAACAACTAATAGTTAAATAAGCGGTCCTGTGACTCGAAACCTGCGAAAAAGTATGTAAAATACGTAGGTCTTACTTGTCACCAAAAACATGTTATGTCAGTTTCAAAACGATTGAAGTTTCCCAGGTCAGTGTATTATATTATAGTTTAGGCAACAATCATTGTTAAATTTGCAGCCATGATATGCTTAACTAGGCCACTGACTGAGTCATGAAGGCTTTTGTCAGTGTGAACGGCCTGTTTGAAATTTTCACACATTTCTAGATGGGTCCATTGGGTGCTGTGCATTCTCATGAAAAACATTGTAAACTATTACATACTTACAGACCTGTGATACCTATTACATGGATCTATGCCATTGCAAAATGTTTTGCCATATTTTAAGGATTCCAAGAAAAACTTTAACCGAATAAAGCTTTCCCCACATTCCTTTTATTACTGATTTTTCTTTAATATAATTTCTTTTTATTTAATATAAATCTATTTTTCATACTCTCCCATTTCAGTATGTCCAATATTTACGTGATACAATCTGTACATTTGTAACTTCCTAATACATATCTCACTGCCTTTCTTTGAACTTTTTCATATGTCCCATCTCATATGGATCCAATGCTATGGATGAGTATTTCTGGATAGACTGAACAGGGCCTTATACGCTTTTTCTTTTGTAGCTACACTACTTCCTTTTAAATTTCTCATTACCCAATGATGTACTTTAAAATCTTTCCACATCCCACTATCTACTTGAACTCCGCACCCAAGATCCTAATTAAGTAAATGCCTATATTTTTGCAACAAATGCTGTATACTATTCTTTCTCATGGTGTACATACAGGCTTTCAAAGAGGGTGTAAATATCCTTTGAGGCATTCTTTTTATTTGAAAAATTTATGCTTACTCTTACTTACATCAATGCCCATATTATTATTTGTAACCCAGTCACCAAGGCGATCAATATCATTTTGAGGTACTATGTGGTTATTTACATGCTCTACCTATCTGTATATAATGCAATCATGAGCAAAGATTCTTACTAGGGAATTCAGCAATAAATTACCGACCGCCAAATGCCGACCCAGAGGTTCTTAAACCCATCATAAACGGTGACGAAACCTGGGTTTATGGTTATGATGTTGAGACAAAGGCCCAGTCTTATCAGTGGAAAGGTCCTCATTCTCCGCCGATACATTACGAATACATCCCTGAAGGTCAAACCATCAACAAAGATGTCTACTTAAAGGTTATGAAGAGGCTGGGGGCTGCAGTGAGCCAAAAGAGGCCGGACATGTGGAGAAGCAATGCATGGTGTTTCCATCACAATAATGCGCCGGCTCCCACGATGCTGATTGTGACGGACTTATTCACCAGAACCAGAACTTCCACGATCCCGCAGCCGCCCTACTCTCCAGACATGGCTCCATCAGACTTTTTCTTGTTTCCAAAATTAAAATCAACTTTGAAAGGGTGCCGATTTGACTCTATTGTGGACATTAAAACTAAATGTAAGGCGGACCTGAAAAGGGTCCCTAAGGTGGCTTACCAGGCAGGATTCGATAGCTGGAAGAAACGTTGGCAAAAGTGTGTCGTCAGCCAAGGCAGGCACTTTGAGCAGAATAAGTTCAATTAAGCTGTATCCATCAAAATAAACAAGTTATAAAATCAGTCCTGTCTTTTTTTGATCACACCTTGTATGACCCTACTGCGGTCAGACTACGTTATTCTGATCCCTTCTTGTTTGCGGAAAAAATGACATCTTAATCTGTCCTACACTTAATCGCTCAGATTTTATAAAAATGATTTCTCCAACCATGGTATGAAGGAGGTAATGATACATTTTCAACATCACTGCTCAAGAGATATCCTTCCTATTTATGCAAGAGATTTAATCTGTACTTCAATCTTCGCTCCACAAGTTATTGCCAGCCTAGCTCCTCTAATATTGCAATGATCACAGAGAAAATTAAAATTGTCAAAAAAGACACTAGAAAATGTGTGCATGAAGCAAACATGAAATATTGGTTGAAAGGCACTTAGCTGGTGCCCTTTGGCCTTGAACAGAAAGAAAACAAACTAAACTTCTCTTGAACTGACTTGTTTGAGCCATTGGATCTTAATGATAACACCAAATCCTTGGGGCTATATGACATTCTAGCTTTTGTATTTTCTACCTGATAGTATTCCTTGGTCATCTCTGTACATCTACTTTTTAACATGTATCTTAAATGTTGGAAAATGTCTCTAGAAATATTTGTGCCGCATTGTTTCCAACCAATCTTTGAGGATGGGGATGTGCAAATTTATTATGTTAACTAGTCATTACCGCCCAATTTCTAAATTATTAGTACTTCCCAAATTAATGGCCCAGCTCATGGTCAGGAAGGCACTGCCCTTGTGTAGAAATCCAGAACTCCAAGCAGTATAGGTTTTCCAAACGGAGGCCTACAGTTATAAATTTGTAAGCCTATACATGGATTGTTTATTCATACATTGATATTACATTTAGAGGTTGATAAAACTCTGACAGATTTCGTGAAAACCTTTGATGAAAGTACAATTGATGTCTCAATTTTTAGTTCTCAGAGTTAGGCCTCTTGCGAGAGTGTATTGATGACTTTTTGAGGTGACATATTCAAGTGGTAAGAATTTTGAGTTAAAAATCAAAGGTTAAGGTCACATATGATGTCCCTCACAATTGCCCATGTGACTACTTGATTCTTCATTTTATTTATGGATGACCCACCTCATCTCATTTTAATCTCACAAATCCTAACCCTTGCAGGCAATGTTACATTATTTGAAGCTACTAAACCCAAACAGGATCATATTTATCTGTATGATAACTTTTCAGTGATCATCATCTCCCAACTTTGTCGCTACAGGCTGATAGACATAAAAATATTCTTTCATTTTTCAATAATCTATTGACAGTATACCTTTGTTTCCAACCTAATTAATTAAATATTTAGGTGTCTCTCCAAACAAAAGATTTTATTTTAGTTTACACATCCATAAAACAACAGATTCTTCCATTTAATTTTTTGGTTTTATACTGTCTACAATACACCACATTACTACACTATCTTTCTTCTGGTTTTCAAGTCCGACCTATGAGAACTCTTTTATAGCCCCAAAACTCGATCTCATTTAAAATATTGTTCCTCTGCCTGGTCTCCACACAACAGAAAACTCGGTTGTCGTTGAATGAGCTCAAAAATTTTTATGCACTGAATCTTTCAAACTAAGAGTCTCACCAAACTTGAAATCAGTTACATATTTTAACAATCAGATAAAACTTTTATTTGCCTAGTCGCCAGAAGAGCAATACAATAGCAATAAAATCTATGGAAAAGTAAGAGTCTTTCTTTTTAGTATGGATATTAAATACTTCCACGAAGTGAAGCCTGAAACAATAGAATACACAATACAATAGCCTTTATATTCTTTAAAACAATTTTAAATCTTTATATCTTCTATCATAAATATTAATGTTCTCAATCATAGAACCAAAACAGTCCACATCATTGATCCCACCACTGCCATAACACCAGTTAAGGTAATTACGACGTATCCTCAAAAAGTAACAGGAATTTAGTAATTTTACATATTGTCTGGTGCACCATTGAGTTTTTGTCACAAGTTCAAAGATTCAATAAAGAGTACTATTTACAATTTCAATGCCATTTGCTTGAAGCAGTAGGAAAAAACGCCTGTATTTGAGGTGAAACAATTCACCACGAGATAATGGACCTCATCACTGCTTGTTCGGGAATTCATGGCCAAAAACAGCACTTTAATTATGTTCCAGCCTCCCTATTTGCCAGACATGGCCGAAAGTGAATTTTTTATGTTCCTAAAAATAAAGAAAACCTTAAAGGGCCATCAATTTACAAGCAGATATGAGATTCAAAACACATCACTGAGAAAGCTAAAAGCTATACCAAAGATCAAGTTCCAGAAGTGTTTCAAGGACTGGAAAAAGCACTGGCATACATGTATAAGATCTATTGGGGACTACTTTGCGGGGGACATCATTGATTTAGATGAATAAATAAAACTCTTTCCTAAAAACTCAAAATTCCCATTGCTTATTGAAAACACCTCATATACTCCAATTTACATACTAGCATTAGTAACTTGCAAATCAACATTATATCAATTTTTTCCACAACTTTTTACAATAGTTTAAGAATTCAAGTCAACCACCTTAGTATGAATCCGAGTATATTGCTCAGTTTTAAATAATTTTATCAAAATTTTATTTTCTATTATGTGCGTTTAATTTGTAATGTACATTAAATTGTGTGACTAATGTTAATGAGTTTTATCCCCATACATCTTTTATCCACAACTTTGGCATTTTCAACATTTAATTATTGCAATTTTAATGCCATAACTTTTTTGTAAACTGGCCTTCGCATTTACTTATATTATATTATCGTTATTAAGAAGCATCAGACCATTCAATCCTAAGCCATCAAGGCCAGAGAGGCTGAGGTGTTATTACCTATAATTGGCACTTGGGAATCAGAGAGAGAGAATTGGGGGGCTTTCAATGTTGTCTTTTACATAGTACCCGGCAAGACACTGCTAGTGTGCATAGTTGGGGGTGATTACACACCAGACTCCTTTTGACCCAAAGTACTTTCCCTTCCAGCTCATTCTGATACCATCCCAACCCCTTATCGTTCTTGGGAAATTTAACATATTAAATCTATCCGTTCTGCACTTATATTCTTCAATTTTATTGACATGAGCTCACCCACCATAGTATGATGGGGTAATTATACATTTTCAACATCTTTTCTAAAGATACATTCTTCAATTCATGTAAGTGTGTTTATCTGTAATTTAACCTTCCCTCCACGAGTTAATCCTAACCTAGCTCCTCTAATAATTTTTATACACTACTCAGTTTGTCATAACATTTTACAAATCTAGCTCCTCTATGCTACTAGCAATCCAATTCTGAAATTAATCCAGCTTCTTGATGATCCCATACATATACTGGCATCAGATTTATTCCTCCTCTTCATTTCCCTGCATTAAATGCTCACCCATTTTTTTCTGGCAATATCAGAGGGAAAAATATTAGTGGAATATGGATTCATACCATCAGTTTCCCTGCAAGACTTACTTCCTCTTTAAATGCAAGGGTAAGCCTGAAGAGTTTATGGAAATCCATTGATTCAATTGCCAACAATCTCAATTTCCCATGGTACTGATGAAGAGTCCATTCAAAAAACCATGTAACTTAGTATTTCATCTTCTTCCCTGGATGCCATTGTAGTTTTTGCAGCATGTGCATATTGAAACTAACAAAAAATATGAATGAATTATATTTTTGCTGCAATGGTGCTCAGAAACCGCTACACAAAAATGGTATCTTCTTATAGCGTGACCAAACTTTTAGAATAATATTGATAAAATAATATGCAAACATAATACACCACTTTAGACAAATTTAAATTGACAAGGGTATCAGGGTTAATAAACAACAATTTTTGAAAAAAATATATAGTTTCTTATAAGTACATTACATATTCAAATTATAGAAAGATATTAAACAGGAAATTCATGAGGACAATTCAATTAACAAGAGTTCATGTTTTTTGGAAGATGGAAATGCCTACAGAGAGGTGAAAGTTAATTTTAATAAAAATAATACACCTGCATTTGAGCATGATCCTTAATAGTCCAAATTTTCAAGAAGTTTTTCAGTTACTTTTCAGGCATAATGCCTTCCATTTTTCAAGTTGAAATGCATGGATATTTGACATACTATATATAAAAAGTAAGAGACAACATTTCAAATTTATTTTTGAACATTATTTGTCAACACAATCCATGTTGCATAGAAGTTATGCTTCAATACTAAACAGCATGCACGTTTATCACAAAAAACTGCAAATATACAAGAAATATTGTAATGAAAAATACAAGCAACAGAGTTTAAAGCAAACTCTGTGGAATTAACCTGAAAATCACAACTGGAATGGTATTATCCACTTTCTTTATCTATAAGGAAGAGCATATATAAGGATTCATATAGTAATTAAATAATTACAGAAGTTACAGTAAAGATGTAAACTAATAAATATGTACTCAATGTCAATATATGCAATAATTCTTTTGCATCATTCTTATAACTCATCATGTAATAAACAAAAGTATGTGAACTATGGATCCTTTTACAAATATGCTCATAATAAAATATTTCTTTGTTTATAAAACTACAATATTCTAACAATAATTAAAATAATTCTATTTTACAACACTTTCCAGAGTAACAACTATGACATAGTACAGTTTATTTTTCATCCAATACAACTGATAATAAGAATCTGATGCAGTTTTCCTTGTAAGCCTATTGATATCAGGCAATTTTTAGTGAATCATTTACAGAGATATCTGCCATGTTCAGAAAAAATTTCTGTTCCAAAATGGCCTTTGCTAATAAAATAAATAATAGAAGATAATCAAGATGACAAGTTAATAAGAGATTATAATATTTTCGTTACCTCAGGTCAGTATAAACTGGTATGCGTGAATTTTCACCAAAATAATTTCCATCAAGTTTTCTCTTCCTCACCCCACCCTTTCACTGACGTAACACATCCTGAGGATTTCATCAAATCAGTCATATAAGTGACAAAAAATCACTGTGCAATTAAATTCAAGAATATTTTTGGGAATAGATGAAAAAGACCTAACAATGCTGTTACAATATGTGAACTCAGTTGTAAAATGCCCACATTAATTACTATAATTGAAATAAAAGTTTACAAACATCACTAATCACTGATAACATACACAGTTGAAAACAAATGTAAACTCTCATCCCCAAATAATGTAATTTCTCTTTTACAACAATCATATTGACTAAGTAATCGCTTTTTAAAATTAGATAATAAATTTACTCTCATGTCACTATTTCAGATATCTCAGACTTCAATTTAAACTTAGGATAAAGTTTTTCATACTATAATAATAGTAATTAAGTGAGAAACCTCATTCAATACTCATACTTTATACTCACATATCGGGCAAATTTAAGACAGTATAAGTTTCATCGATATCACTTTCAATAATATTCGGAGGCTTAAATAATTTCACCACAGCATCAATGAAAAACCTGATTCACCATCATATAGCCGCAATTCATGAGAGAGGTTAAACCATACACAAATTTGGCATCACATTTAATTAATTTTTAAGTAAATGACAAAAAAATGGCATTCAGCATTTCCAATTTATAAGAATTTGAGCCATGTGCTCTCAGAGAGAAAGCAGTAGTTTTTAAATATACAGGCTAAATAATTAAAAACTCTTGCAAGATTTTCTTATAGCTTTTATAATTCTGGACAAGAAGAAAAATTAACAACTAAACTTTGATATCCCTTCAATGATCTAAAGAGGCAATGTTTGAATTTTCATTTTCACAGTATTCCAATAGTCAAAATTATTCTTTGCCGAAGAATCCAGGTGAATTTGATTTCATGGAATGGCAAATGCATTAAAATCACCACCTGTAACAGTGTTTCAAACAGAATATCTGCAACCAGATGAGTAGGAAGACACATGTGTAGTCAACAATTCTTTTAAATACATGATATGGCTGCTACATAAAGAGCAGTGGCTTGGATCAAATCAATATACAAAACTCAAAATGATGAGTATAATATTGCTACAAACAAAATAAACATAAGATTGTTGTTACTTGTACTATGTTCAACAAGGTGGGTCGAGTTAGGTTTTAACTCCTCATGCAACACCCAAATTTACCAAATGGACGAATTTCTGTACTCCATTGATCATGGTTATGTGCAATGAACTGAATACAAAGAACTTGTAGATTATTTTCAACCTGGTAGCAATTAAGTAATTTTAGTAAGCTTTGGTGTTAGTGGGGGAAAAAGTAACCTAAATCTTTGGACCACATAAATCTATTCCTCTTAAGAGAAAATGCTAACATTGTGGAAAGTCTCTGAGTACAGATCCTCATATTATATCCAGACTAGTAACTACCAGAATATAATGCCAGCTGATGACACCAGAAAGTCTTGAATTAAACACTTTGAAATTTAGTACAAAAAGAATTTTCATACCAAATTGTAGAGTAAAATGTTTCCTGTTCATTGTGAAAATTTGTCGCAAGACCTCAAATTAAGCACCAACCATGCACATATCCATTTCCAAGAATGGTCACTTAAGCACCTGGAGCAAATAGATTAGACTTGCCTCTTGGAGTATTTTTCATGTTTAAGATTTGGAGAAATATTCCTTCCACTTAATGCTTAAAATAATGAGAAAGGAATGATTAGAATCTCTCTTTCATTACAGTCTCCCCTCTCCAAATGGAAAGAATGGTCAAGGCCAAGCAAAGTGCTCTGAGAGACCTTCAGATCATGCTACCAAGTCCATATCCACAGCCAAGGAGTCCTCATCATCATCATCTTCAGTTATTGACTGGTGGCTGGTTGCCCGGTGGCTGGAAGGGCTAGACACATCAAGCGAGGACAGCATTGGGTCTCCATTGACCGGATGGTCATCCTCCATCAGATCCTCAAACTGTGAGGCCGTCATCGTGGCTGCTTCAGTCACCACATCAGGCATCTGAAAGAAGAGTGCATGTCTGCCTGGACCTCCCACCAAAGACTTCATGCACATTTGGGAAGCACAGCGTTTTATCAAGAGTCTCCATTCAAATAATTCAATGATCCAATAACCTGAAGTGCCTCAACTGACTGGCATTGGGAATTTGTGCACGAATCACTTTAAAGGGATGACCAAGTACAATTTATCTCAGCAAATCCCTTCACTGGACAAATGGTTAATCAAGAAGAAGTACATGCTGCTCAAAGGCCACACACCAGCAGAGCACAATACAAAAGTCAAACATTACAGAAGCCCTGCAGGGAATGACTTGTCCATCAGAGTATTTTCTCCTACAGTCACTAGTCACAAAGCAACCACAAACATGTTAACTAGGTCAGTGTTGCTGCCTAATCGACGAGCAGATAATTACGACGTGATAATTACTACATTAATACAACAAAGAACTACCTAAGCTCTGTGAGATGTCCCATGTTAGTAATTATTTTTTTTAATACCGCACTTGACAAATTCTGCCCTGCTTCAACCCATGAACGAAAACCCCTTCCAAGAAACCATCCTGTTGAAATTTGCACATGACTGCTTCTCCACAAAGTTTCCAATAAATCCTTCATAGAATCTCTCAAACCTAAAAATAACCTCACCATGAACAAAACCCTAAATACCCATAAGTCCAATCCAAACATCGCAGTAACTACCACTGATAGAACACCAATGATTACATTTCCAAAGTCCTCGCTCACCTCGATGATACATCTAGCTACAACCGGACACCAACTTTGCAAACAGAAATTCAGTCTTTCCTCCTCCAATTTGGACCAGAAGAAGGCCTCACCTCTAACATACACAAATCCCTACTCTCACCCCCAAACCCCAGAACACCCCAGTTTTATCTCCTCCCAAAAATACACAAACCTAACATCCCTGTTGCCCTTAAGTTTCCAGATTCAACTCTCCCACCAAAAGAATCTCCGCATTGCTTGACCACCACCTACAACCTCTTGTACTCTCCTTGCCCTCTTTCACAAAAGACACATATCACTTCCTCCACCATTTAAATTCTGTCTCCATTCCCTCCACCTCCAACCTACTTATGGCCACCATCAACGTTACTTCCCTCTATTCCTCTATTCCCCATACAGAAGACTCTATCCTCTGATCGATATTATTTTTCTCTGCAACCCCCCAGTGCCCTTCGACCGAATTTCTCCTCAATCTAGTCACTTTTGTCCTGACAAAAAACGCATTTTTGTTCCAAAATTGTTTCTAATTACAAACCAAAGTCACAGCGACAGGAACAAGGATGGTGCCATCATATGACATTCTCTTCATAGGCCACCTTGAAGAGACATTCCTTTCACAACAACCGGTTCAACCTCTTTTCTGGGTCAGCTACATAGATGACATTTTTATCCTTTAGACACAAAGCTCTGAGTCCTTCAATAATTTCTTATCAACCTTAAGTTCTTCTCTCACAGGTAAATTCACTTCTTCCATTTCAGACTCCATCATCACCTTTCTTGACACAGACATCTCACTTCCCAACAATAAATTCACCACTTCATTACATATCATGGCCACTAACCATCAGAAATTCCTATACTTTACCAGCTGTCACCATTCTCACACCAAATGCTCCATTCCGAACTCACTCTCTATCCGCAGACACCAAATTTGACACATCCCAGACACCCTCAACAAATACCTCCACAATCTACACCATGCACTTCACAAACGCGGCTACGAAAAAAATCCACCACTCCACCCGACCGCACATATCACAGAAAAACAACCCCACATCTGACGCAGGACTCAACCTTTGCACCACCTATTTCCCTGGATCCCACAGACTGAAAACCTTTCTTAAGGAACTGTTTCCTAATTTACATGCAACACTACCGCATCCTTACTGCCCCAATGCCCCTCTCTTTCATACAGATGACCCACCAATCGCAGAAACCTTCTGAGATCCACCAACTCTTGGTCGCCCCCCCTGCAAGTTTTCTAATCTTTCCCGTACTTGCAACCGCCCCCAATGTGAAACGTCTACTTATCAGATCTGCTCCCCTCTCCCCACATCCCCTCATTGCCCCCTCACCTTGTTCCCACGCTGATTGCCTCTCAAAAAACATTATCTATCACTTGTCATTCAAACAAAGAACTTCATTTTACATAGGGGAATGCATTACCTCCTTGTCCATTTGAATGAACAATCACCACTACTCCTGCAATTCTGCCTCACTCTCATCTCTTCCTATGCCTTCATCTGCAAATTCCCACAACCTGCCATTCAGCCAGTGTTTCTCCATAACTATCCTGAAATCCCTGGTCGATTTAGCCACCAAAATAGAGGTGAGAATTCACGAATCCACGATCATATTCCCATTCTGATCTTTTAATCCCACCCTTGAACACCACCTTTAAATCCCTTACCAGCATACCCTGCTCCTCCTCCATATTTGCCCTGTCCAAAACCTTCCAGTCTGACCTGAAGAAGGCCTCAGAGAAGGACAAAAACTGAAACTTTCTAAAAGTTGAATGCCCTTCTACGTGTTATCTATTTTATTTTTGTGTTCTATTGTGCCGTCCAAATGTTATATTGCTCTCATTAGTGCTTCTACATCGTCAATACAGCTTGTGAAATTCACACATCAGGGTAGGGTGGCCATTGCTTTTCCCTGTGCCGGTTATGGTTTCCCAGGAAGATCTGCTACTGCAAAAATTTGCTCTCAAGTTCTTCAAGTACATTTTCACAGCCAATCATATGCCAGTGATTCAGGTGAGGTTTTTATTATGCATTTTTTTAAGGCAAACAATTTTCAGTTCCTTCTGGGATGTGTCAGTGTGGCACAGTTACAATTTTAGTAATTATTTTTAAATGCCATTATTTAACAACCAATTGATATTATTAACCTGATTACTGCCAGTTCTTCTAATGTTAAAAAAAAATAGTGTCTGAAATACTCTGAGCACTCTCCAATTATGAATGGATTTGAAAATAAAGTGTCCAAAATTGCCAAATGCTATCAAGTGATTTCAGACACTGTTACGCAACAAAAAATTGATTCAGTGCTATTGTTAAAATTGATTCCCATTACATTTGTTAGTAGGGATGGGACCTACTACAAACAGAATTCCATGCTGGGTTAGGAAGAAACTCAAATTATCACAACAAAAATCACTTTAAAATGCATGAAAATCTACCTTAGAGTACCAGCCAATCACCAGTCACCTACTGTGAAATTTTGTTTCCAAAAATTATTGGTAAAAGAGAAATTTCAATAATATATCATTAAAAATGAAAATGCACAGCTAATTTGTAATAAAGAAGATTGTTAATGGATCAGAGCACTAGATAATCATTTAAGGCTTAAAAAGGAAAGGTGCCAATATTTTATAATTATAATTTAATTTTATGTACATTTAAGTACCATTAAAATTGTTATGGCTTTGAATTTGATTAATCAAAAATAGATTTCCAAAGGAGTTAGTTCTTTTATTTCACCAATGTGAACATTACCTGCTTTTGGGCCTCTGAAGGTGATGAATTAGATTTGATGTAAGTATTAATCACAGTAGAGGGGGTTGTAGGCTGCCAGGTAAATTCTGATACTGGAATTCCATGAGCCTTAACTTGTAACTCCAATTCCTGCAGGGTTAAAAAGAAAATCAAAGGTTACTGATACACCATGAAAGACTAAATATAAGAATTTTATACATTATACTAAACACATGCACACACTATTGGTAAGGGTTATAGTTAAATGATGAAAAATAAGAGTAACCTGAATCCTGAGAAGCAATCTGCGATTTTGTTGCTCTACTTGTTTCTGGCGCACTTCTGCCTGCTTCATCCTCTGGAGCTCATGTTTCAAGCATTTAATGTACTCCACTGAAGACTTCAAAATAGTACCTTTGTTAGGGCGCAAATCCCTTACAATTTCATAGTAGCTGGAATTACATGAAATTAAATAATGATTACATAAATTACTATTGAATTCACTGTAAACCATCCACATACATATATCTAGTACATCATCTACTTACGGGTCATTGTTCTTTGGGAGAAGTGTTCCCAACTCTTTGATGCGGTCATTTATGTTGAATCGCCGCCTTCTCTCAACTAAAATTGCAACAAAGTGACTTTATCAATCTTAAAAGGATGACAAGAAATATTCCCCAAGCACACCACAACTATTATTAAACCAATGCATCATTACGAGGGCGGTTCAATAGTACCCATTTTAGCAATGAAGAAACCATTTTTTTCAAAAACATTTTTTTATTTTTCAACATAGTCCCCTTTTAGAAAGATACACTTCTCCCAACGTTCCATCAATTTTTTTAACCCCTCCAAAAAAAAGGATTTGTCGAACTCTCCAAAATACGCCTTTCTCTCGGCGATATCTTCCTTGTTTGAGCTAAATATTTTTCCCGCTAGCCATTTCTTCATGTTAGGGAATAAGAAAAAGTCGCAGGGAGCCAGATCGGGTGAATACGGGGGGTGCAGCAGCAATTCATAACATAGTTCATGCAGTTTGGCGGCGACAACTCCGGATGAATGTGAGCAATCGTGGCACCCATCGGGCCGACAATTTTTTCATCGCCAACTTATCATGTAAAATAGTAAGTGCCGTTCCGGTCGACACACCCACGCCCCCTGCCACTTCACGCACTTTTGTTTGTCAATCAGCAAGAATCATGGCGTGGACTTTTTGAATGATTTCCTCGGTAACCACGTCTGCCGGGCATCCTGGTCGCTCCTCAACAAAAACAGATGTTCGCCCACGTTTAAATTCGTTGAACCAATATCTAACTGTGGTCATAGATGGTGAAGTGGCCCCAAAAACGGCATCCAGATTTGCTTTTATCTCCTCTCATTTCTTCCCATCCAAAAACAAAAAGTGAATTACCGAACGATACCGCTCTTTTTCCATCTTAGCAAAAATCACGAAACACATGTCACTCGAATGGCTGCCAAATCCAAACTAACCTTTAAATAAGTCTGAAATTTGTTTCACCATCATTTGATAAATGGCAGCACACGATAATTACATAAACTTCCCTCAGGAATGCCCTTTGTCATCAAACATGGGTACTTATTGAACCCCCCTCGTATATTGACAAATTTCTCCAAATATCACGGAGTCACAAAAATCTGCAGAGATGACTTTTTTCCACATGATAAAATATGCATGTCAGAGAGCAGTTGACTGAGCATTGCGTTGACACTACTAACATTTACAAAAGACACCAAGCACAATTTTCTTAACTTAAACTTGCATTTATTAATACACGAATAAATCAAATAAAGGAGATAATATCATTGACGGAGTAGCAGATAACACATCAACACACTAAAGGAAGTTACTTGAGATAAAATGAGCTAATTTTGGAGGACATTTTACAATTTTGTTTTCTTCAATTACGATTTCATCAACTTTACACTAGATGTTTTTACGCTTGATGCTTCCTCCTTATCATATAAAGACTTTTTAAGACTCCGGAAAAATACTCAATGGGATTACTTACGTCAAAACCCCAGTTAATCCAGATTTTGCTTAAACTGGGCATCTGGCATCATCCAGATCCATCCTAGTCCAGATTAGGAAGTGTTTACAGGGTATATATTTAATAAAGCTTGATAATATCAGTCGATTAGTTTTTTGTGCATCATATTTCAGGTCCATCTTCCCAATTCCTTGTTATTTACTAGATATTTTTACACGTTAAGCACATTTTATGTAAAACAATATGTATCTTTACAACACAGAAAATAAATAAAGCTATGCACACATGATTTTTTAGGAACCACCTTCTTCAATTCCAAATTCTTATGTAGTTTTTTCCAAAAGAAGCTCTTTCGGGGCATTCAAATGAATAAAGGGTCTCCTGTGTGTGCAAATGCTATCATGGTAATAATATTAACTAATTGGTCCAAATAGGTTTGTTGGCATGCAAATATTAGGAGAGTCAAAGTGATTATCTAATACAGAATTATATACCACCACAGCCATGGTAACACATTGAAGATGGAACAAGAAAATCTACGTAATTTACAGAACTCTTATTCAATGCTTGACAGAAATGGCATAAAAAGAGTTCATTATGCACAGCATGTGGAACAGTTTACTGATTTTGGAAGTGTTTTGGGCCAAAATGTTCAAAATAGTACACACTCATGAATAAGGAAAAAACAACAAAATACAAAGGACGAAAGTTGGTTTGTTTTAATATTTTGGTGGCACAACTAACTTTTTCAATGAGGGGAAGAAGATGAAGCAGAGGAGATGGACAAGAGAAGGGGGAGAGTGTGGAAGAGAGGTGAGAGGAGGAGGGGAGGGGAAGTTTCCTCGAGCTGGCTAACCTCAACTTACCAGATGACTTGAACAACTCAAGAGAGATGAAATTTCTCAACGAAATAATACATTCATGTCATTTTGAAGCACTGATAAATGTTAGATACATCTTCAACAAATATGTACTATGTGTGTATACACAATTCTCCAACTATGTATTTCTTGTGTAGTACATTTATATTAGGAATGTTATGCATATTGCATCATCTGGGTAGTTTCCTAACTTAAATAGATATTTAGTGTCATTTATGCCATTACTTTAAATTAATAAGTTTTGACAATGAAAAACAAAATTGAGTGCACAACATTTCTGACAAAATAGAAAATTAGCTCTACCGAATTTATGAAAGAGGTTTAATGAAATATATCTACACTGCACTTAACAAATTTGGAAAAGAGAAAATGGCAGAGACCTAGAAAAATACGATCTTGATTTTAATCATCACAATGGGTTACATTAAATACATTAGGTAAGGTCACATTAAAAATGTTGCATAGCTAATTCCCTCAATAATGAGATTGTCTCGACACAGCAGTGGTTTCAAGGAGGATCCAACAAAACAGGGAAGGTGCAAGGACTTACCTCCATTTTCTCCTTTGTATACACTAGATTAATATCACCATCTCATAAAATAACCAAAGGATATCATAGAACAATCAATGATAACAGGTTAAAATGTTAAAAAAGTATTTACTCATGTTATGGTTGTCCTTCTTCTGCCTATCTTTGGCAAGGGCAGCAATCTCAGCATCTGTCAAAATTAAAGGTTCTGGTTTTATCTGGGGAAGATTTGGTGGACAGGAATTGCTAGTTTTAATGACAGACCCACCATTATAACTCACATACTGCTCATACAGGCTGCCCGTTCCAGCCTGAAAGAGAAAAATTTCAATAATTTCAAAACCTTAGGTCCTTTTAGTTTGTACTTGTTTGTACAAGTTTATATTTCACTTGCACTAAGAAAGACAAATTTTAGTTGACCAATAAATTAATGATACAACAAGTTTAAGTACCACAAGATTCAAAGTGGTATCATGTTAGCAAAATTCTTTTCCTAAAACTATGGTTCCTGCCTTTTTCTTGTACTTCAATGACATTTGAAATATACATCAACACAAGATCATATTATGCTACTGAGATTGCAATGCTAACAGTGCACTCATATCTCAATGACAGGAAATTGCATATGGATATTTTAATGCATTATGAAAGAGTTATGGATCAAAAGCATTAGATTTCATTCCATTGATGGAATTAATAGTGTCTATGGTATACATTTAGCCCAGAGGATTCAGACAATGAATCAAGGTTGTTTGATTTTACGGAAGACATATTCCAATTCTCTCCCTAAAATATTTTTATCACATTTTCTCCCATTTAAAAATATAATGAAGCAGCAACAGCAATACTTTCAAGAGAAGGACATTTTAAGTATTGCATGATCATGAGCCCTACATTTTGAAGTATAGAATATAAAACAGAAGTATCTACACATCTATCAGAATAATTTAATTGGTCAAATTCAGTAACATACTCAGGAGCCCACTGTGGCCAATATTTATCTGATCAGAGAAACTCCCTACCATTTAAGAAGCCTAAAAACATGGAAAACTACAACACTGAATCCTTTATGATATTAAATCACATGGTTCAGTCTTAATAAAAAATAACTGCTAATGATATTGATATTAACTTAAACTTTTAAAATTTAAATCCTAAAAAACTATTGTAAAATTATAAGTTTCATAATTGATCCTGTTTGCAATTTGGCAATGCTACACTAACAGTGAGCAACATATCGAACTCAATGGATATGCAAGGCACTGTTTTTTTAGGTAATTTTATGAATTATGTTGGACTTGTGTCATTAAAGCACCACAAACCAAACAGCAACAGTTATGCACAACAGTTAGTCCAGCTATCAAGGTATGTGTATTTAAATGAAGATACTCAGATGTAATTTAAAATTTTTTGGCTGATCCAGCATGAATTATATTTTGTTTTACAGTACTAGCCACCACAACAAATAAATATATTGTTATTCACAAATATGCTATTGTACAATGGTAGCCAATAGTTCCATGTAGCTTTTAGCAATCAATTATTTTTAGAGGTTATGATGAACTTCAGGTATATGTTATGCTATGCATGACAAGAGGGTTACTTAAACAGAAGTAACAGTAGTAAGACAACTTCAACACCAGTAATATTGACTTTGCATTTTCAAAAAAATCTAAGAATTTATAATGCCAAATGTTTCCAAGGAAAATTAATACCTTGCTCTTATCATTCATAATCATTAATAATAAATAATAACTGCCTTATTCCCAGTTGTATAAAAAACAAACATTCTGAGAAAGAAACAAACCAATTTGTTACAATAACATCTGTGGCAACCTTTGACAAATTCAAAGATGCTGCAGTAGATGCAACATCAGTAAATTTTAAATGAGTCATCTCCTAATACGCATTACCATGCAACAATTTCAAAGTATAAAGGCATTAGCCCTGATCATTTATTATGGACTTCTTTAAATGCACACACACTTTATCTGGCATGATTTTGATGGATAAAATGGTATTGAATCACACATTTTATAAATGATCATAACTAAATAAAAAATTTAATGGAAAGGAACAAGAGAACCTTATTTTTCAAATGATCACAGATTAGTGGATAGGTAGGAAACTTATGATATGCCAGAACTATTGATGGCATTCAATGCTTTACTACATTTAGATTATAGGTGCACGGCAAATTACAATCCTGGGTGTAGGCTATAAAAAATTTCCAACCCATTTTTGCTTTAATTGTAATATCACGTATTTATAAATTAAATGCTATCACAAAAAAATGCCAACAAATGAACGTTTTAAAACACACCTGCACATCTGATGACATAGTGATGGATGCATCATTTAGTTTGAGGCTCCCACTGGCAAGAGATGATGCTTCATAGGACAATATATCTTCCAATAGTTCCTCAGCCTAGAAAAAAAAGAGCAGATCAGCAAATTTTCTTTGCACATATTGATGTAAAAAATATTTACATAGTATGGTGGCAATCATGTCTTTTGAATTTTTACACACAATGCCATCAGTAGTGTGGGTGTCTGTGTGTACATAAATATCTATCTCAAAATAATAAATTCACCGCTTCCATCTACAAAAAAAACAAAAAATCAAGAACAATGCCTCCATTGCTGCAGTTTCAGATCACACAACTGAGTACATTTGAAATAATGATGTAAGGACAAAGCACTTTTTTACAAATTTAAGACTATTTTCTGTGGATTTTATTTTGTGGAAAAGTACCCAATGGATTCCTTCGACTATATCAACCCTGAAACTGTTTATCTTAGCAAGTTTAGAATACTACGTAACCTAGTGGGCGAGTATGCTGAAAGGGTACTTTGTTTTCCAGCAATGCAAATGTGTTATGATTTTCATGAGCCATTAAATGTGATATTAAGCACTCCTTTTTATCCAAAAGCACACTTTTACCATTGCTCATTTATTGAGCTGAGCTTCAATTACACCAAGTTCCTGAAAATTTTCCATCATATGCTCCCTGGATAAGTTACAGCTCATGTTTCTAAGATTTAGCATCATTGGCCCTGCACCCAGCCTCTTCACTATTTGACAGTAGTCATGCAGGTGAAATTTACTATTTCTTTGAAACATCATTCTGTTGATATATTTTCCAAAAAATGATTTTGATTCTAACATTTTTTTTCGTATTATTGCGAGCGAGTCAGGTAACCATCGTAGCAATCCATGCATTTGCTATCTCTAATGTCATGGGTTTGATTTCAGCATTCTACCTGATTTTCTAATCCATTGAGACATATTCCACAACAAGAAGTAATAGCGACATAATCCCAGAATAGTATTCATACCGTTTCCTTTACATAACATCCAAAAACATATGGCTTTTTTGTATACATTCATTGCATTCTACTAGAGCCATCATGAAGTGGATTTCGAGCTCTGCAGCAGTACATGTTATCCAACTGTACAGAGGATGTTCAACTGTGAACACATTTGCAACCCTGTTCAAGAATTCGCCTAGGCCATACTTCTTCTTATGCTTCCTTGACTCAACTTCTGCTTGCACTCCTTCCTCCTACTCCAGTCCATAATGAAATGATGACACTGGTTTCATCTTTTAGAACAACCCTCATAACATTACTGCCACTTGCTTCTCATGTCCTATCAACCAATGTTTCTTGGCTATTATGTCATTACTGATTTTCACCCATCCATGTTTTTAATGTTTGGCCATAATTCCTTTCTGCAATGAATGATACTTATTACGTTATCTTTATGAAAAACTAAGTTTTCACATTCCTGGAAATAAAGCTGGACCTCACCCATCACTGAACACCACAGAACAATAATTCTTATATTTGAAGAGGTTAAAAAATACTTGAGCGAATATAAATAACTTTTGCAAGAACGTCACTGCATACAAATTATTTGCCATAACCCAGAGCATGGTTAAATTCTTGATTTCGTATATAAATCAGCAGGTGGCCTCGCTTAAGTAATTGTTACACTAAAGGCGCCTAGGGACATTATTAGGGCAACACAAAAGGCTAACAAGACGCGAAAGACTTGGGTGGAAATTTCATATAATGAGCCAAGTTCCCAGGTTCGATTCCCTTGAATGCCAACACCGTCTTTACCGAGGTAGTGATTTTCCGATTAGGCCTTGCCACCTCTTCCTGGGAAACCGCAACTAAGACGGGAAGGCCCCCCTAAACGCGCTCGTTTTAAACGCCGAGATGGGCGAGATCTGCCCTCACTCATCACACCATCCCTCGGCCTGATTGGTGGGCTCTAATTTTTCATCGGAGGCACAAGCGGGCCACGTCCGAAACACAGCAAACTAGCGCATCCTTGGCGAACGCCACCCGTACGACTCTTAACAGCCAAAATTGCCGATCGTGGGCGACCGGCGGAAAAGTTGAACATCGAATGTCGCACGCTGTGGATACACCCGCCTCCTTATCCCGGAAATTGACTATGGGATCCACGATCCGCTTTCGCACTCCGAGACTTTATTGTGACGTCAGGACAAAGGAATGACTGCCGAGAATGTCAGCGCCCGGCGAGCTAGCAATTGCACACCACGATAACCCAGTTTAGTGTCAGTTGAAATCGCAGCATAGAGCTTAGTGTCCTCAAGAGAGCTTACCAGTGAAGCATCCACGGCTTGAGAAACAGTACTCATATATTGCTGATTTCAGAGAGTCCCCCATGCATGCTGCCACACTCGAAGGACGGATGCGAGACTTGCATGAAAGAAAGGCCGGAGAAAATTTGTCCTCACACGGAAAACACCAGAATATCAAACAAAAAACGATTAGGCCATTAAAATAATTCACTCGCGCTGATAGACGTATTACTGCTAAGATCATCAATGAACCGTTCTTGAAAATGTTTACGCTGGTGATGATGAAGCTATGAAGTCACATCAGGGGACGGGGACTTTTTAGTCAGATGAGTGGATTGGGAGTGGGGGGAGACGCAAAAAGCTTGAATAAAAAGTCAGTCGTAATATGCGAACGGCCTATCACACGGTTATAGGTCTAACACACTAAGAATAACCCACTAACGGATGACAAAAATCAAACACCAATTGCGCCCCGCGAAAGCGCGTCGAAAGGTTAAAGAGGCGCGCGGAGGCTGACGCTCCTCTCTCCCGCCAGAAAGACGAAACGCGGAAGACCCGCTTCATCCACACGCCCGAGAGTGACAGAGAGAGGCAAATCGGACGGGAAATCAATTAGTTAAACGGACTCCCGCGGCCGGAGTGATAGGGCTCGGTGGTCTGCCGGTGTGGAACCCGTTTCACGGCGGGCACCCGGGGGGCAAGGCGCGGGGGCCGAAGGACGGGCGCCGAGGAAGATGGATGTAGAAGACGGGGGAGGTGAAAGTCTCGCGGGCGAGAATTCGCTCTGCGGTGGAAGGGGCCAGGCGGACGGAGCAATGTCTCAACTGAATGCACTGTCTCCTCAGGCAACAACAATGCTGTTCCTGAGCCTATTACAAATCTGGTCAAAATATACTGCAAAGCCGTCCAGTCAAATTAGTAGCGGGTACAACAGGTCTAAAAAAATTAACGCCCAGGGGCAACTTTTGAACGAATGGAAACAATACGTACGACACGCACGAGAGGTGTTTCAATAAACAGTGATAATAATTTACTGTTCAAAAATTTAGTTCACACGTTATACATGTATTGTTTGCCTACTGTGTAATGTAGATGTGGTAAAAGTTTCGGTACGGGGTGCAGTTTTTTAAGTTGTTTTGCGGTATATGTGTTTGCATGAGTATTGGATGAAAGGATTTTTGCATGAGTGTGCGCGTTGCTGTGGGTGTAATTTTCCGTGTTGTTTTTTTGCATGTGGTATTGTTCCTTTTTACGGTTGGTGACCTAACACCCCCCGCCACACGCCCTTGCGGCGGCTTGCGGGGTATTATGTAGATGTAGAAAGTTTCACTCATTGTACCCCAGTCCGGCTATAGCTCTTGCGATTTGAATATTTAACGGCAACTACGGAGGCACTGTAAAAGGAGCATACTATAGGGTTCTACCGAAAATTCTTCACACTTCAAAAGCAACAGGTTAAATGCTGCACCACGACAATGCACGGCAATGCTGTTAACTTTGTCGCTGAAATCTCGCGAAAACTAATGTGAAATGTGTTACTTGTCCTCCGTATAGTACAGACAGGCACACGTGGATTTTTCCAGTTCCTCAATGTGAAGGAACACATTCGTGGGAAGTTTCTGCATGATCAGAAGCAGGCGTAGGCGAACTGAACATGTTTCAAATTGCAACGGCGGATGCCATCGCAATGCTGAAGACGAAATCAATGAAAAGTGTACCACACTAACAGAATTATAGAACAAAATTAAATTTATGCATAATAAAGTTTGCGAATAAAAAATGCGCGAACACTATTTATAGAGCATACCTCGTATTCTAACTTAAAAAAGGACACTGTTTACAAAGAATAGAATTTTATTTTTAGTATTATTCTGATCAACGAAAACGGCGAGGAAAATAATGAGGCGGCTTACAGTCGTTAAAATGCAATCAACATATAATCGAATAATATAATGATACATTTTTTAGCAGAGTTAATACAATCAGATAGAACGGGTTAGGAAAGTAAGATGACGGGCATTTGGTAATAAATTATATCTGTCATTCCACAGGAAAACACGAGTGAAAAGAGCAGAATGTTTTCCTGATGAGGTACTGGAAAGAAGAAAAAAATGCTACCTAGAGTTGCGTCCGGCAATTCCACGGGGCGAAGGGCAATTGTCCCAGTACTTGGTAAGGCATGGGCATAGGAAAATGCTTTTGACCTCCTGGAATAGCTAAGGTTAGCAATGCCATCTTACTACAATGTCACAGTGGTGACAATCATAAGCCATTGCACCACACCACAATAGAAATAGTGCGATAAATATTAAAATCACAGTTGCCATTTTCATAGTCGAGTCTAAATAATACGAGACACGAGTTGCATTATTTCTCACCCTTCACATTATTCCTCAAATTAGCCGTATTTGGTTCACTTTAAGATTCAGCCAAAATCAAAAAGCCTCGCCAGATTTGAGATTAAGTTGGAAACGTCATGTGAAGCGGCCTCTAAAAATATTTTAATCATCTAAAAAAAAATCAGAATTCACGGCAAAACAAATAACTTTGGGGATCTTAGTTTTATTATGCGCGGCAGAAGACAAAACTTGGGTTGCAGGAAGTCCCAACCATTACGCTACTCGTAGAATAATTTAATTCACTTTCTTTTAAACTTAAAACCAACGAGTTAATCAATTAATGATATATTTTACCAATGCCAACTGCTACGGAGACTATCTCAAATGGGATGCACAAAATACCCCACCTTATCCTAATTCCCCCCTCTTAATACATGTAACTTTGCGAATCTCGGGTCTGTCAACTCGAGGACTCTTTGCAAGCAACGTCATGGATAAAATAGCAACACAATTCGATTTAAAAAACAATATCCCACACATCTATTACTCAACTTTAAAGAAAACTTAATCGAGCCCGACTCCGAAAAGAGGCACTGTTGCCCTCACCTTTAACAGTTTGGCTTCTGGAACCCACACACACAAGTTCATTTCTCCCATCGGCTATCGGCGGTAATTCACAATTGGGGTATCCAAACACACGCACTGAACTTTCACAGCCTTTAGTTAGGTTATCCAAAGGTATCGCCTGGGATTCGAACAGTCCAACAATATTTATCTCGACGTTCTATCCACAATCATATCCATCGCCGGCGTCGGGTGACTGACGAATATTAATTCACCAGGACTCATTTCTCTGGCTCTCTGGGAGAGACGGGAGTTGTAAGGTCGAACGGACCACGGCTAGTTGAATTATTTGTAAAGAGACCGTATACAACATTCCAACATAACCTATTTGGCACGCCACCAGAAAATTGGTTAATTAACAACAAATGTTAGCTCTGAAGAATCACATTTGTTAAAAAAATACTAAAATAGGTTAATAACACATTGCGCACTGAAGGACGTAATAGTTGCTGCGTCGATCAGAATGGCCACAGGAAGTTGTACCACCCCGGCGATGATTATTAAATCGTTACATAATATTTCACATAAAAAACTATCCTCCAAAAGTCATTTTAAATCGTATTTCGATTGATAATAAGACACTAAGTACTACGAAAATGAAACTTCCTTCGCGGGAACCGGGAGTAATTTCGTCACAATTTCAGGAAGCCTCCAGTAAAAAATAACTCACGGTTAGAAAGTAATATCCCTTCGATATCGAAATCCGCCGTTTAATCTGCAGATTATTAAGACGAACATTATACATACACAGGCAGCCCCCTTTCCTAAACAAGATGCGGTTTTTTTTAACCTAAGAGACCACTTCGTAACTCGAATCTATAGCGAATGAATCCAAGGCTCCCAGAAACGCCCAGCAAGGATGTCGCATTCGCGGGTGGACTCCCATGAAAATGCAACATTTTGCACACACCTTCACAAAAACATCCAAGCAGTAAAATACTACAAAAACTCCGATAAAACCTACACTATAATTAAAATACAAGGCGAAATTAATTGAATCTAGAACGTATGAAGTTCCATCGTGTTGGGTTTCAATAAATATACACACCAAACATAGTGCCCTTCATAAAGTCAACCGTTGCAGACGTGTGCGTTAAATTCAGTCAATTTGGAAAGTCCCAAACATAAGCTTCGGATTTTTATATCTTTGTTTAAATATACCTACTCATTCGTCGTCCTGTTCGCTCTGTACCGAGTACCGCTCCAAATACATATGTACCCTTCCCCTTTAACCTAATTCTTCGTCTAAATAAAGGAATACACTAGACAGCGGTGGGGTTCGCTGAGAGGTGGTCGACTGGAATATGACTACGCATTTGGCCCTCTAAAAATCACAACATGGACATTTGAGGCACATCTCTCATGTTCCTTTCATTCGTGGAAAATAGTCGCAGACGCAGTGCTCGACTTCCTCCCCGCGTATTTAAACTCCACACACCCTCAAAGTATTAATGGCACGCCTAATTGGCATCTCACTTTCTCGTGAGAAAGTCAACGACGCTGCCATTCCGCCTGCGGTGGCCGGCCTCTCCAGCATCGAGTGCTAAGTCGGGACAAATTAACGGATGTCAACTAATTACACTCATGGCTGACATATTGAATCTTCCTCTTGGTGATCTTTCCCGCCGATGACAAAGTTATCACCATCTTCTAGAGCCACCGTCCTAAGAGGCCAAGAAGTGCCAACTTCGTGGGTCCAACATTAAGAGTGGCAAAATTAATAGCTACCCACTAATCGGAGGAGATCCTTTCCGACAACCTTACAAATATATACGCGATTCGCAACTTCTCTCCTCAGACACCATCATTAATGCTTACTCGTCACCCGGCAAATGGTGATTGGATTGACCTACATGAACACCAACAATATTTTATTCCAGCATAAATGCATCAAAGTTAAAAATTATTTCACGAACGCTCATTAGCTCACCGCTAGTATAACAGTCCGCTCCCTATTTGGTTGTTCATAACCTTGGGAAGTTCCAGTGTAAGGATTTCATTTAATTGGCATTTGCTAACTGGACACTGGACGTTATACCCCAAAAATATGAGCGTCGATTGGCCCAACCTAATACTCTAAATCCCTAGCGTACGACTAAATTCCTTAAATTCAGTTTAGTTTAATTATTTAGATATCCGATCGGGTCAAAACACGGAATCCTATTGGATCAGTATGTGTAGTCCACTTCATCCTGAACAAGCCAGCTTCCGACCTGGGTAAGTACGAGCGATGCCCCGCACGCTAATTGATAAGATACCATCATAGGGAAAAAATATGCATTTAGCGTTTGCTCTTATTAGAGCGTCGACTAAATAGGCCATTTTGCACCTACATATTTTAATGCATGCTACTTGAACATGCCACTTACGCTGCCTCTAGAACTCTTAAAAAAAATATACAAGTCGGAGAACACGACACCCATTTATACATGCGAGTTGAAATAAAAATGTAATAGAAAGGTCGAATTATTAAAAAATACTAAAAAAATATTTTAAATTTCATAGAACACTATAGGGAAAAAGTCCTGTGAACACGAAAAAATTACAGCCTCCCTCACAAATAGTGATACCTTGTTGAAATGTCGGGCGTCGTCTTCTAAGGCATTCGCTAAGGCACCTGTTACTTAGAACCTGGAGAGCATATTCCGGAATTTCCTGCATTCTCGTCAGGAAGCTACATCACAGAGAGAGAGAGAAGTGACATTCAACAGATCTAGTCTGTTCATATTTTCGCCTGAAAAGATACCCGTGTGCCAATGCAGCTTGCCCGATCCTGACACGTGCTACTACGACTTTGCCCTTTCTGTCCCTTCCTATTGACGATGGTAAGGGTGACACGATGTTCTCATGTAGCTTGTTCACCGTTCGTTTGTCGCATGCCTTGTCGTCGCTTGTTCACGGCAATCCCAAAAACCAAGGGTACTCGTAAATTCACGCAGTTCGGGTTAAGTGGAAGGTGTCCAGAGGCGTCACCCGGAATCGAACCCCGGCCCTCCGTTCACTCACTTTTATTTCTCTACCCAACTAGGCCCCCTGGCTCTTCTAAAAATAAGCCCTCATTCCCCCTGCTGCCACTTTTATTTCATCAATTTCCGGTTTCGCCAAAGCTTTCTAGGCCGCTAGGTCGGCTGTTTCTTTCCCGCTTCCGTGCGTGACCCGGACGCCATGTAAAAATTATCCCCCACCCCCGCCTTCAGAAGAAGACGACAGGATTGTAGATACGTCCTGCACGACTGGGTGCAGTGGTAAGTAACGGCTGAAGGACTGCAAGGCACTCGAGTCCAAGCAGATGACAAACGCTTGACTGACCGTCTTCCAAGGGCATCTTTCTCGCGAGTACACTCAGTTTTCATTAAGTTGAGAGTGATGTCATACCGAACTATCTCGCTGAGTAGCCAGTTTTCTGGGCCTCTCCCTCTCTTCAATTCTCTCTTTAGCCGTGCCTGGTACACAAGTGACTATTACATTGCGAAGATTCAATACGCTTTTCTTCGACAACCGTACGCAACTTAAACCTAAAAAAATAGCGTTCGCCTAACTTCCCTGTTTAAGGGTTGGCCTTACTTCCCTGTCATTTTGGAAACACAGGTATTTCTTTGGCTCAACTGCCGTGGCCTTTTTACGCGTTCACTAGAAATTTTACAAATTGAGTCATTACAGGGCTGTAGTTATCACTTCGAAAAGTATGTTTATATAACCAATTACCGGTTGTAAATTTTCGATCTAACTAGACATCGATATTAACTTCGATCGTAGTAATAAGGGTGTTAAAATTCATGCCATGGATTGCTGGTATGAAAGTACGCATGAGCTCTCGTGTTTTGTGCTTGGAACTACAGCCTTGAAATTACTCTGATGACGCCCAACCCATATCGTTCCTTCAAATTAATTTTTTTATACGGATTTGTCGAGAAATTTCATACCAATTCCTAGTATAAATCCACTCGGAAAACAAACTTGGGTTCAAAAAATATCTTTCGTGAGAACTTATCAGCCATTAAAGCCTGACAAAGTGACGATTTGGAAGTGTATATTCATTATTTTGATTTTTCCATGCGTACGGCCAGGAGACTCATTTAACAGTCTCATTAACTCAACACATCATGTGCAGCTTACTTTTTGACTTTTCTATGATTAAGATTTGCTAAATGTCATCATGCGATTCCCAAGTTTGAAATTGAAATTTCGTCACATTTAGAAGCCTCTCGTAATGAATGAAATTATAAACTATTCGTTTTTTTGGAAAATGCAAAGAGATATCGAAAAATTTCACTGCAAACCCATGAACGGTGACGTATGACCATGCTTCTTCAATGTTAGGCGGCGTAGTCTCCATTGCGGTAATCATTACATATGCTCTATGGCATATATTTTTAACATGATTCAAAGTATATTTTTCTCCGTGAAAAAAAATTATATACGGTCTCATTCATTTCAATTAAATAAAACAAACACTAATACTTCGGATATTACGGCTCTATATCAGCAATTTCGTAAGTAAAATAGCAAACTATACAATTCCTAACGAAATCTTAACGAAGTAAAACGTATGAACGCATGACATACTTTTAGGAGTAATTAATCCTATCACTTTACATTATACATTTTTCCGTTACCTTATCTCTGTCAGAGAATACTTTAGGGTAATAGTAGTAGTAAATCTACGACCCAGAGAGTAAAAGACAAATGGATTCATGGTGTAAATTCAATTGATCAATCCATTACGGAAACAGGTTATGAAATCAACATGGATGCCGTGCGGAATACATGCGCCCTCGGTTTCCAATTAATGGATACGTCCGTCATGGATAACGATCGCGGAATATTCATGCATTTCAAAGAGAACCGCAGCTCTCTGCTGCCGATGGAAATCTTACATAGAATCCGCATGAATTACATGTTGCTTCCATATGCGAATTCCCGTGATTCCAGGGAGACTCAATGGCCATCGTTTGGGCTTCCCACCCCGAGGGCCCGGGTTCGAACCTCAAGAGTTTTGGAAAGCATTTTCCACCAAGTGAAAGGAACACATTTTCTCAATGCTTTGAAATTTCTGCGATTAGTGCGGCTAATATTTTGGCTGGAGACATTATTTACTAAAACCACAGTGTGGGCTGCGAACTTAAATCAACTTCATTGCCGCAACGGATCACATTATTGAAGGCCTGGAGCCCATGCCGGATTCGGATAATTCAGATAAGGAATTAGAAGTAAATAACTTTGACTTTGATGAGGGCAAGTCCTAATTAATCGTATGGTGATGAAGTTTTGTTACTACGATAAAAGTTGATGAAACGGTTGAGAGATCGATTTGCCATGCGGAGTAATATAAAGGACAGCTTCAAGCACTATTTTCATATAATTATTATAGGTAATATACCGGTTAAAGTCGCTGCTGGATGGACACAACTAAAAATTACATATCTTGTCTCTCCTAACAAAACACAACCCAACATCCTTCTCTAAAACGAAGACCCTTTTAATTTCCGTATAACTCCTTCCTCCCTTCATTCCGTCCTATATCCTTATCCTATTTCTGCCCCTTCCTCGCTTGCCTAAAATTATCTCCTCTATCACAGTCTTCAACATTCCAAAGCCAAACAACATACTTTTCATGCATCTTTCCTGCTTCCTACTGATTTATCCCAACAATCCCCTCTCCTTCACCGCCATACCTAGCACTTCCTCATTTGTTTTTCTTTCTGTCATCTTCACTTTCTCCACACCCACATTTCAAGAGCCTCCAATCTACGTCCATCCTCCTGCTTCAATGGCCATGTTTCCGCACCTTTAATAACTATGCTCCACATCAAACTTTTAACGAGTCTTTTCTAAAAATCCTTACTCGGCGTCCCTGTCATCGATTCCCTCCTCCTTTGCTAAAGCTTCTTTACTTTATGCAATTCTCCTCCCTATGTCCCTACTACTTTGACCATTTTGGTCCAAAACACTCCCAAAATACGTAAAATGTTCCACCAGCTCCAGTTTTTGCCTCCCTCTGTTTACGATTATATGAATCTTTCTCTTTCTGGAAAACCGCATAACCTTTGCTTTATGTATATCGATTCTCATCCCATATCTATCTCAATGAATTCCCAATTCACTCAGCAATGCTTACAACCCCTTGGCTGACTAACCAACCAGAGCTTGGTCAACAGCAAGCCTAACTGATTTTATGAATTCCCCGCCGACTTTCATTCCTACTACCTTGATCAAAAATTTCCCGGAATTTATTCAGAAAATTAAAAATACAAGTTTATTCATCTAAATCTATATTGTCCCCTTCAAAGTAATCCCCATCGACTGCAACACACTTATGCCAGCGCTTGATCCAATCCTCGAAACATTTTTTATATTCGGTTTTCGGTATGTCCATCAGTGCTTCCTGCGATTTTTCCATTACTTCCTCTCGGCTGCTAAAACGCGTTCCCCGCAATGGTTTTTTAACTCGATTGAACAGAAAGAAGTCACAGGGAGCCAAATCAGGTGAATTCGGTGGCTGTTGGATGGTATTTGTTGCATTTTTCGTCAAAAAATTACGAATAATGATAGCACTGTGCGACGGTGCGTTATCATGGTGCAAAATCCACGAGTTTTCTGCCCACATTTCTGGTCTCTTTCGGCGAATTTCTTCACGCAAACGTCTCATAACGCCCAAATAATACTCTTTGTTTACTGTCTGGCCTTCTGGCAAAAATTCATGATGCACTACACCGTTGTAATCCATGAAAACCGTCAGCATTGCCTTCTTTTTTGACTGAAAACGACGTGGTTTTTTTGGTCTCGGCTCATTTGGTGAACGCCATTCACTTGCCTGATGTCTGGATTGCGTGTCGTACTCATAAACCCACGTCTCGTCTCCAGTAATGATCCTTTTGATGAATGTGGGATCGGATTCAGCCTCGCAAATCATGTCTTTTGCGACGTCAACACGGTCTCTTTTTTGCATGAAATTGAGGTCTTTTGGCACCAACTTTGCTGCTACACGACGGAAACCCAAATCATTAACCACAATGTCTTGGGCGGATCCATAGGCAATGTTCAAGTCCTCCGCTATTTCTCTGATGGTTAATTTGCCGTTATTGACCAACATTTCTTTTACTTTATCAATTTTTTCACCGACTTTCGATGTCGATGGTCTGCCACTGCGTTCATCATCTTCGATTGATTCACGACCACTTCTGAACCGCTCGTGCCACTGGTAAACGACCGTTTTTTTTAGAGAATCGTTGCCGAAACACTTTTCCAACATTTCCAACGTCCGTGCGCCACTAAATCCGTTTTTTACGCAAAATTTAATACAAGTTCGTTGTTGCAAATTTAAATCCATTTCTGCAATTGTAAAAAATCGCCAACACACACAGAGATAGATGTACTCTTGGCTACGTAACTTTTGCAAATGTCAAGTTATGACACTAAGATTTAAAGAGAATATCAACAACAGATGTACCAATTTAACAAAAAAAACAGAACTCAAATCGGAACGATGGGATCGCCACACGGTGGTTATTCCGGGAACTTTTTGATCAAGGTAGTATATCTCGTTCCTCCTATGCCTCTTCATTCATTCCCTCCATATTTACGTTGAACAGCACCGGTGATAGTGGATAATCCTAACTAACACCTACCTCTTCCTAACACTGCCCTTCCCGTCCCCCACTCGCACCGGAACAGTCAGATTTATAGAGGTTGCAGATCCTATCCCTCCAATCTGTTAACATCTTCCGCAATATCTCAAATACTAATTAGCTCTCCCAATTCACTCTATCAAATTCCTTTTCGAAATCTACGAAACAGGCAAACACGTCCTGATTTTAATCTACATCCCTCACTATTTATGATGGCCTATTTTCATCATACAACGAAAAACGAATGAGGGATTCCAGCCAAATATGAAAACATTTACACTCGATACAGAGTTGAGATGAAAAAGTCTTTTCCTCAATACACTGCAGCCGTCTGTTTACCTATGAATATATTATGTCTGGGTATTCAGGGAATAATTACACGGATATCGTTTTCCTAACTGTTCAAAACATTCCACGGCAATGCTGCTCGGTTTTATACACGACGAAATTGAATGAATATGTTTACAGAATTTTAGTAATAAAAGGGATGTAGACTCAGCAATTTTATGATTCATTGCATCGTATCATTTGTTGACAAAAATAACTTCCGAACTTCGCTGGCATTAAAGTGAGATTATTAGAGAATAAATTAAAAAGAATTATACTTAAAATAAGTTTTGGCAAGGACGCTCGATCTTCGAACTATGTCTATTTTCCGATCACTTTTCTTAGGCGTGGGTGACCCTTCCAGGAATCATTATCATTTCTCCAAGCAACATAGCCCGACGGATCAACGGAGCGCGCAAGACCCACCTCGGCAACGTCGTAGTCAATGAGCGAGAATACAGATAAAATAACAAAAATAAGAATGCCGCACCGCATAGCCCCAATTAGAGAAAGATCTGGTGGTAAATGACCCCATTCTTATTATGGGGGTAAAAACGTTAAACCTGAAACTGTTATGCCCTTTCTTATGGTTTATTTCTCGCGAATTATACAATAATTCTATTAGCATTTTGAAAACAGTGTTTCCCATTTCCACTTTCGGCCTTCCTTTTATCATATACAAGTCTGCATAGTGAACGGGTTTAATTATAATTGAGCATATGTATTGGTATGAAGACTCGAACGGATTCTTAGTAATAAGTTTTCCAAACCGGTAGCACACAAATTAGAATTAAATCAGAACTCTGCAAATAATCTCTGCAAACATCTTTTTCGTTAGTTGCCTATATCTACGACAGCCCATTTAGTAAATATCGTCAATAAGTCGATTATCTGAGAGAATCACACATCAAAAATCTATCGTTAGTGAAATCAACGAGACGACAAACGAGGAGAGAGTACATAGATAAGTGACATGTGGCAATGGTTATTCCAGTATGTGATAAGACGCGGCGGCAATTCGTTCTAAATCCTTTAATTCGACGGGAGCAAAAGTTGTAGCCAGAAAATTTTCCGAAACCTTATGTATTAGAGCAGAGTAAGCGGACTTTCAGGCATTACTTACATTCCATTGCAGTAAATTATATACTACAGCGCTACTATACTTTACAGCAGTGACTCCCAAGGTGGGAGGCGTGGGTGTTGTAGCTCTTAATAGTCTCCCCAAAAAAAATAACACGGATGCCCAATTAACGATTTCTCAAAGGAAGCGGGAGCCAAAGACGTTTGAGAGCCACTGCTTTACAGAGTAACCGCTAAAGACCGCACACAAGACGTTGGACAAGATGCCGGGCCGACGGCAGCCCTTAATGTCGATTTATTTAGTTCACGATGTCATGGATTCAACTACCCTACTTCTCCATGAATAAAACCGAACCACGTATCATTCCGGAAGTATAAACAAACATTTGCTGCGTTGGTTTCAGACCTTGGGCATGAAAAGCCGATTACACTGGATGGAGGGACTGAAGACACCTGGACAGAGACTCCAGAACGGAGAGATCCAAGTAACATTTCTTCCCTCGCACCATTCGCGATCACTACTAAGACGAGAACCCAAATAACACTGATTGAGAACCAAAACGCAATCTGAATACTATTACGCCAGCATGGCATTCATTCAAATTGGAAGTATCATAGGACAGCGTCTCAATACCACCTGCCGCATTTCCCCTTCGTAAATCGAGTTTGGCACTAGTGTCGATTCATTTACTTTTTCAAGATGGGCGAGATCGCGTTCACGACGCGTTTCGCTTTTGTATCACGACAACTCGACTTCAAGTAGAGCGAATCGATATGATGCACTGTATGGATATTTCTACATACAAGCCATATACGAGCTGTAAGCTCGATTCACTCAATCTGTACGCTTTGGGACTCAACATTTTTATATCTAGAGTTACTTAGAACTGGATTATCACATAACCATAATTAACGTGTCATTGAAATATCTCAGTATTCAAGGTTTTACTATGAAATTCAATATCTCACGAGAAATGCGTTCCGCGGTCCAAACATTTGCCGTACACCTTTTCCTTAGCACCAAGGATTTTCATCGGCACGTCACCTCTTTCAATGGAACTTTTGGCCCAACCGACGAGAAAGGGTGGCTCCAGAAGGCAACATTTCGACTGTTTTCCGCGCATCCCCGTAGGGGTTTTGACCCAACGACCTCGATTGCAATGCCGAATAAATCCCGCGCCATAAAACGCCCAGTAAAGAAACGGATGCTAGTCACACGCGTCTCCTAATATGCATCGCAGCGACCTATTTCTGGGGCATTCACTGCTACGGTCCTCATCAAATGTTAACTAAAAACTCCTAGCTGTTCCTCCGAAGCGATGGCTACTGGGCTGGGAATATAGTCGCCGACCTCAGCTATTTCCAGTCAGGAAGTCCGCCGCTGCCCCGAGCACGTACAATTTTCCCGCTCGGAAGCCGGCAAGTGGTTGTAGTCCAGCTCTAACGAACAGCCGCCCCTCCCCCTTCTCCCTCGTCGACACTCCCGTTCGCCGAGTCGCGACAGCCCACACCGCCACGACAATCCCTAACCTACCCCTCGACGCCTCCCCCGACAACCTGAAAAATCCCCACATTTTTCCAAACCTAATCAAAGAATCAATCGCCGGAGCATGCGAGGTGATAATAACGACTCGGGAGTCGTGTTTGGTTGATGGGCAGTTCAGACAACCCCCCAAGAGACTACCTTTGGTGGTCGACGCCAAAAACACAGCTGACGGTGCAACGGTAATAGGGTGGGCATAGCCTGCGAACCCCTGAGGGAAACCGGATGACATTCCTGGATTAACAGCAAGAAGGGACGCTGTTTAAAAATAGGAATACGTGGGCGTTTTATAGGACAGCGGCCGAGTGAATAACAGAGAGCTGCGACGAATCAAACTTGGGATTGATGACCAGTGTGGATATTTTAAATTTTAAAATGCAACAACTTCGTTTCACAAGGGAACCCCTAACTGCGAAACGCATTATAATCCAAAAGATGTTTTTTCTGCCGGAAATTTCGCATCGCATACTTTCAACATAAAAATGAGGGAGTCAACAAGGAATGCTTTCCTAAATAACTTGGCGATTTACAATAATTAACAGCTTTTGATGCTTAATATATCATCATTTATTGAAAATTGGAAGTTCAATGAATCAAGACAAGCCCAATACGGCGAATGAAGATGAATTAATGGACAGTGAGAAATTCTAAGTCACTCCCTTCAATTAAACATTCAAAACGCACAGTTACTTAATTTTATTTTAAAATAAATCGATGAGCCCACGTAAATAATGAATATTAAGTGATCAATATTTTTCCTCTACCTCTGGCGGTGGATATATATATACGGGCAATTGCGACGAGTTAGGATCAATGTAATGTTTTCACCAGGGCGCCAATATGCAATGGAAAAAGTTGAAGACAGTGAACTATGTATTACTGTTAGGAAATAAAGCGTACACGAGGCTAAAGCAACATTATCCTAAATCATGCGATTCGTGAAGAAGACATTAACGCCCGCAGCTACGAGCTAAGCTCATTCACAAGAGTAAAGGTAGGGTAGAATCCCAAGGGCATCGTGACGCAGAACACCAAGGACACCAAAATGATCTCCCCCTCCCTCTCTCCGCGCCATTTCTCCCTCATTCGTTCCACAGTGATCCGATTCAAAATTTTCACGCCTGTGTAGAAAAACCTGGCGCTTAACGGCACGCGAGTTGATAGTTGAATCAAATCGCTAAAAAGACTACAATGCGTAATCAGCAGGCCGAGCAAGCTAACAGCCTGAATACATCACTCAAATTAAACCACGGCAACTTGTTCTAAACGGGTGAGATTCCCAGTTGGGGGGTCGGGCTTAGACCATTCGAAGGAGATACTTGAAACCGAGACAAATGGGAGGGTATTATTATTATTATCATCATGAGAAATCGCAGCACTACTCAGGGGAAAATGCGCCAGCCACCAGATTACTCGCCAGTCACCCACAAGCACATGCGCCAACATATTTGCCCATAGAGTCTCACCCTATTCCCACATTGAACATGTTCGGCATATTTTTCCCAAGCCATGATATCTCTACGCTGCAAACGATAATAGATCCACAAGACTAATAAAACTTCTGCCTGGAGGTTTGTTTCAGCCCTTTCCATCCAATTTTAGAAGTTTTAAGTATAAATGTAAAACAGTCACTGGGTAATAAACTTCATTGTAGTCATTAAAATATTGTTTGTATGTGATGTGGATGGCATTTTGTATGTTATGTGGAAGTTTGTTTGTATGTGATGTGGAAGTGTCATTGTATGTAAAAATATTTTGTCTCTTATCTGTTTTTATAGTGCGTGTATGTATGTAATTTTCGTTGTAAGAGTTATCTTTGACCAAACTTGACCGTTGCCACCAGGAAAATCGCCTAATTGCAACGTAATTGTAAAATAATAATAATAAACCACTCACGAAGTAAAAGGACTCTAAAAGAAGAGATATACACAAGAATCCCCACCGCTAAGAAAATATTTTAGACAACACTACAAACTAGGAAGGAGATGAAGAAGAAAAATTTAACAAAAAGGGATGAAAGATACGGCCTCGCCATCACGGAAAATGCTCACCCGATGAATTGGCAACGGTATCACCCTTCTCATCACCAAAAAACACTACGCAACGGCTAAACTAACATTAGCGCTCCGTCTAATTGTGATAATTGAAAGGTCGATGGCCACCAGATGACAGTTTTTCGCAGGACGGAAGAGCCAATCGGCATAAAAATCTCATCCCTCAGCGAAACAGAATCTATGTTCTATTTGAATTTATAAAAACCGTGGACACAGGAGAGTTTAAAAGCATTTCCTCATTAATGATATGTTCTATCAAAAACTAAGAGCATATGTTTCTACAATGAAGATAACAAAGGAATTTCCCGAGATCCCAAGGGCTCCTCGATTCCTAAACACACTGTCCCCCGGACGGTGAGGCATCCACAGCTGGAGAACAAAGTCACGCAGACAATGGAGCACCATGACTAGCAATGCCCCGTACAACTTTGTGCCAACACCACCACAGGCGTCACGCATGATCGTGGGGTATTCTGAGGAAATAAAGCCGAGCAAATTTCATCATTGGCTCATGGATATTGCAGCGTGATTGGGCCCGGTAGCTACCTGGAAACGCAGACAATGAAAGGATGAAAACAATTTTAAATATATTTTTCTTCATCAACGAACACATTTTCCTATGTACCCGATTCAAAATAATAGCGATGTTGCTCATTGTATTTAACTTTGTAAAAATGAAACTTGGGAGCTTGCAGTAGACAAGATTGCCCGTAGGGACAATATATCTTTGCACGTAATAATACGGTGTAATTTATCCGAATGCCGTCTGGGAAAACCTGAAACACATTTGCAGAACAAAGTGTGATTAATACCCAGAAACGATCGGGTACGCGTATAACCCGCGCGGCACAATTTGCCCACATAAACAATGATAGAGACCTGTATACAAGAAAATGAAGTTATTTATCAACCGCTATGGCGCTAAATTCGAATTTTACCGTCAGCAGAGCACCTTTCAGGATGCAAAAAAAGTTGCGAAGGGCCCTTAAAGCATTTGGGTGGCGAAATACCATTCTAATATGAGGCGCAATAAACATACGGATTCAGTTCACAAAATTCTCCCTAGTTAAAGTCCTACAACCATGATTCAAAATGAACCACCTTTATGAATTTAAAACAGAGAAGATTTCAAATTTCAAGATAAACGGTGAAGAAAATTCTCGTAGTTCTGTTCGGTTAGCGAATGAATACAAGATTATGCTAGGGGTATGGTCGACAAACCACAAATTAATCACAGTCCACATGCTACAAATTAATCAATCTCCACCTTAGCACGCGCAGACACGATTTAGTTACCCAAAGGGGACCGAACAAATAACCAATTGGCGACTGATACAATACCAGAGACTTTACAGAAAATATTATCAACTTCCTAATACCCAAACATACGTTTGACGCCAGATGGGATCAGCTAAGTCAACCAACTACGTCAACCTTTCAAAACTCACTTAATGAATTAATATAAATAAGATGACGATCGCGCATGCATTTAATTGTGAACGTCAAAGACTCTTGGTAATTGTTATCCGAGAGAACTTAACAAATACTAAGAGTGACCCTGCAATACCAGAATTTTGAATGAGTATTAATCCCGGGATGACAAAACAATGGGTCCTTTTTCGCACTACAATGGTATGTCACTAACAACTTAATTCAGTGAACATGCCAAGTTGAACGGTTTGCTACCAAACAATACCTTGCTTCGCTTCTTGTGACTAACGGTACCTCTTACAGCCAGCAATTACAAATATTATGCATATCTCTAGCATATGCTCACTTGTGTGTCACGATCGAGTCATGCACTAATGTTCATTGTGGTCCAATATGTTTATGGAATAAGTAATCTTAAATTTGAGTTATCATCATTAAAAAGAAATTATTTCCACAAATATAATGTTATTATTTAATAAATTAAATTACTATTTGAATATATATTGTAACATATTTAAGTAAAAATATTTTTCATGCTTCAAGCATTAGGAAGAACTTAAGGGCTAATTAATCCAATTACGAGAAAACAAAATTAGCACTTTTACACAAGTTTATTAGTGAAGTACTACGCGTATCGGTTCAGAACCATCATCAGGTACAAGACATGTCATTTAGTGACTACATCGTATTTATGCATACTTGAGGAAGGTAGGGAAGGAGTGAGGAACAGGAGCAAAGTAGGTGGGGACATAGAGAGGAGAGACGGAAAACCCAAAGAGAATGGAGAGACCAAAGGAAAATAAAGGAGCGTTTGTGACCGAAGAAACGGAGAGAAAAAAAGAGATGGGGAAGCACGTGTGGTCATTATAGAGGACGGTGACAGGGAGGGAGGAGTGAAGCATACAGAAGTGTTAGGCGGGAACGGGACATACGTACATATAAGGGTCAGAGGCTGGATGAGGGATGTCCCCACCTACCTTACTCCTGTTCCTTACTTCTCGCCTCCTTCCTCAAACATGAATAAATACTATATAATCACTATCTGACATATATTTGTACTTAATAATAGTTCTGCGAACCGATACACGGAGTGCGTTACTAATAAACTTGTAGAAAAGTGCAAAATCGCTTTCTCATAATGACGAACTCCCACTACAACTCGCCTGAATCGGTTGAATGTAATAAATTCAATAAAAAATTTACAACATACCCGCTATTTTTTTCTTGCGATAGAAGAGGAAGTTAAAGATTTAAAAAGATGAGCACCATCAAACCTCGTGCACGGACACCACAATATTATTTGCATTACGTTGGATGGATTACATTTGTAATCATGGAGTCATTACACGTTGCTTTAAAGAGTTTAAATATCGAACCCGAAAATTTGGAGATTGCAGCAGATAATGCTGCCCGCAGGGACAAATGTATCAATGCACGACTTAATACAGTGGAATTCAGTCGAACGTCGTTTCGTTCATGGGGAATATCAAAAATATATTTGCAGAAAAATATACGATAAATGACCTCAAACGATCGGTAGAGTATAACCAGAGATGCACAATTTGCCCACATAAAAAAAAAGACAAAGATAAGACAACGACATTTTTTTTCAATCCTTATAGCACTAAATTCGAATCGTACCATCAGCAGTGTACATTTGAGGGAGCAAAAATATTGCGAAGGGTCCTTTATGCATTTAGGTTGTCCTTTTGCCTTCGTCGATTGCGAATATTTTCCAATTTTACCAATGACTCAATCCTATATATAACATTGTTATAAAGTCCAGTTGAAACATTACCCTAAACACTACTGGAAAACCTGAGGCGGCAAAGGGAAAAGCTCCCCGCTTGCCAATAACTGAGCTCTGCACTCATCACCAATCAAAAAAATCATCGGGTCGATCTCAAATGGTGCTCGGGGTAGGCAATAAATTTTGCCGCCGCTCATCACACAAAATTCAACAACGCATTAAAAGCAACGAATGACAGTTCAATTTTACGAATTGATATATTTCGCGGCGTTTGGGTCACATTTCTGTTTTCCCCCAGGACACGCAAGATTGCCCCTAACTCGAGTGCTACCGCTTTTGAACCGGGAGAGCAAGCACAGAGAAGTCGCAATAAAAGCATTACTTTCAACAAACAAACAAATGCACAATAGCAATACATCGATCAAATAACAAAACACCCCACTTAACTTGTCGGTAATTTCGACACGAAAAAACTTAAAAAGAACGTACTTTTAATTATGACCATTACCTTCCACCTCGTAACCGAATATTTGAGCCCCAAATCGATCGCAGTAGTACTAGAAATAAAGAGCAACTGAAAATAACGGAACCCATACGGCAATTCCGGAAATTTATTACCTACGGCGCGGGAATACACTGACGAACATGTATGCTAAAAATGCTTCAAAACTCACACAAACGGAAATGTCACCACTCGAAGCACTTCAATTCACTTTACTAACGTTGTATCACTATCTTCATGTAAGAATTTGGAAAAAATATTCGGAACGGAAGAGCGTCTCGGAAAAGTCTCGATATGAAAATTGAAGTTTCGGAAGTGAGGCGAGACCACGATTTATGTACTTACATTTGGACCCAATAAAATAATTATGTCGGCGTCGACGCTTCCGCTTAATTCACGTACGAGCTTCTTCTTAGCCGATGGATCAGGAGCGTAGCTACAGCCCGGAGTAGGCGTCACCGATGAATTAGAAGGTGCATCCATGATCCTGCTTCAAGTTCCACCAATCGAACTATGAGCAGTAACTGTCTTTCGGATGGGTATTTAAAAGGTACCTCATACAGGTTGTATTTTCAATGACGACAGTGCTTCCAGTAAGTGACGACATTCAGGAGACACAATCCCAACGATTCCCGGTTTTAAGAAAACACAATGGTCACCATCCTAAGTGTTGTTTTGGTAGCAATAGAAACTGATAAATAAAACACATCCAACCGAATGACAATACACAGGTTTCTCAATTATTCTCAGAAGAAAAGAATAATTTCGACTTACGGCTGTTTACCCTTTCTTCCTTAGATATCAACTCATTTTCCTATTGATGAGACATAATCCATATTTCTGACGCTAATCCATCTGCTTAAGGTATTTAAAAGGTCCCTCATACAGGTTGTATTTTCAATGACGACAGTGCTTCCAGTAGGTGACGACATTCAGGAGAAACAATCCCAACGATTCCTGGTTTTAAGAAAACACAATGGTCACCATCCTAAGTGTTGTTTTGGTAGCAATAGAAACTGATAAATAAAACACATCCAACCAAATGACAATACACAGGTTTCTCAATTATTCTCAGAAGAAAAGAATAATTTCGACTTACGGCTGTTTACCCTTTCTTCCTTAGATATCAACTCATTTTCCTATTGATGAGACATAATCCATATTTGTGACGCTAATCCATCTGCTTAAGGAATAAATACTACCGCTTCCAGGCGCCCAGAGGTTTTACGTTTGGAAAAATCATGGGCGAGGGAAGGGTGCGATGCTTCCGACAAAATAACTGAACGAAAACGACTGCGTATATGATACATACGGTGGAGCCCGCGATTAATCAGTAAACTTCCGGTTTCAAGCGAAGTCACAAATCCAGTAAAATATTTATTCCAAAATATCCAAACTTCCTTGACGTTTAAAATACACCCAACCAATCTCAGGGGCGTAGGTTTGGAAAATTCGTTTCCCATTTCTTGATTATATAAGTGATCTCCAAACAAACCGTGCTTCTAATTTAATTCAACTAACTTCTCCTACTTACGACGATACTGGCTATCGTTTGAACCATATTTATTAAAAACGTCACCACCAAAGGTTTTCTCAAACAAACAAATACGATGGTTGTTCGGTAAATAGTACCATTACATTGCAACAATTTCAAACCGTAAAAATCATTCGCATTTAACGGGATTCGAACCCGGGTCCGTCGATGGTTTATCCAGTTTAGCTACCCTAAGATACGTCCTATTACACTCCGAAATTTTGTGGGCTTTAAACTTGGCTGAAAATCAGGGGGCTGGGTTCGAATCAAGGCGAATGCGAATGATTTTTTTACACTTTTTAATTGTTGCAGCTTAATGTCCACTAAGAGATGACCCTGTTTTAAGTGGTGGCTATTGCTGGGAAAGTTATGGTCACACATGTATCACTGTTTGATATTCAGGAACTGGTGTATCAGCATGTCACACCAGAGCGCACATGTGTTAACGGAACATACAGGGTTCGTCCGGAAAATAAGTGTACTGATTTTTTCCCGCCGCTCCAGGCGCGCCCAGCACCGCTCTGACGGGCTGCGATTGGAGGGGGGTATGTTGGCAAGCGACGCTGAAAAAGGCAGTCGGCTCTGAGCTGTGGTGTAGTGAGGAGCTCTGTTAACGCGAACCTCCACGCTCGACCCACGTCACGGAACGCGATGCCGAAGTTTTTGGAGCAGCGTTATTCCATCAAATTTGCGGTAAAGCTTGGGAAATCGTCCACCGAAACTGTCGGTATGATTAACCAGGCTTACGGGGAGTCAGCCATGTCCAGAAACATGATATTTCGGTGGCACAAGATGTTCGTGGAGGACAGAGAAGAGGTCGACGACGAACCACGGCCTGGACGCCCATCAACGACACTCACCGACGAAAATGTGCGAAAAGTTCGCGATGTACTGAACTCTGATCGTCGTCTTAGTGTTCGGATGATAGCAGAGCAGTGTAATGTGCCAAAAACAATAGTGCACGAGATTATTAGGGAGCAATTACAGATGCCCGCGTCCGGCCAGCGATCAAAAACATCTGGCGGCTGCATCACGACAATGCGCCGTCTCACACCGCGCTTGTCGTGTCGGACTTCTTGGCCAAGCACGGCGTGGCAACGCTGCCGCACCCGCCCTACAGCCCGGACTTGGCACCACCGGACTTCTTTCTGTTCCCGAAGATAAAGAGGAGTTTGAAAGGAACGCGATACGGGACTTTGGACGCCGTCAAAAAGGCCGTGACGACGTGTCTTCGAGAGGTTCCCGATGATGCCTTCGCGGGAGCGTTCCAGGAATGGGAACGCCGCTGGAACAAGTGTATCGACTCACAAGGGTCCTATTTTGAGGAATATTAGCTTAAGATATGTAAAAGTGAAATAAATTTTTTTCCTGAGCTCAGTACACTTATTTTCCGGGCGAACCCTGTACTTGGGCGATGTACTGGATATTCTCCAGTTCAGGGTTCGTACGCATTTGGCAGCAGAATTGAGGGAACCTACTATTTTTTTACCTTTTATAAATGCATCGGGACAATGTGTTCCACCTTTATCGACATTTAAAGGAGTAAGAATGATTGATGGTATGAAAAAGAATGCTCCCTCTTTAAGCAAAGTGGCAGTTTTTTCAAAGGCGTGAATTAAATCTAAAATATTTTCGATTTTCTCAAACAACTCGTCAAGAACAAAGCCCACACTCCGTCCTGTGGTGTGAATGATGGACTCCCACGCTAGCCAGGCATCCCAAATCGCGCAACATTTCGGATAGAAATGTCTTATTTTTCTAACTTTCTCATCCCACCCTATGCATCTTTTGTGGTCCCTGGATTTTCTGTTTGCGGGCCGCTTAAATCAATTTGGGAAAATATGGCGCTCGTAGAATCGGAAAAGATTTGCTTTTAGTAAGCCTCATCTCTCACTGGACTGCTCTGAATGTTTCAGCTATATCCATTGCGTGGTTTTATGTTCACAGTCCGTTGAAGCAACAATCTTTCGTTCATTAAGAAAAACGACAAAAATGTTTCGTGCGGTGATTAAACACTTCTATTTAAAAGACTTAATGCCAAAAGAGACAAAAGCCAAGTTGGATGAAGTTCATGGCCCAACCACTCTTGTGTTTTCGACTGTTTACAATCGGGTTAATGAGCTTCAGCGTGGCCATACATCCACAAATGATGAACATTGTTCGGGACGTCCAGTGGAAGTAACTTCCTCGCAAATGATCGACAAAATCCACGATACGGTTTTGAGAGATCGACGAATCAAAGTTCACAAAATATTTGACGGCACCGGCATATCAAACGGTAGAGTTTTTTTCAATTTTTCACAAAAACTTGAGTGTGAAAAAAATATCGTTCAGATGGTTGTCACGTTTTCTCTCAGTGGAGAATAAACGTAAGGGTGTGGTCGATTCGGAGACTGGTTTGGCACTTTCCCGTCGCAATCCTGACGAGTTTCTGCGTCGATACGCAACTGTAGACGAAACATGGTTACACTAGTTCACCCCAGAGACAAAGGACTAGTCGAAAGTTTGGGTTTCTAAATGCAATCCGGCTCCGAAGAAGGCGAAGACGGTGAAATCGGTCGACAAAGTGATGGAAACGGTCTTTTGGGATGCACATAGGATCATCTACATCGATTACTTGCAAACAGGACAAACGATAAATGGAGAGTATTATGCGTCGTTGTTTCACCGGTTGAGCGAAGAAAAAAAGGAAAAACCGTCCTCATTTGGCAAAGAAAAAATTCTCTTCCATCAAGACAATGAACGGGTGCACATCTGCAGTTTCGACGACAATAATTTTGGAATTAAAGTTCCAATTATTACAGCCACCACCGTGTTCAACACATGAGGCACCAAGTGATTTTTTTTTATTTTTAAACTTAAAAAAATGGCTCAGAGGAAAACCATTCGGGTCGAACGAGGAGGTCTTCGCCAACACAAATACCTCTTCTGAGGACCTCCCTAAATCCCAATTTCTCGAAAGCTAATAAAAATAAAACGCTGGTAAAATTGTATCAAGCTAAAAGATGATTATGTCAAAAAATCGACCCGAAATAATTTGTTTTCTATTTTTACGCAAGGACTTATGGAAAACCCACTTATTATCACCAAGAAGAACCCTTCTCAACTGTCATGGGTAAATAAATAGGATGGCATGAACGACCTGCATGAGAAATTTGAATTCGAGTCACCCTCCAAGATCACATCAAACCTCTCGGAAGCAATAAAAACACACTTTGAAATTCAATGAAATAATTGAAATGAAATGCCAGCGTTTCGGTACGCCTATCCCAGTAGTGGTGATAGCCTTACCCACGGTTGATGCTTAATGCCAACATCAATCATATAACATACAACAGAAATCAGGTAACGCTAAGAGTTAAGTGCTTAAATTTTTGAAAATTTAATTTTTCCCTGTTTTGCATAGACAGTTTTTAGAGAAGTCACAATCCTGTGAGCTATTTTTGGGTTAACAAACGAACTTCCTCCTTAAAAGAATGTGCACCAAACAAACGAAAGTGGTCATACCAGAACAAAATAGATATGTATTCTGCCAAGGTTCCACGACAACTTGGCAGGTGCCTAAGGATACTGAGCTACGGATACTGAGATGTAGGGAGACGTGGTCGTAATAAATAACGATTTTGTTTAAAAACGTCACTTATTACTCACGTCAAACATCACCTATCCTTCTCATATTTCAAAATTGATTTAATGATACCCAGGGCCACTACCCGGTAGCAAAAATGAGATGAATAAAGACAGAGTAGATTGGAAACCTTTACTGCCATAGAATTTGTGTTAAGAGCTGCCAAAGAGTTTCAGTGAAATGAATCAGAAATACAGGTAAAGACTGTGCGTGAAGCTCATTGTGTTACAGGCAGTTGCTGATGCAGTCATCACCTTCACTTATGCGTAAGATCACTTCAACCAAAAAATTATGTCGAGCTTGATTAATATTCTGTTTTTGCCAACTTACCATGAAATCACTGGACGACTTCCGATCAATTTTTAAAATTACTCTGCTCTTTTGGGTAAAATGATTTCATTCATATATTTCCGTTATATTAAACTACAGTTTTCATGAAATAAACGTTAGCATGTCATAATATCACGTTTTGGAGAGCCAGACCTCGCAAACCACCTCTTTTTCCATCAAAATCATGAAAATCTCTTCACAAACATTTCCAGGAAATTTGTTCATTTTTGTGAAAGCTCTGTGAAATATGCCGGTAACGGGTGGATTACACTAGAGATTACCTATAACTTGGCACATCATTTTGAAATCATTTTCAAATTCCTTTTGAGTTCAATTCATTTCTAAATTCATCATATTATTACATAACTACATACAAACTACAAACATTTCCAATAGAAATCAAATCCTCAACCGGTATTACAAAACACATACCGATTGTTACTTTGACTAATCGATAGAAGTCTCAGATTTCTGCCACGTCACGTACGCTTATTCCATGATTTTGCTACATTAAAGGGCGTCAGCTACCCATCAATGCAAGCACACCCCTCGACGGTGAAAGAGGATTCTCCGAGAAGCCTCGTTCATTGAGGGAGACAGCAGTCATCCGAACTTATTGCCCGTAATTAGGCTCCATTCCCAGAGATTCCTGTCAAAATACTTAAGCCTATATGCAATAAACAATTCGTCATCATTACTTGACAACATTCTCGATAATGGGACAGATAAAATAACACTGAAGACCGGAATCCTACTGAGAGAAACTAAAACGAAGAGAAGACACAGAACAACAAATGGACTGAATGGTTTTGGGAAATATTCAAAGAAATATTTTAGTTAAATCACAGCTACAAAGTTATCCCCCACGATAGCCTATTTTGATAGGATGAAAACGCAGGCATATGACTCGGAAGTCAACCGTATGGCTAACCTGGTCTCTGTATTAGAAACACGCACCGAATTCGAGAGTTTACTTCTGCAATTCCATTCCCCATATCCCTCGAGAGTTGAGAGCGGAAACATTCGTGGTCAGGTATTTAACAAGCACTAAGCTTGACTTCCACATTGAGCATAATCATAGCGAAAATAAAACGTTCGGCAGAAACAATCGAACACGTTTAGCATTGAGAGGTTTTTGGATTAAATGAGCAGATGTGAATAACAGTTTGATAACGAGTAGTAATAAACGGTTTTTCTTTAGACTTTCCTCAACACTCCTCAAGACAATTACTTGGCTGAAAACACGAAGGAGTATGATTGAAATTAGAATTGGATTCCGTGTTTTCACTAGCTTGATGAGTACGGCAATTTTCATCTAAGATATAATCAGCTCGACAAATAAATTTTTGCAAGTTTTTCCACAATATTCGAAAGCGCCAACTTTACGTTTGATAGAATCAAAACAGATTGAGGGGAAAGGGGCCCTTCCACAGGAATCCCGGACGCTTTAGACCTCTGGCGTCATCGTTCCCACCCACGCTTTACCTGCCTGCCACATGCACACCAGATAAGTGGACCACAGTAGAATTAGGGACGGCACCCATTAAAACTCCCGAGCGGGCCAAATGCTTTTTTAACTTCTGTGATCTAACCAAACCGGTATTTCAACGTGGATAGGCCCTTGCCCTTGAAAAAAATTCAACATCGATAGAAAATTCTATCGAATAAACCCATCCTTCCTCAATCAGAACAAAATTGGAACGATTCATTCCACCAAATAACAACACGCTGCCACGGCTGCAGTGTAGTGGTTTGACGAGTTGACGCAGTCGTTTAAAGAGGCCTAATTTTGGCTCTCCAATTGTTTCCAGCGTATTTTCGTAATAATTTATTGGCGAAACACCGGTCGTCAAATTCGATCAATATTTCAACAATATCAGTATTCAATACGTTTGGATCAATCAGAATTATGCAAAACTTGAAACGCATTTATGCCAAAGGAATGTCTTAAAAAGTAAATTTGTTTCAGTTAAAGGCTATGAAAATGTCTTAGCAGGTTTCACCCTCATAGTTACCCTTTTAGACAAGGTAGGTTACCTTTTTTCGAAGGCAAGAGGTTTTTAGCCTAACGAAAAATCTTCATGTTTAAACTTTGTTTTTAACGTCGACTGTGGCACACAGTGCACGAATACCATTACTTCCTGCCACTCTATTGACAGCAGTTAGTAAGAATATATTATTCCTTAGAGAGCCATTAGAAAATCGCGGTGGAACTTGGTAGTTGGTGTTTCGATTAGAATGCTGCGGAGTTACCTGTTGTTTGAGTTGAGTTTGGGTCGAAACCCACTCTCGAGGAATGATGATTTTTGCACTTTGGAATTCTCGTGTTAAAATTATTAGTTTTGCTGGAAAAAAATTTGACTCAGTTATCATTTGGATCATCATGAATCTGAAATGCGCCACACTGAAAACATGTACGAACATAATAATAACTCCGATTGGCTACATTCATTAATTACAGTGACTAGCAAAAGCCCACAATACAAAGGAAGAACTTTTGTGCTGGTAAAAAAATGATTATACCAACTTAAGGTATCAAATAATTCGCTAAAATAATCCAAAATCGTAGGGTATTTTCCGCAACATTGATCGCACTACCTTGATAGTTTCCCTTGAACTGCTCCTGCTTAAGACATTCAAGAAGAAGAATCAAGAGGTTTAATGTTCAACTTGAACCGAGTTTTTTCATGAAATACAATAGTTGTGACAATACATTTTTATCATTACAGGGATAGAATTGTTACCTGTGTTCAGCAGCCTATTATACGTATATTATCTGAAAATTTTCCGCCCTCCACATGAAGATGTAGCCACGTAATTGTTTTTATCGAAAAGACTTGTTCTAAATTACACCAACCATATTACCACCGTACTTCTGGCGCACGGTCATTTATTTATAGCATATTTCAAGATAAACTTTATCGAGATTCAATACTTACGGTCTAGGAATAACGAAATACTCAGAGGCTCCGGGTTCGAATCCCGGAGATGGCAGATATTTTTCAGTGGTACGCCGATCCCTACGTGAGGTAATTTGTGGAAAGCACTTTAAGTGAGTACGCCGTCCGTCGGATGGGACGTTAAACTGCGGACCCCTTGGCGCCTTTCGTTAAGAGAGGGCTAATGCCGACGCCGGGTTTCTCTCCACCCTCCCTCCTTTCCCATTCATCCCTAATGACACAAATGACCTCAGCTGTCGGTCGCCTTCCCTAAAACTACTAGTCCTAACGACGAAATATTTGCAACGGTCACTAATATTTAGAACCTACCGAAGTTTGGGAATGCAGCATGAATGATTAACCCGCAGAATAACTGATTTCTTTCAACGATATGAGAGAAAGAGCGTAATTTAAGGACACGAGGGAGACGTGAGGAGTTGAAGGCAAAAGGGATACCACTTATAATTAGTTCCTTTGAGCAGGAATGAGCGAGACGGTGGGTAGAGTGTTGATTTAAGGGTGCACCAGAAATTCAGGAAGAAAGTCGAAAAGCTTTGGGACAACAACTTAAGCAGGGATTATGAATCCATTATTGGTGATAAGTAGGGCTAGAATCAAGCGGGGGAGTGAAATTATGTCGAACGAGAGTCAATTTGGAAGCTTAGGAGAGTTTAAAAGACGTGATTCTTGAACTTTGCATTGAAAAGGTGTGGTCTGGTATGTGACAAATTAAATTGCAGTAATCGTCACTAGTGAGTTAAAGATAAGTATATTTGCCGGCGATGCAGTGGTTTACACAGATATCCGTGATCTTGAGGACACAGCAGCTTTCTCAGATGACCTAAATGCCATATAACGCTGGTGAAAAACTCGGCAATTAGAACTAAACTTAACATAGAGCGCAGTGATGAATTTTTGGAAAAAGAGCTATGCCCTCCCGAACGCCTAATGCATCGGGAACACCGGAATGTGAAGACTCGATTAAATACCTAGGCGTTACCCTCACTCACGACCTCTCCTGGGTGAAAAACATACGGGGGACAAGCTAACAAAAAATTAGGATTTATTAGAAGAGTGATGGGTATATGTGATGAAAAGGTCAAAGATAAATATTATCTTCCGCTGGTGAGGCCTCATTTAGAATATGCTGCTAGTACATATGTTTATGGGATACTCACGAATTTAGATCGATTGCCGAATTGGATCGCATGCAGTGTAGAGGAGCCGGATATTTGAAAAGTTATGATAAACTTATTAGCGTATCCAAAACATTAGGTGAGCTAGGCTGGGAATCACTCGCGGAGCAAGGGTTAAATTACAGATTAAATCTATAGCATAAATTGGATGGATGCCTCTTGAGATTAAGGGTAGAACATATATATTTATGATGTAATTTTTTTCAGGCGCTATACGGGATCAGACTAACATTGTCCGACCGTGGTAGGGGTAAAAATATTCGGGTCAAAATAAGCCCGGTGTGTATTCACCCCCTGCCACACACCCTAGCGGTGGCTTGCAGGGTACTAAAAATAGAGGTGTCCCGTGTTGATAAACGTGAGACCAACAGCCATCCAAGTTCCCTGAAAAGACAACTAAACGGCCGCAACGGACGACCAAAGGTAAGCCACCACGACCGACTAACGAATGCCACGCCAAAACTTTCTGACAGCTGGAAGAAAATATCATTAACCTTCCATCATTTTGGTTCACACGATGCAAGCATAATCGGACGCATTAATAACATTTAACGTTGACGACATGCGACACTTGAATCCATGGACTTTCAAATCCCGATAGAATCAAAAGCAAAACACATGAGGCATGCATGGTATGGGATTCGGAAGACGGAGAACGCTAAAAAAATCAGAAGACCACAATCAAAACAACTATCAATCGGCGGTGCCAATGAAGTTGCGAAATGAAACTTCCACCTCAACAAATACTGATAGAGAGATAAGATTTACTCAACTGCTGCACAGAACAATAATTCAACTCTCGCCTGGTGAAAAATTAGGTAATTGGGGCAAGGAGGTCTTCGACATTTTAAACTTTCGTCACTCGTGTAAGGGCGAGTGTTAGTACCAAACGATCCGCACTTTCCACAATTGTGACTTGACCTCTCCCACTCCCCATTATGCCAACCAAGCAACTGCCAACTGTAAAATACAATTATGTACAACACCGGAGGAGGTAAATAAATGTGAAATTGTTTTACTAGTAAAAAACAAAATTACACAGCTATTTTAGGGCCACTGGGCCTATTACTATTTGCGGTATCTTGCCTTGGTTATCCAATGTCTCATTTCCCCACAAAATAGTTTTGTTAGCGACTTCCTACATGCTTTCAGCTTTCCCATTTCACAATTAGATAGAGTGAAAGTCCCCCTCGAATCTCGCCAACCACAATTTTACACACACAAACATGTAGCGCAAAATTAAGTTTTTCTTAATTTTTAGTTAAAATATGGTTAAGTAAAATAATTAGAATAATGTAGATCATGTTAACTACAGGCCTATGCGCTAAGTTATCGATGTATGTTAGAGCTTAGAGCTCCAGGAGTCATGAGAATACGCAAGCAACCACGTATGTATTCTATTCGGAGAGGTATCTCACTTATCTGGGTAATTTATATTTGTCACCAAATTCTATAAAATGTTTCATTATTAACGACCTTAAAATGTTTTTCTTCGTTTATATATATCTTAACTTTAAATTTAGGCCAAATTAATGTAAATTACAACAAGAGAAAAAAAATTAAAGATCAGAATTGTCTAAATGATTCCAAGAACTTCTAAAAATTTAATATGCAATTAAATCATTGGTGTAAAATGTTTCTCAAAAGAAGGTCTTTTCACCGTTTGAGGTTTAAAGACTATCAATATTATGTCTTAATGTTAGAGTTCGTTTTTGTATCAAATAATTTATTTACACTGTCCATCCATTGAGTTCAAATTTTTTATGATGGTGGCTAAGATTCCATGTCTTGGTGAGAAAATTGCTGGATAAAATTTTCAATGCTTTTGCGACACTTATGCAATAATTCCCTCTCAACCCAACTCAACTGGACTGCAACCTTGACGAAGTGAAAGGGCTTGCCCGCTCTGATGACCCCTACAGGTACATTCTGCAGGAAAATTGTTACAAACAATCAAAGATAACACAGGAAAAATATAAGTTGAACCAGTAAAGATTCAAGAGAGGAGGAAGTAATTTCATAGAAGAACTGTATGATAAAGGCATTGGGCCAGTGAGTTTATCCATAGAAAGAGGATAAGACATATATGAGGATAGCTTAGGTCAAGGATTAACCTACGATGACACAGAAAGGGCATTAAGGGAATTGAAATCAAATAAGGCAATGAGGGTAGAATACATTCTCGCGGAACAACTTATAGGTGGAGGAAAATGCGGTAGGAAATGTTTTTATGATGTAATTCTTAGCATTTACGAGGGAGGAATTTGGGAGGAAGAGTTTGTCAGAAGAGTGTAGGTTCCTATTCCAAAAAGGTAAAGGCTACTTCATGAGAGGACTACGGTACAATTAGTTTGATTTCGCATACAGCTAAAGTGGTTCTCAGGATCATCAACAAAAGAATGGAGAGCAGAGATGAGGACAGCAAATTATTACTGAAAGAGACGATCAACATGAGTTCAGGAATGGGAAAGGCATGCGTGATGCCATTGCAATAATGAGGGCACTAATAGAGAGGAACAAAGAAAACAATCAGGACGTATTTGCCTGTTTCGTAGATTGTGATAAGGCGTTTGAAAGAGTGAATTGGAAAAACTAATCAGTATATTGCAGGGAAAGGGAATAGATAGGAGGGACAGGAGGCTAATCCGCAACCTGTACATGTCTCAGACTGCTCAGGTGCAAGTGGGGAATGGGGAGTCCGGATGGGCAGTGTTAGGAAGACGAGTGAGGCAGGGTTGTTGTCCATTATCACCTGTGCTGTTCAACGTATTTGAGGAGGAAATGCTTAAAGACGCATAGGAAGAATTGAAGATAGGAATGAGAGTCTGTGGACAATTCTTAAAATCAGTTATGATTGCAAATGACAAAGCTTTAGTCTGTCAGTCAGCCAAGAGGTTGCAAGCATTGCTGAGTGAATTGGAAACTCAGTTCGGTAGATATGGGATGAAAATCAATATAAATAAATCAAAGTTTTCAGAAAGAAAATTTCCAGAAAGAGAAAGGCTAAGTTAAACGTTTACATAGGAAGGCAAAAACTACAGCAGTTGAAACTGTTCATATATTTCGGAAGTGTTTTAGACCAAATTGGTCAATGCAGTAGGAACATAAGGAGAGTTGCGTTCGTCGTCATTTGGCTTAGAAAAAAATTCTCTTTCAACGAGGCAATTAACGGGTACACACCTGTACAGTTTGGATGGCGAAAATTATGGAATTAAATTTGGCATTATTACAGCATCCACCGTAGAGACCAGATATAACCCCCCCCCCCCCAGTTACGTTTTTTTATTTCCGAACTTGAAAAAAATTATTCGCGTCGAACGAGGAGGTCATCGCCAACATAGTTGCCTTTTTTAGAATATTCCGAAATTCTGCTTTTTGGTCGGCTTTAAAGAGTTGTATGATCGCTGGGAATAGGAGTTTACTTTGAAAAATAAAAATAATTCACCCAAAATAATTTGTTTTTCTATTCTTTCCTGAGGACTTATTGAACGACCCACGTAGAACTTTGAACTTGTACTAAGACGAAGTGTGACGGCCGTGCGCAAAGAAAGGAAGGTTACTTCGTTTTATCGATTGCTGGGTTTGGAAACTGAATCAGGCATTCCACGATGAACGACTTGTCGACGATTTAAATCGAAGCACGTGAATGATTAAAGTTAACCCACCGAAATTGGGGCTCCTCTGCCAACCATGTGGTGTCTCTTTTGATAGACAAGTGAAAATATTTATAGCGCTAATTCAAAATTCTGCCTAACGTCCACGTGAGAAACATGATGTGACCAGTAGTCGTATTGACATGATCGAATGCCATCGTCTCCTACAACAAAACGTTTATGCATGGGTACACCCCAAACTCTTTGAGTGAACAAGTTTTTCGTAACACATACAAAACAAATTGTTTGCCAAAGAGACCATGATAATAATACGCGATTTAGAGGATCAGGGCTTCGCCCGGTATCCTTGGTGCTAGAAAATTTGGTGTTTCATATAGTTATCTATTACTTTCACCTGAATGAGAGGGGTCAAAGAGTGATACGATTCAGACTGTCGTTGACGCAAATGTCGACGTTATCCTCCAATTATTAAAGATTAAACTAATGTATTGCATAAAAAACTACAGAGACATATTAAACGGACATACTATGTCATGCTCCGAAAGGCCTCAGTGATCCCATTAGAGGCAAATTATTGAAGCCGTTTATCCTAATCTCATTGCGCGCTAAATAAACTACTCGAGAGAACTTTATAATACCAGCTACTGATGAGGCAAAAAACTATGTAATCAAGAAATCTTTCCCACAATACTTTGATGATGAGATTAAGAATAAAAATTCTTGGAAACAACACTTGATAGGAGAGCTTACAGCATTGCATACGAACGTTACCTAGATTAGTATCTTAAATCAATGAAGCGAGAAAGAAAAATAGGAAAAAAACGATTTTTCCGGCCCCAAACTTATCTCTCAATCAAAGTTAGTATGTAGCCTATGAAGCAATGGATAGTTTATCAACTTATCCAACTCAAGATAATAAGTTGCGAAAACCTCCAACAGCAGCTTCCATGCAAGATAGACCAGATTTCTTCACATTCCAATAAACAACCGCCACGGGCACAGCATGGGACGATGGTATTACTTCGAGAACATTAACCCGCTCTATCTACGCGGGAATATTTTCTCCTTTAGACACCAATACCTTGTCCCAATATTTGACAAACTGCGACCAAAAGGGTTTCCTTGCGATTATTCAAACATCAAAGACCACGAACCAAGTTTATATAGGCATGATATCAGCGCTCTAGTACTCTTACTCTATACAGCCCTGAACATTCTAGTTCCTTTCAAGTTACCCTTCTGTGACCACCATCATGAACTGAGCTCCATTATACACAGAACTTTAAGATCCAATGGACCTCGACTTCAATTAGGTTTGCGCGGCCGGATTCCATTAACACGAGCATTTGTTTTGATGATCGGGTAGGAGCTTGAGGTAAATTTCGAAAATTTTGCAAGGCAACACTTGACTAGAGAGCTTGCACAAGAATTTTGAGTGAATTGACTGCAGTTTTCACCTCTCCCCGGGGCTCTCTACACGCCCATAACTTGGGCTAGGGTTCTGCGAACGCTCTACGCGGCAAGTCGCTTCTGCTTACGGGGTTGCGGGGGCCGGGGCAAAGAAAAACGCCTCCGCCCAACATAACGTGGGGACGCTGCAACTGCTGCCAGTGATAAGGCTACAGATATATACATACATATTTTTTTTAAGGTAATCTACCGGTTAAGGTAGGTTTTTGGATGGACGTAATTACTAATTAAATAATTTGTGGCCCCTAGCAAAATACAACATCCTACTCTACATCAGGTCCCTCTTCAGCTCTGAGTACTTTCTTCCTCCCTTCATCCCGTCCAACATCCCTATCCTGTTCCTTCCCTTTCCTCGTTTGCCTAACATTCTCCCCTCAATTACAGTCTTCAACATCCCGCTGCCGGTCAATACCCCCTTCAGCCACTTTTCCTGCCTCCATAGGATTGCTCCCAACAAACCCCTCTCTTCGCCCACCATACCAAGTACTTCCTCGTTTGTTTTCTTCTCTGTCCATTTCACTTTCTCCATTCTTCTCCACACCCACATTTCAAAAGCCTCCAGTCTACGTCTATCCTCCTGCTTCAATGACCACGTTTCCGCGCCGTACATAGCTACGCTCCATATCAAAGTTTTTGCGAGTCTTTTCTTAACATCCTTACTCAAAGTCCCTGTCATTAACTCCCTCCTCCTTGTGAAAGCCTCTTTGCCTCGCGCAATTCTTCTCCTTACGTCCCTACCACAATGACCATGTTGGTCCAAAACACTACCGAGACACGTAAACTGTTCTACCTGCTCTAGTTTTTGCCCTCCTATTTTAATGTTAAGCTTAGCCTTTTTCTTTCTAGAAAATCGCATAACCTTTGTTTTATTAATATTGATTCTCATCCCATACCTGTCGCACTGAATTTCCAATTCACTAGGCAATGCTTGCAGCCCCTTGGCTGACTGACAAACTAAGGCTTGGTCATCAGCAAACCTAACTGATTTTACGAATTCCCCGCCCACTTTCATTCCTACCTCCAGTTCTTCCCATGCCTCATTAATCATTTCCTCTGCATACAGGTTGAACAGCAACGGTGATAATGGGCAACCCTGCCTTACACCTCTTCCTAACACTGCCCAACCGGACTCCCCGTTCCCCACTCGTACCTGAGCAGTCTGATACATGTACAGGTTGCGGATTAGCCTCCTTTCCCTCCAATCTATTCCTATTTTCTGCAATATACTCATTAGTTTTTCCCAATTCACTCTATCAAACGCTTTTTCGAAATCTACGAAACACGCAAATACCTCCTGGTTGTGTTCTATATTCCTCTCGATTAATAATCTCATTACTGCAATGGCATCACGCGTACCTCTCCCCTTCCTAAACCCAAACTGATCATCCCCTAAGTAATCATTTGCCCTACTCTACATACATACATATATATATATATATATATATACATATACACATATATATACATATATATACATATACATACATATATATACATACATATATATACATATACATACATATATATACATACATATATATACATATACATACATATATATACATACATATATATACATATACATTTATTTAGTTACCGAAAGGCCAATGACTAGTGAAATTCACGCATCAGGATAGGGGGGCCAGTGCATTTCCCTGTGCCGGTTATGGTTACACAGAAAGATCTGGTAGCCGAAAGATCACATAGCTTAGGTGGAGCTGAGGGAGCTCAGAGGGGCTTCCCCAACCAAAGAAGAAATGGACGAGGACACAAGAGGAAAGGATAACAGGGAAAGCAATCATACGACGTCATAAAGGATAGGAACAGGTCCTTTCGTGGCACACACAGCCAGAAGCCCCGCCACAGCTACCGAACGCCATCTTCTGGCTAAAGAACAGGGGCACTTGGTTTTAAATCCCCCGCAGATTTCAGTGTAAATTACCTCTCCTCGAAAGCTCAAGCGGTTAGTGCATCAGCCACCAAGAATCCTCTCTCCATATAAAGATTACAAACGTCTAACGTTTCTCATGTTGCAGTCCAGCGACACTTTGGCGTGCAGTTACAAACTAAATAAAAATAATGTAAACGAATGCAGAAAAACCATTCAATGTGCTAGTATGCACAATCGGGCCTCATTCCCGTTTAGGTTAACGAACGTCAAAAGAGCCAGATTTTAAGTTTTACCTGGTAAATTACCCCGTTTCACGAATTCGTTATACAGAATCCTATCCTTGAATACTTATTAGGTCTCAGTCACATTCACGTATTGCTTCTGGCATGCTCTTTCTTTCCGGAAACTTCAAATATTCCGTGCCTTGAGAGTCCCTTCGAACGTATTCGCTCACCTCCGTGACTTCTTTGGTCCCTTCCTCTCACTCTCTCTAATCAATTGGCCCTTCGGCGATTATACGTGTCCATTCTACGGCTGACGACTCCCACCGCACGGCCAAACCACAGCGGCAGAAATCCATTCCTTGCACGCTATCAAGTTACTGGTTCACCCGTGACACATTCTCATGTGTGCCCCCTAATTCCTCAACACACCTCTCTCCCATTTTCACCACTCCTGTAGCAGTTTCAAAAAAGTCGGAAACTAAAATATAAACTTTTGCCGGAAAAATAAAATTACAACAAATCGGATTACAGTAACACCAGGTAAATGTTGGAAAAATTGCAAGATAAATGGAATTATATTACGGGAAACGAGAAATACCGGTTTTTACGTAAGTATTGCGAACACCCATCGCGAGAATTGATTGCTTTTGGAATCACAGTGCATTTCAAACGACATTAAGTTATCATCCACAAAAACAACAGAAGGAAGGCTAAAAATGAGTGTCCCTTCCATCTGACAGTGCAAAACCTCACCGCCACCCGTCAATCGCAGCGCACTCATATATTTAAGTGGAGAGTTTAACTCTCCAGGTGAAAATCACGGTCAAATACTGGCGATACATTCTCTGAAAGAATTTTTATCGGTGTGATAATGATCTACAAGGCAAAATGAGCCCCTTCGCAAACTATCAAGAGCAAAACTATTTCATCACAGGGAATTCGTTCCGTATGCTCGTGGTTATGAAATGCGTAGCTCGTTACAGATAAGATAAAGTTGGAGAGTGGTATATGGCGAGAAAAGGGCACTAATCTTTCGGACATTTTGGGTTACTGGTTTATAAAACACATTTTGATTAACGGCCAAGCATCGCCCGTGGATTTTAAAAACCTCTTCAAGTTGGAAGATTAATCATCGGAAAAAAATACCGTGGGGGAAAATAACCAGCACCAGATTCAACATATTTGCACCTCGTACTATTGGTTGCTATTCATTTTAAATTTACCCCATGTTTCAAATGTCAGATTTATAATTGACCTTATACGATGCATGCAACAGCAAAATTGCCACTTGTCTCAAGGTATGATACACTGCCAGACTAATAGTCATCCGTTAAAGAAGCGGATAGTTATTAACTTACTTTTACTCGTAAAAGCCACTTTCCTCCATAAACTGTCAACGAACAATTTACACGCAATGACCGTGGCATCTCTTTACGAATGATGATATGAGAACACAATCAAATGAAAACTTTTACATAAGAACATCAGTTATGAGTTCCGTGAAGTTTACCCTGAAGGCCCAGCAACAATACATTATTCATAAGGTGACAGTCCGTTACTTGATTAACCAATAAATCACTCAAAATTACGACCATATCTTTCACAAAACTGTCATCAAAAATAGTTAAACCTTTAATGTGGGCAAATTTTGGAATCTGGAATGGACATGTTTTCTAATAATAGTACAAAATTACCCTTTCCTCTATACTAGGCTGTAGTACATCCGGTTACAACTTTTCTTTTATTAAGAACTGCAACAGAGTTGTCGATAAAATACGCTGAACGACGGTGAGTGGCGAGATAGAAGCCACCACAGTTAAAAATAAAAGATAGTCCTTTCAATAATCTCGTTGGACATAATTTACTAAAGGAATACATCGCCCAACACAGCAGCAAGGCCTACACGCACATCATCGTGCACTAAAATCCACCGCCACCCAAAATTTCCCAGAGCATTATTTACTTGCAGTTTCTAGATCTCAACCTTTTCGCCAAAGAAAGTTTCTAGGCAAGTAGCGACACCCATCGAAATGAGCAATAATTACATTTTTTCGGGCTAACTAGCATAAGTGAATGCATCTATAGGTCTTGGCAGGAGACCCACGAGTCTTAAGTCGTTTAATTCGTGAGATTTCATACGTATGAGTGCACTGACAGCCACTCCAAGACCCACCCAAGAGTCTCCCACCCAATCAGGTTCTTCACTTAGCCCGAAAGCGTTACCCTCAGTACCCGCCCCGCCCATCGCGGCAGTTCCTCGAGGTCAGGGTGCCCGGGAGGCAACGAACGGCGTCTGGAGACGCCGAGGAAACTTTGACCGGACAGTATGCGATAAAAAGCTGCAGCCAGGGCCCTCGGGTGAATCATATCCCGGCATAGCAGCCTATTACACACGCGCGCGGGGGATCGAAAGAGGGGAATTGACGGCAGCAGACGGGACCTCGGGCAAGAGGAGCGACTTGGATATATCCAAGGTCCCAAGGCTCCGATGGGAGGGCAAGGAAAGTTCCTCCGCGGGAGAGGTGGGGGTCGGGTCCATTCGGTAGGGGGCCAACGGACGGAAGTGAGTACTCCTGGTTCCCCGAGGCGCCAATCGTTCCCCGCCTCACCCATAACCGCCCCCGAGACGGGACGTTTCGGACCGTGAACGTGCCGAAATGACTTCACCGACTTCACCGAAATAACTTAACCGGCCATTTATCACGCTTGCCTCCACAAGTATTTATCTTGTTCTTTTGGAAACGGCGCAAAAATCACTCCCACGAAGCACACTGAACAAAGGCAGACCTCCGTCAGCAGATATCTCATGTTGAGCATGGTAAATATATTTCATTTTCACGCCAAGGAGAGATAAAAAAACGGAAGTATGATAAACGAAAGACGGTATGCTGAGGCATGGATGCAGGCTAACCAATACTAAATGCTTGGAACGTCACTATCAGTGGATCGGGATGGTGCGTGCGGTGAGGGTTTACGTACTGACTTCCCACTGAGAGGGTCCCAGTTCGAATCCTGGTGTATTTGTCAGTGGTATCCCGATCCCAACTTGAGGTGTTTGTGAAGAGCTCTTTTAGTGAGCTGTCCCTAGGATGGGACGCTAAAACTGCGAACCCCTTGGCACCTTTCGATAAGAGTGGGCTAATGTCGACGCCGGGTCTCTCTCCACCCTTTCTTCTTTCCTATCCATCCCTAAGAGTGCAAATGACTTCACATGTTGATCGCCTCACCCAAATATACTACTACTACGTCACTTTTGGCGCTGCGCTGCAATTTAGCTCGTCGAAGTTAGAGCGATGCTAATCCGTTACCCAACGGTAAATACTTTCGTACATTTCATGAGTTAAGTGGAAAAAATCTAACGGAGGCAGAACGAGAATTTGTTTCTAAATATTCTGCGAATTTCTGTAATTTAGAGATCTTAGTAAATCCTCCACGAGTCGATGCAGTTGAACGTTTATTCTGCGCGCCGATGCCTCCGCAATTCCCTCATAACGCAGCTGAAGTCCACACAAAGTTCCTTCGAGTCCACCATATTTTGATCACTTAAAACTAGACAAATAGATAAAAAGTGAACCTAATTCAGGCCGATCAATTTGCTGGTATTTCCACCGAACAATCAGAGCAGATAAACTTTCTTCAAGAAGTCCATCCAACCTCGGATATTTATTTATGATTAACTAGCTCAGCATTATCGCTGTCAAACGAACGAGATGATATTTTTGCATGAGTTAACATGAAATGATTGGCTTACACGTGCTATTTTTTCACTGCTTCAAAACAAAGCTAATCTGAGATTCTGCAAAAAAATGTCATCACTTCAGCTGATTATCGCGTGACTCGGTATCGGTAGCGGAAAATTAATCATTTTGGTCAAAGATTGACTGCCATAGATGTCAGCATAGTTTTCTTTCAAAACCGTCGGCCTGTTTGCGCCACATTTATGCATTGTTCCCCGCTCGAATGACATCCAAGCAGTTACGCTTACGAAAGCGGATCATTAAAGAACAACTATCACTTTTTTATTCGTATCAGTCACTGCTTTAATTTTAATGTTATATGATGCTGTTGGCTGAACGTGTATTTGGTGCAATTACCATTGACTTGGCTACAGTATTGCGTCGACGACAACTGTGCAATTTAGCACGTCTTCAGTTAGCACACGTCAACAATGGAATTTGAATGATATTCTTGACTGGAAAAAAACGCCTGCCGAGGCCATTGTCATGACACAGGAGCGTCAGCTCTCCTCCCCAGCATAGCTAGAAGACGATTTAAAAAGTTTCAAGAGAGGAGAGAGTCTAATTTGAAGGAAAGGTGGATTCATAGCTCCACTCACTGATGATAATACAGTAAATATTAACATCGCTGGTTCCATTTTCGAGAGGGGATTGTCAAATAGCAGGGAGAGCGCTATCAGAAATATTTGAAATATCATTGGGTGACACCCACACGTTAAAAAATGACAAATGGCACATTATATATATATATATATATATATATATATATATATATAATGTGCCATATATATATATATATATATACACACACACACATATATGACTCGTACACGTTAGCGCACCGTGGTTTCCGAGACTGCTCATACCCGAGCAACAGGAAGACCGCGTGCAGATTTGCTTTCAATTAAGGTCCATGTTACAGGAAGACGAGGCGTTCCTTTTGAAGACTGAAGAATCACTGTAGACGAAGCTTGACTACATCACTTCGATCCCGAGAGCAAACAGCGCAGTTCTGCGTGCAATTTTCGGAATGAGCAAAGCTGGGGGGTTAGCGGAGCAAATTGGGGGGTCTGGCGGATTTTATTAAGTCTTGCACTTTTGCGGGACGGTTGAAAGAGACGGTGAGGCATGTTGGCACGAGGGCTACGGCTGCGGAATCATTTTTTATCAAAGTTCCTTGAGCACCTGACGGATTTCGCGAGTGCCATGGAAGTGGGCGGTGATGAGGTTGAGGAGCACCAGGGTGTTTTGGTTCGAGGTAAGTATCTGGCAGTTCGGGGTAGGAATTTGCTATCGAGTAATTTGCTGGGGTACCCGCGTTTATTACGCAAGTACGCAATGCAATTCTAGATCATGACAATAAATGCCTTCCGTGTCCTCCGTGCTTTCAAGTGCCATCTCGTGAAACAGCACTTGAGAGGACGGAAGCGAGCCATCACCCTCCGTGTACTGAAACCATAGGTCTCCACGCCATCAACTTAGGAAGCATTTCTCATATCATACGGGCTTAATAAATGCAACCATTCCCTTAATCGGAACTCTCAGACATTCGTTTAAGGTATGGCACAGTCAATGGGATTACTTCACATACGCACAGATGAGCCACGTGTGCGCCAAGACACTCCAGGGTGGGGTTTTGGTGCTACAAATCAACTAAAGAATACAATACTAACGAGAGAGACATGCAAGTGGATAATGGATTTGGGAAAAGATTCAACGGCATATGGCTCGTTACTTGGTAATTCCAAAAAGAAAACTGCGGATGGTTAAACGGTAAATAACGAAATCGGCGTCACAGAGGCGCTCGAAGGGGGTTCTCATTTCAGGAGTTTTAAGGAACGAAACTTCGACACATCCACGCTCCTATAAGCAAATCGAGACCACTGCGCGCCTTAATTAGCGAGGTACGCACCAAGTGCGCTTAACTGCGTCGGCGAGACCACAGCGCGCTCATGGCTTTCGACATCGGAAGGCGCACAGGGAGCCGCACTCGGGACGTCCCTCCCCCCCCCCCTCCGCAGTCGGAGCGAGGCGGAGACGATACGGATTGTACACGAGTGAATAGCGAAGAGAAGCTCTCCGACGGCACACCCGTCTCCCGCGGGACTCCGCAGGGCAAGGGGGGCAGGGGGAGGGGGGTGTGGAGAGTCGGTGAGAAAAGGCAAATGAGTGCAAGATGCCGGCGGACAGGATGAAACTTTACGAGCTGATAGAGCCAGCCGCCCTTCGGGTTGCGTGCGTGCTGGAAAAAAAGAGAAGGGTTGGCGACGTTGAGAAGACGCCCGGCGGAGAATATCCACGCTAAGTTCGGCCCCTTCGGGCAGGAAAGGGGGGCGGGGGCAGGAGTGGGGGGAGGGTGGGTGGGTGGACGGCGAGGGGGAAGAGCGGGGATGAGCAGAGGGCGAGGGAGGGTCGGGGAAAACGACCGCGCCAGTTCAAACCTTCGCGAGGCACCACTGCGTGGACCACAATCGCGAGGGAAGTGCCCCCAAAATGGATACACGTGGGAGCTAGAGCAACGTGGAACAAGCCGCAAACATGGCCAAACATCCAATGCCATCGGACGTGTGAGGAAAGGGGGGAGGAGGGGGGAATAAAGGGGCACGAATGGCTGGAATATTTTTAATCAACAGTCACCACTATATCATTTGGTTTCGACGGATGAAGGTAGGGATCACTGCAAATTAGGCATTTAGGCATGCGACAGTGATGTTGAAAATGCATTATTACCGTCATCGTTCTACGGCAGGCGAGGACATGTCAATAAAGTTAGAGAGATTAAGTGTAGAACGGTTAGATTTAAGATGTCATTTTTTCCACGAACGATAAGGGATCAGAATAACATTGTCCGACCTCGGTAGGGGCAAAAATATTCGGGTCAAAAGTAGTCTGGTGTGTATTCACCACCTGCCACACACCACAGCGGTGGCTTGCAGGGTAATAAAAAGTACAAAATTCACCCAGTCGGGGATTAACCCATTTTGCCACCAACCAAGATTTGCATCACGGGTCCTTAGATGAGCGACCAATGGATATAAATGAACTGCCCACTCACATCCTCTAACTCGTACGCCGAAAACTATGCTATGCACTCGTTTTTCACTCAGAAAACAAATCACGGAGCTCACCTCTATTTCTTTGCTCGGTAAACCCAGTGGAACGCTGCTCATATCTCAGAGAATAATGGAAGGGAAGGCCACGTATAGAATGTTCACCAAAAATTAAACTATCAATTCTTTCCCCTTAATTCTTTCACTGATAATAAGCCAAGAGAGCAATATACATAAAGTGTGAAACAATTTCAAAGGGCATTAAAATGATTAAACAGTGATGAATCTCGTATTGCAGCACGTCCGTCATAAATCACGCATGAATGATAAGGGAGCAGACATTTTATACGAGGGAGTACTTCTCCGACAATATTTTGAGCGGCTGGGTATATGCGGTGACGCACAGATCAATCATTTGGATTTGAGTTAGGCTTCTCCTAAGCAATCGGCTGCACCAACTCCACCAAAATCTATGCTAAATCATTTCCATCCCCGACTGTGGTTCGGGCGATATTCCACTACAGCCACTTTACACCGATAACACTCGCATTAAAAACATCAACCACTTCTCCTGGGACGTAATTATAAGAGTAAATTCCCATATTTCTAATCACCTTCACTCACAACATAAATAATTTCTTTATGCTGTACAATGGGGTCCTGAATGCGCCGTTGCCCAATTTGTAGGGCATATTCGGAAACTAATTTTTTTTAAATCTTAAACACATGAGTCCAAAATTCTTCCACGGGAAAATTTCCGAAAATTAAGCTACTCAAAAGGAAACTTCTTTTTATGCTCATGCAATCATTACGATGCCATAATAATTGCTTTGTTTTCTTACCTGCATTCAACCTCCCCCCAACTGCCCATAAGCCTCAGTATGTATCCCAATCACGTGACATACAAGGTATGTATAAAAATATCGGTAAGAATTTATTCCTGGCGTGAGCGTGAAGTGCTGAATTCAGACCGTTGGTTAAGTGGGCGCATGTTCGCAGATCGTAATGTCATTGATAAGATGACAGTGCACACTATTATCACTGGCAATTTGGCGATACGAGAGATCTGCGCTTAGCTCGTCTCGAAGGTCTTGACGGACGACCAAAATCAGAGTCGAGTGTCTGCTTGCGAAGACTTCCTACGACGAAATCGCGACGATTCCCCAACCTCCTTACAGTCTCGACTTGACACCAACATACTATTTCCTTTTCCCAAAAGTGAAATCCTCCCTCAAAGGCCACCACCATGGGACCCTTAATGACGTCAAAGAAGATTGCAAGCAAGTACCCTTAAGGACCTTCCGGAATCCGTCTACCAGGGAGCCCTCGAGTCGATGAAAAGCCGCTGGCAGAAGTGTGTCGACGCTCAAGGGATTGATGTAATTTTTAGGCATTTTAGCAATATATGGAATGGACCATCGGAAAAGTAGACCAGAAAAGGCTGGAAGCCTTCGAAACCTGGTGCTGGAGGAGGATGCTTAAGATCAAATGGACGGATAAAATAAGAAATGAAGAAGCATACCGAAGAATAGACAGAGAACGGACCTTACGGAACACAATAGAGAAAAGAATAACCGGATGGATTAGCCACACCCTGAGGCACAATGGATTCGTGAAGAACATACGATAATAGAAGGAAAAATAGAGGGAAAAGTCCCAAGAGGAAGGCCAAGGGATAAATAAAGAAAGTACATCGCAAAAAATAGCAGGAAGTAAGCCAATTAGCCTCAGATAGGGTAGGATGGAGGGCTTCAGTCAACCAGTCTTAGGATTAAACGACCAATGACGATAACGATGGAAGAAATCTATTTCTCAGAAACTTTTCCCACTACTTTTTATACAACCCATGTAAACCTGCCAATGAAGACAGCTGAGAGTTACGAGCTCGTACTTCCACGCGGGTTACCTCAGGCCGGAAAGAGCAACGCTTCGCGTACAATTAAGCGCTTCTCGTGAGTTATCGTGCGCTTCACTATTTACATAATGACGGCCTGCGCGTTCTTCCTTCTCTTCTGAAACCCTCGATTGACTGCTATGAGACTGCTATGAGACTGCTATGAGGGGGTGGGGGTCGAGGAAGATAGGGTGTGAGTGCCAACGGTATCATCGAAGAGACTGAAACGATTTTCGCGGAGAAAATCGGAACGGAACTGCCCTTTTCCATTTATTTTGAGTGATCTAGTAGCAGTCATTACTAGGACAGGCAACCGAAAGCTGAACTTGCGCCACTAGAAACATAGGTGAGTAATTTGGGAGGGGTAGGGCATTCAGGGAATCGAGGGAAGAAGGGCGGAGGGAAGCCCGGCGGCGGCATTGCCAGCGCACCCTCAACAAATAAGCACCAAGGGGCCCACAATTTAACGCCCCATCCGACGGGCGACGTGTCCATTTAAAAGTGCTCTCTGCAGTGGACCCCGAGAAGGGAATGGGTAACTACTGAAAAATCCTGCCACCACCGGGATTCCAACCTGGGGCCTCGGGATGAAAAGCCACTTCACAAGACACCATCGTGTAAGTGAGCAGTTAAGTTACGTCGTCGCCAAATTTCAACGCCCCTTCCGAGGTAGGTCTGTGTACCATAGAACGCAGAGAGCCTTTTCAAAAATGTAAGATGTATTTTATTTACAAAACGAGGGACTAGATACGAAGATGAGTATACTTGTCGCAAAGACTGCAAATGAATTAAAGAGTTACGGAGAGAATGTCGAGACCTCCACTCTTCCAATCTTCTGACCTGCATGACCCTCTGAAAGGTGCACATTCCAAATGGTATCGCAGGAAACATTAACGTCACAGTCATCATGGATGGATTTTTAGCATTAAAAAAACACTTCGAAAAGATCCTAACCAAAAACAAAACGCAAATCTTAACATTTAGAATCTTTCTAAGAAAGTTATTGCTTTGCTTAGGGACTTTTCTTACCGTAAACAAAGAGCACTCAACAATGGAATGAGCTCCACATCATGGAAGCAGCATTAGGGTTAGAAGGAAGTGAGTTTGGTCTCCTGATATTACCTAACACCAACCCAGACAGAATGATACATCACCAATGTAAGCTCCTTATGTAGCGATATAGCAGTGTCGGCTAGCCGGGGAGTACTATAGACAAGTTCAAAAAAACTATTCAATCGGCAGATATGCACGCAAATAAAAGGTTCGGTTGATTGGGATGGTGAATATGTCACGATTTACACGATATTTTTTGCTGGGGCCAAGGCTGTATCTCCGAACAAACAACTCATAATAATACCTCTCCCGCAATGCACCCGCATACAGGAAATGCGAAAGCGGTACATTAGGAGATGTCAACGTTCACAGAAAGTAGCATGTGCTTATCTTATATTCTTTCAATGCGAAGTTATCTATTGAAGCAAAGATAAACTGGAAAGCATAAAGATAGCCCCAACAAAAGGTAGATTAGGTGAGGTGAATGGAAAGTTCTGAGTTCTTATCGTCCCTTGAGGCCGCTTATGATTCCCAGGGGACCATGCGACTGACAGGACACTGAAATAGCATTTTAATTGATCAAGAGCGCACGATTGAAGGGTGGACAACCTTACTGTATGACATAAATGATTGAATTTCTTAACAGCTAACAGGTCGTTCAAATAGTTATCTTCTTGAAAATGATAAACATATCGCGCATATATTACGACAAACAAACACTAAGAAGTTTGCACTGCACAGACAGGAGGAAAATGAGCACTACGTAATGTAACTTTCAGTGCCTCACTCCGCCATTCGATTAAAAGGCACTACTCCTCCCGACACTTAGCTAAAATCGCATTCACACAAAGTGAGCTCGTGCTCATCCCAGCATATAATCGTGGTCCTACATCACAGCACAATCTTTTCTGAAATCAATTAGCTCTCACTTAGGCAAATTGATATCGACTCCCAATGAGGAAACATCAGGAAATGGCAATTTAATTTGACCTTTCAACACAATTGTCAATGAAATGTCATTTGCCATAGTATCATGCCAAATATTTACATTAAAGACGACCGCCTCCCGCCGGAGGTGAACGCCACAGTTGAGTAAATTATCACCCAATTTTTAACTTGCAATTAAAAAAACACCAGCGGTTAGTTCGGCATTAGTCTGGTCAGTTTCAGAAGAGAAAATAAGCTTTCATTAGATGCTCCGTAAACAATAAACCAATTTCATCATGGAAACTTACTCTACTCCTACTCGTTAAACAATGAACGCGTTTTCTCGATATTATAATTATCACTCCACACTCGAAACTATAATTAACAGGTGTCATCTTACATCTTAATTGGGAAGGAGCTTGCTAAGTACGACATATCGGGTAGCTTTTGTCCTGAAGAAAACTTCAAAATGATACAATCTATCACATAAATATGCATATACTTTGATTAGACCACCCAACCAAGACAATCGACTCGAGATTTGGTTCGACGGGTGAGGGTGAATGGAGCTGAGGCCGTTCTTAAGGCCTCTTCCTCCAGGCAATCTGTAGTAGGAGTAGTTTTAGGGGAGGCGACCAACAGCTGAGGTCATTTGCGCCATTAGGGATGGACAGGAAAGGATGAAAGTTAGAGAGAAACCCGGCATCGGCATTAGCCCACTCTAAACGAAAGCCGCCAAGGGGGCCGCAGTTTAACGTCCCATCCTACGGACGGCGTACACACTTAAAGTGCTCTCCACAAAGTACCTCAAGTAGGGATCGGAGATACCATTGAAAAATATTTGTCGCCTCCAGGATTCGAGCCTGGGCCCTCTCGGTGGGAAGCCTTTACATTAGCCACTGAACCATCACGATCCCCCTCCAGGCGATCCGTGGGGTGGCGGACCCTCAGTTTTATCTTCCAGCGCTTATTATCAAAGATCTACGGTATGAAAAATCGCACGGAGACGTCGACCGAGAACAATTCCGACTTTAAACACAAGACTCCCCCCCCCCCCGGCCAGAAACCAAAGAGCTCTACTCACTACGCTACCACGCACCGGAGATAATGCATAAACAAGGAATTCTCGACTGCGGTGAACATGAATGACGACCTTTCCCAGACGATCCACCGGAGTCATAGATCGCAAGAGATTTACCTGTTTCGATCGTGCTCGCAAGTTAAAAAAAATATGATTGACACAGAAAAATGGCAAGCATGAATTAAATGTTACAATCAATTAAATTGAAGATACGTTCTTGGCGTATATTTAAATATTCTACTTTCTAAACACTATATAGTCTACAGGAAAGAGTCAAGATTTTTAGCGCCTAATTTCATATGAAACTACATACTTCACATTGCAACATACTTCCAATAGCTTATTTATACAACAAACAGGTACGAGAGAGAAAGGACCCGTAAAATTTAGGTGGATTGCACGGCCGTAGGCATTCAATATTTAACATTTTACTGAGGATTAATCATTGATCCTTTCAACCGGGGCGGGAACTCGTGGATTAAACAGCGCAATAAACATTCGATCCATAAACGTCTTCCTACGATAAAAATTGCGCACATTATTGCATACTAGAAGCTTTAACCATACATGATAGGAACGCAGGTTAACAAAACGGCTGACGGTTACCAACCGATATTACAGCAAGTTAACTTATTATAAGTTTACACGGATAATACTTCCATAAATGTCTGAAAAACCTACCAAAATATAACTATTATCATTCGAGTAGTGAAAATTTATCATTATCACTGTCCTATTTGATCTATACATAGCCAAACATCGAAGAATTCAAATTTTCGATATTTGGCTTTTATGAAGCGCCACTCAATTTGAAGGAGAAATATTCGGAGCGTGCAGCACTTCAAGGGATGAGATATAAAATTCCCAACATACGACGAGCATGCAGGTGGGTGGCGATATTAAGCAAGGCCCATCCATGCTCTCCTAGCGGAAATACGTGCCAGCGCAATATCCCACAAATGTTCCCGCATTGAAGCCACAATAGAAATAAATATGAAGAGAGCCAAAAAAAAGGCTCCCAGGGTCGCTGTTGGCAATGAAACTGACCCCGGAGCTACTACCTCCTGGACGTTTCTCCACAACCGAAATGAACCCCCGGACTCGAGTGACGACCTCACGCAAAATTGACGACAACAAGGGAACAAATGAGAAAGAAGAAAAAAATAATTCCGATTTGATGCAGCCACAAGAGATCTCTCTGTCCGGGGAGGGGGGAGGGGGGGAGGCACTTTTAATCTCTTTAAACGCGAGAGTGAGGGTGTCCGCCCGCATGGATACCGATCATTCAGAGGACTCTTTTGAATAGCGGGAGGGGCGTGGGGGAAGAAGGGGGAAGCTGGAGGAGAGGGGCATTGGGACGGGAGGGGAAGGGGGCAGAGCGGGGGCGACGAGGAGGAGTCGGTCCGTCGGCAGAGCGGCGGTCGGTCTGTCCCACGGCCTCATCTATATCCGCGAGGTGACCCCAACACTGGCCAAGCGCTGCTCCCTAAAAAAAAATTAATAATTCCCCAACAGTGACCAGGGATTGGTCCAGTGGCCCTTGGGCCAATTCTCCCCCGCTCATTACTCGTCTCACTCCCTCCGGTCCGAGATCACCGAGGGGTGCGCCACATCGCCCCCCCTGCCGCACTTGAAGGGTACTACTTCCGACACTAGAGGGATCCTGAAGGGGCCAGAATGTTTCCGGAGAGAAATCGCAACCCGGAGATCAGATTCGTCTGATATTTCCTGTGCCTTTTCAAACACCGCTATTTGCCCTTGCCACACCGTCCAAATCCCCATTTGTTTAAAATGCAATAAACGGAGAATCCATAATTTTCCCCTTGGCGGGGCAAAACCCCGTTCATCCAACCCCATCCCTCCGTGTGCCCTCATATTCGCCATCTTTTCCTCTCCCCAAAACATCCCTCCCCTCGAACCCGAGCCTTTCGGATAACACTGCCTTCTCATCTCAGTTAAATTCTCCGTTCGACTGCAAAGAAGGTAAGCATGTCTTGGATATGCGGAATTCTAATGGTCCTTTACGAATGGCCGAATAATTGGTTTAACTTCCTTCAAGAAATCGTTAGAGCAGGGGAGGGAGAGGGCTGGGCTAACCTTCGTTTTTCGCTAAACGGTCTAGCCCATTTGGTAACGCACGCTATGCAAGAAGTCTGTGCAATAGAGAGAGAATACAAAGTTCTTGACTATGATGGAATCCGAATCTTAATATAGTCAAGCACTTGGCATTCTTTCAGTGGAGGTTTCTTGAAGCGTTTTGTGTACGGATAAACCCAAGGATTTAAATAAAAAAATCTACCACTGCTGCCCTCCTTCAATCCCGCCTATGTCTAACTATGTACTAGCTTATTCTAAATTACGCAATTAACCGTTTACCATGGTAACTAGAACAACCCACATTAAAATACCATATCCAGGAAAGAGGAGGTTGCGACAACGAGTGGCCAACGCGCTCAAGCAACAACTGAGCGAGCCATGAAAGTCAGAATTTGCGGAAAACTTGCGGTGAACATTTATTATGTCAGGATATTCGGATGTGATTATCTCTCAAAATACACAAATACACGTGGACGTATTTCTTTGGGGCTGCAAGAAATTATACGCATTTGAATCGATGATGTTAGTTGGCTCTTGCCACGTACGGTAATACGGAAGTAAAATTAAGGATAGCATACGTTAAACCTGCGTTTCACATCGCCAGGTAGTTTTAAGTCCTCCTCTATGGAAATGATATGACAACTTGAAACGGTACGACCGACGGCTAAAACCAATAGAAAATCAGCAGCAGTGAAAGGATGGTATTAGTGCATTAAGACATTCGTCGGGAGTTTACCACATCGCTGGCACGACGAGAAACACTTCCTGCCATCTCAAAGGAAAATGCTCCGGATATACATGAAAAAGTAACGACTGCTGAAAACGAAACGATTGGTGATATGTACTGAGTTTTCAAAATTACATAATTACCACGTGAACAAGTCCAAGCGTTTAGAATACATACGATAAGTCATACTCTCAAAACCATACTCGGCTTAAACATTTAAACGGCAGAGATATTGGGCTCACTTTATGCAGATGTCATTTCGGAATCGGGAACAAGTCACGCACGCTGAACAACGATCTGACATCGGAAATCAAAACAGGGCATTGCCATTCCGTTGCCAAGAATGATTCAAACTTAATTTAAGATATAAAGGAATAATTTTCAAGTCTACAATTTCATTCATTATGCACGATAGAGACAAGCTAATGGTGAATGATTGAATGTAATTATAGAATCAGCTATTCATCAACTTTATAAAGAGCGACGGATCCAAATATTGTGGCAGACAACTTGTCACTCGAAAACGAATGCGCATCGACGATGGAGAGGGGTAGAGGCGAAGGGATAGAGGAAGAGAAAGAGGTCTCAATAGAGGTCGTTGACGGAGTTAAGCGTTCGGGTCCACGCGGGTCTCGCCACTCGCGAGATGACCGAAAGCCACATCACGGTGCAAATCTTCTGCAAAACGCCGATGTCACCAAAAGGGCAAATCTCTCGGACGGTGCAAAGGAACGAAGCCCTTCCTTCGGCGGAAGGCAATTTTCGTTATCGGTCAGGCGACAGAGATTGTTATCGCCCACTCGACTCCGTCATGGCGCGTAGTTTCATTGCGAACGGCGAACTCGTTACACCTTTTACACCCTGAGTTCGCCCGAGCCTCGCTAAACGAGGGCGAACATCTGGGGAGCAAGCCGAGGCATGGGGGCAGTGCGGAGTGGCGCAATCAGGGCCACGGGCGAATGGGGAAAGACGCCGTGTAGATCACACGCACTACGAGTAACAGGGAAATTATGGATAATTCGAGTTCGACATTCAAGTCACCCCACAAACCTACCCATTGAACGCGTGGGAAGTCATGTCCTCAAACAGATATAGAGAGGCTTCAAAACACTACGCTAGCATCAATCATGTCCTTGAATGTCTTCAATAATGATTTTAAGGTTTAGAGTCAATATTTCATTGGTCTTTAAGATGTCCCTCCGAAGAATGTCATCTGTGCGAGAGAGAAAAACCTGAGCCACAACACTACGGCACCATCTACCGTTAACTCGGGAATCAAACCCAAGCTCTATCTATCAGTTCAAGGGCAAGAACACCATCGGCCAGAATAAATCGTTCCTTTCCGTCGAGTGCACTCTAAAAGAGTTCATGAATACTTCCAACTCGCATTGACGAGCGCGGCTTCAGAGCTGAATCGTTGATCCACATTCTTGAATCTATTTTCCCGAGCATTCAAGGAAAGAGTTATAGGGATAACGTCCATAGAATTACTGTTATTTCCCTCGTGTTCTGCTTTGAGCAAGTACATTTAATCATTAGTGCCAATGCCCTTTGCCGCACGAAAACCCTTCAAATGATGACCAACTTGGATTAGATTCTTAAAAGATCATGCAAAAAAAGTTCAACATAATAAGAGATATGAATAATAATTATGGAAAAAATACCTCCAAGAATACCGGTCAAATTAAGAACATTTTTCATTGCCGAATATGAAAGAAGTGGCAAACAAGAGCAGTCAGAATGAGAATTAGTAGAATGATTCATTTTAAGCAAGCCTACATTTAGAGGGCGGTACGAGGCAGTACAGTCGGTAGTGATTTGGACTACTGACCGGAGGGCCCGGGTTCGATATCTAGGATGTCTCTGGGCAACCTATGCTTCAACTGGCCTTTGTAATTTCACAGGCACCATATATACCAGGGCCCATGTACCCTGATGTGTAACTTTCACACGCCGTTGGGCTGAACACGACCTGTGATTATACATTTCGAGGCTCTAAAATCCTTAGATTTCACGGGGACTTAGTTCATTTATATGCGAATATGATATATGGGGAACGGGAGGCCGTTGAAAAGTATGAGCCAGGAAGAATAAACAGGCTCGCTCAAGTATTTCCAATACCTTCAGGAGGAAGCACGCGCGCTAAATTGGCAGGCATACAGGTGCTCCCTTCCCCACGGGAGTCGTACCCATCAGAGTTAATCAGCTTTCCATTCTACGTCTGACGCCTCCTCACGTCACATGGATTCATCGGACCCATGTGACATCCAGCCAAAGCAAGAGAATGACGATTTAATGTGAGTGAAAAAAATGACATACCTCCGAATTATGAAGCTTCATTTGAATTTGCCCAACAAATCGCTCTTTTTCTTCCATTTCATGAGCAAATATGTAACATTAAAAAATAACATTAATCGGGTGTGGTGTGTCCCGCTGGTACTGGTATGAAAAATAAAATAACGGATATAGAACAGAGCTTTTCAAATACAGAGACGGAAATCCTAACGGGGGGGGCGAATCCGCTCACCAAAAGACATGGTACAGAGCAAGGCCTTCCTGACAGATATTGTGGTGAAGGAATATTCATCAGAGCTTAATCAAACACAGTAAACATCATTATGAATATGACGCCGATACATTTATTGCAAATTGAAAGATTTATTGCAAAGAAGCTTACTCGTATGTTCATAATATAGACTGCAACACATGTTCTTTTCATGATGGATGACAAATATGGTCACTCTTCCGATTAAGAGAAGTTGATTCCGCACAAATTCTAATAAGGAACCAAACAGGTGCAAAAGAAAAAATCAGAGCGGCCCTAAAGACGACGAAGAAAACTTCACCTAAATTGTACACATGGTGTAAAATGCAATGACGGGTAAATCGAGGAAGACCGCAAATGGGAAGTTCATAGAATAACCAGCAAAAAATAAAAGATAATTCGCAAATCCTTACGTAACTTCATAAGCAAACAGTACGCAAATATTTAGAGGACAAATCTATATCATTTTGGTCTGGTGTCAAAGAAATAAAGGGGAAACGTCCAACAGTACATATACGCACCTTTCTCACAAAAATATCTTTAAAAGTCGATAGAAGAAGGTTCGGTACCTCGCGACTTGAAGCTAGCTCACATACCCCCCTTCTGCAATGCCGGCGATAGGGAGTATCCCAGTTAATACACACTAATTTCTTCAACAATGATATCCAGCAAAGCAAAATCTTATTACATTTCATTTCTCGGAATTTAATCTCCCGACTGAACAGTAGGAATATACTCTACCGTATACAGTAAGGTTTCAGGAAAAACATATAATATGGAGCACAATTGGATCTCTTTTTATTCATAATATCCTGAGATCGGGGGATGTGAATACTCAATTGGTTGCTTTATTTTCAGATTTCTGTAAACATCTCTGCAAAGTCCCTCACAACCAATGGATACATTAACTTAGATAATAATGCATTAATGCCAAAGTTACCATCTGGATTCGGGACTTATCTAATCGTAAACAGAAAATAGTCGTCGATGGGTTGAGCTCATTACAGGCGGATGCTACTTCAGGATTGTCACAGAGACGTGTTATAGGGCCATCACTCTTCTTTCTCTACATTAATGATCGAAGATCCCACGTTAGCAGCAACAATAAGATCATTTTCAAAAGACACAATAACTCATAACGTACAAAAGAAACAGGCAGATTGAGGGATACTTTCTAGAGATTTGGATCATATATACATCTGTGAGGTGTAATGAAGAGGTTTTTGGAATTAAATTTAACAAAATGTACCGCATTTAAGTTTTGGAATAACATAAAATAAGGAACAAAACGTATATTAAGAAATATACGCGATCGAATCAAGCAATGGGTGTAGGGCGTACATGGGTTTTACACTGTCATGAAGCCTTTCACAGATTAGAAGTTAATGCGAGCAACCATTAAATAAGCTAAGTTCTGTTAGACTGGTTGAGGTAACATTAAATGAAAAGTAAAAAGAGACGTGTTCCTCAGCTTCAGTTACGCCATACTTGGAATGTGCGGCAAGTATATGGGATCTATGGGAGAAGAGGTTAATTAATGGGTTGGAAAATATAAAGAGAACATCCGCTAGGTTTTCGAAAAATGCTCCGAGAAAAGGGTAAGCGAGACAGGTGCGCTGGAGGAATAAGGTTTGGAGCCTCTTGAGGCAGGCAATCCTGGAGCTTTTAGTTTGCTTACAACACGAAGGTTCCCAATGGGTCCAACAGAGGCTACTACGAACCCAAATTATATCAGTGTATACGCCCACCGAGATAAAATAAGGGACACACCACTACCCACAGAATCAACTTCGCTTTCTTTTTCTTTCCTCGCACGATACACAGTCATGACCAAAGTAAAAGCAAGCAACCGAATGTTTTAATTTAAAAACAAAAATTTAACGATTTAGTCAAACACACTAATTGTTGTATGATGCGCATGGCTATGTGTGTGTACGTGGGGATATCGTTTTTAATTAATAATTACTAAGAAATAGCCGAGATATCTAGGTAAAATTAATTCTGCGTATTAAGTGATCCTTGTGCTGCTGAACTTTTTGTTCCAGGAGGCGATAGACTGAAGTAACTCGACGTATGGAGAAGATAAGAGGCTCGCAGTGTGAGTTAGTTCCTTCTTTTGAAAGGTTACATCACCGGAAAATTCACGATGAAATGATGGCTGTTTAAGTAAATGATATCCCTTAGAAAAGGAATTTTCAATCTGGACGCATGTCCATCAAATACGATCCATGAAGAGAAAGACCATCAGTCATGGACGATGCTGCATCACAGTGAAGAAAGTGGAGGACGACTTTATCCTATTAGATCGAGGAGCAAACATGCCTATGATCAAGAATGAGACTCATCTAAGCACGCTAGGTTCCAAGACGACTGACGCCTTTTCAGAAGCAAACAGGGCGCGACCTGTCAAGGGAGATGTTGAATATTTTGGAGCAAGACGAAGAGGGTTTTTGGTAGTTTATTAATAAAGTAGTGGATCTGTCAGTATGATCCAGAGATCAAAGAGATAAGCAAGGAATGGAAGCAGAGCGACTCACCACCCCCCAAGAAGGCCAAGGTACAGAAGTCTGCAGGGAAATGCTTCAGAGCTGTCTGTTTTTTGGGACTGTCGTGGAGTCAGTCATCTTAAACGACTATCTGGAGATGGGTCAAACCATCACCAACCATTACTGCCCTCAGCTGTACAAATTGCGTGATGCTCCGGCAAAAACGGCACGGTATGATCACCAAAGGCATCCGTCCTCCTACCGGCAATTCACCTGCTCAGTCATTCCGAGGTGGTGGAAGAGGAATCGAAGCTATTTGGCTTTTTAAAATTTTGACCCATCCGCCCTATTCTCCCGATATCTCCCCCAAGTGACTTTTTCTTTACCCTAGAACTGAAAAAACCATTGTCGGGTCGGGCATTTGACAACACAAACGACGCCATTGAAGAGGATGAACTGGTTTTCAACGCAATCTGCCAAGTTCTACAATCACTGCCTTAGAAAGGTCAAGCAACGCTGGGAGAAATGTACGTACAGCTCTGGATGGTGACTATGTATAGAAATCTGAAGAATAACGAATAAAAATTAAGTTTATAGACCGAATGTTTTTTAGAAAAACTGAAACTTGATGATACCCGCTCGGAACTGTGAATCTGTCCGCCTCGGTTAAAATTTCAGGGAAAGGCCATGATGCACGAACGAACGTATTAATATGGGCGCAGCAGTGGCAGCGGGGTCACAGGTAATGATAAAGGTGTTCTCTCCGAGATGTATGTTCATACTATTCCCTCAATCTCTGGGGTTATATGAAGTCATTTTCTAATACCAAGGCTCACCCTTTCTATAAATACGTCACTCGTGGAAGAACGTTCCTACGCCTCCACAGGTGAAAACAAATAAGTCACTCATTTTCAACTACGCGAATGGAATTGTATAAATAACAGGTTCTCAAACCCTGATGAAAACATGGAAACGTTTACTATTGAACGGAAATCTATCAATACCTTGAAGCAAAGTTTTCAATGCTCACTAGACAAATTAGAATATCATAACATTGCATATATTATGGCATGACAAGTAATACCTCTCTTATTCACCCATACCTTTCATATAACATTCGTTTTTCTGAATGTCCAATGTTGAGGTTAAATTCTAATTCCAACAGTTCAGAGGAAATTTCGCCTTTCATAACCCACGGCCTCGAGCCAGCCATCTTTGTTTTAAACTCTCCGAGGGGCAAGTCTTGCCCCCACTTTGTTCTAGTAATCACTAATCTAAATCCTGAAAAAATACTCATTTTATTCATCTCTCCTACAATCTAATTTCCAAATTCTCTCACACTGCAACACTGCCAAGGGAAACACATCCAACGATTAAAGTCTTAACAATATGACTTGGCGTTAGGTTAAAAAAAGGCGAAACTTACGTGTACAGTACATATGCCTCGTCAAATACTTTGCTCGCTCACCGCAATTTAAACATTTCATGGAGCATCATTGGAGCTGCATTAAATACAAACCGATTATTACGCCACTGTAACTTAATTGGAAGCCTTTGGATCTATTCATGAAAAAGATATATTGAAGAAAAGAAAATTTCGGCACATATTTTGTTTTGCCAAGCCAAAAGAAGAACCTATAATTCATAAATTGATAGATAAGTGAAAGATATGCATTTAGTGCATTATAAACACGCCTAAGACGCCCAAGGTGGAATGTCACTCGACACGAGGAACGTTCTAATTGATGCACGTTCCCGGTGTCGATACCCGATTTCTCGGCCTGAGAAATGGGGCGGATTGGGCATGGTGCTTATTCCGGGGCACGTTTCCGGCCCCGGGGTGCACCGAGGATCGGCCATTAGTTCGGGTGTACGATGATGACCGACTGTCATGAATCCGCGTGCAAATTGGACAACGCGGAAATCTCATTCCGGCTGATTCAACAGCCCTGGGGATTTAATAATTAGCCAAAGGCTTGCGAGGGAGGGGTGAGGGTCTTGAGAGAAAGCAGCGCGACCACATGACAGCGACATTGGTCTCCGCGCTTCGGGGCGGCGCGGAATAATTAAAAACCTATTTAAGCGCTTCTCGGAGCACCGCGACAACAAATTTTCGACAAATCGTTACAAGGCTACAAGCTACAATGACAAAAGTGACACAGTTAATTCATACCGGTTGAATCCGGGTGTTTCCGGCACGTCTTCCAGCGCCGCGTCAATCACCGCAGACTTCTTTTTCCGAAAAGGATCGTCCAAATCGATGCTGCCGACTGCGTATTTCCCTTGGGGAACTGACCACGAGATTTTTTTGCCAAAGAGACGATCACATCTCGAAGTGTGAAGTATTATTGTATTCTCATTCGTCGGGGAATCTGGTGGACGAGGGGGCCTAGATTTATTACAGGGAAATTGACCAAATCTTATGAGGAAGAGGAGCCACAAAGAGTTAAAAAAGAATGAAACCTTACATCTGCAATTTAAGATTAGGTTGCCACGTCAGAGTGATCATCTTTCTAATAAATTAATTTAGACTCAGAAGTGAAGACACGAGTGAAAAAAAATTGCAGAAGGCGAATTTAAAATCGTCCGGTTCGTTCCAGATATCGTGGATTTCCGCCAATTTCCCGCCTTCACCAAATCCTTTTCCATTGAACGACTCCAAGGGCTTAGATCTACACCGGATTACTCGAAAATGCATGTACTTTTCCTTGATCGATTGCGAATCTAAACACAATTTTAATCTCATTCAGTACTATATTTTTCTCCCCTACATTAATTAACGCAAACTTCTTACCTCTCATAAATGAAATCTTCACCAATACATGGTCGTTTTATACATTCATGGATTTTTAACGCATTGTTGCTATGAAATGATAAGGGAGAAGAGAACAAATTGGAGGTATTGGGTGGGCTGACAGCGTCTATTTGGAGGAGAAAACCAATGTCATTCGCACGTGCATGGCGCGTGGCCCTAGCGGCCGTGGAACTCAGCACAGCCACAGGTCCACCATCCACCCCCTCCCTCCCCCCGTCTAAACAGCCGACACCCCCTCTTCTTTCCCCCCTCCTCAAACCCGCCACACCGCATGGTATGACCCAGCGACGATGTAACCGGCGTTTTTGCCGAGAGCCTTGGAATATATGAACCTTGGAAAGACGATTAAGGGAATAGACTAGGAAACGATCCAGCAGTCTGCAATTAGCTCTCTGGACGTCAAGCAGCCTTTGTGACAAATATTTTTACCGCCTCAGCATGGTATTACGTGACAAGTTAAGGACACGCAACACATGGGAAAGCAAACGTTAAAACAACGCCGTGGTGGTACTTCCGCACGCATTGTTAGCAGGGGATGCGATTCCGCATTGTGCAGGATTTCAAATACACGGAGACGAGAATGTCGAAAGCAAAAGATTATCATTGGGTAACAATAGCGCGTTGAAACGAAGGTCGGCGTCTAATAATAACGTGTACAAATAATTAAACTATAATGTATAAAATATTGATAATATAAAACAAAATAAATACATATACACATAAACATTAAATACATAAAAATAAAAACAATATATAAAATCAATTATATAACTTCATTGCGAAAGTTGCGTTTTAATTATTTTCATTGCTTTGCAGAGCGTAGGCAAAAATGTAATTCCTTCTTTAGTTAGACCCAAGTAGACGTTTAGTGATATGCTCGTGGAAAACAAATTAGACAATTATGGTGTCAATGAAAATTATGCGTGAGCAAAGTAACACAAAAAGTCGATACATAGTAATAGAATAAGGCTCGTCCGGAGAGTCATGCAATGCTAATTGCCATTATCGATACCAAGGGTGTGGTTCACAAATGCTTTAAGAATGGTCGCCCAAACGCAGAAAGAGCTCGACCATATCTCCAGTTGCACCATGACAACGATCCCAGCCACAAAGCCCTCTGCGCGCCTTTCTGGGTTTATGACCCAGCACAACTTGGCAATGCTGCCCCAGCCCCCCTACAGTCCTGACCCGGCTCCAGCGGTCTTCCCTGTCCCCGAGAATCCAGACCGGCCTGATATGAGTTCGTTTTACGACCCTCGAAGCGATTCTAATAGCCGTGTCAGAGGCTTCAAATGAGGTTGCCGTTGACGCCTTCCAGAACGCACACAGCGCATGGAAGCGGGGCTAGCAAAAATTTGTCGAGGCCAAAGGGGACTCCTTTGAAGAATCCTAACAGTCTGTAAGGACTTCTTGAATAAAATATTTTCACAGACATAATTTACATTACTTTCCGGTCGAACCTTGTATTTCGGATATCACACACCTTACCAGTTCCAGTGATAATAATTTAACGCTACCTTCAGGATTCAATTAAGAATATTACACAGAACAGAATTACATCCGTGGAATCAATTACTGCAAAGCTAGTTTAATGCCTACACACAACATTGGTCCGCATTATATTGTCAGAGGGTGGAAGAAATTTACAGTGGTGTTCAAGTCCACGAACATGATTTTGTATGAAGGACGCTTCAAATTCACTGCAGTATTCTTTAGCTTATATACCCCTTAGATTATATTGAACCGCATAATTATTAAAACGTTTTACATTGGTAGTAATATTAGGGGAGGCGACCGACATCTGAGATCATTTGCTCCATTATGGATGGATGAGAAAGACAGAAGAGTGGAGAGAAATCAAGCGTCGGCATTAGCCTATTTTTTTTACGAAAGGCGCTAAGGGGTCCACAGTTTAACGTCCCATTCGACGGACGGGGCATTCACTTAAAGTATACCCTGCTAATCACCTCAAGTAGGGATCGGGATACCACTGACCAATATATTCCGCCTCGAGGATTCGAACCAGGGTCCTCTGGGAGGAAATCCAGTAGGTTAGAGCCATCCCGATCCCCATATTGAGAGGGCTTTATGTAACTGTGGGATTATATGTAAGATAATTTTTTCACCAAAATTAGGTTATTGAAGGATAGCTGCTGAAAACACACTTGAGCATTGAGGGCCACCGCATCATTCCGATCCCCAATTCATTTAATATGAAGCATGCTAACGAAGACTATATTTCCTCCCAATCTTGAAAAAACATTCAAATAAACGAAAACGAGCCCAGTTATTCCCGGTAGCGAAAACGACCTCGGTGATCAAGTGCCTCTAACTGCAGCCACTAGTAGTTACATAATGTTAGCCAGTGATGTGAGAGAAATTTCTCAAATGAAAATTAGTTGTGAATATACGAGTGAACATACTCGTATGCATGAGTGCGTTTGTGTTTGAGGTGCCTGTGTGTATACATATGTACATATATATATATATATATATATATATATATATATATATATATATATATATATATATATATATATAATATATATAATATATACATATATACATACATAATTACATATATATAGTGGGTCGTGGTAGTCCATGGGGTAGTTGGGAGTTAGTCCATGGGAGCGTTGGACTGCTGACCGGAGGGTCCCGGGTTCGATTCCCGGGCAAGGCACTCTGGGCACCTACAGCTCCACCCAAGTAGGTGATTTTTCGGGTACCAGGTCTTCCTGGGAAACCATAACCGGCACAGGGAAAGGAACTGGCCCCCCTACCCTGATGTGTGAATTTCACACGCCATCGGGCTTAGTACTGGGTGGGCTCAACCATCACCAACCAAACCGACCTTCGGGTGGATTACTAAGTTTATAGTTAGTTATAGTTTTATATATATATATATATATATATATATATATATATATATATATATATATATATATATATGATATATATACATATATATGTGTATGCATTCATGTATATACAAATATATATATGCATGATTTTTTATGCACACTTACATTTAATTATAGTAAAAGACACGAACCAAACTCACTTCGATATTTCGGTCGTCCCAGCCACCTTCATCAGGGTACATGGGGCCACTTTGTCTATTAAGTCCATTTCAGCGAAAGAGTTGTAGACATAAAACGTGAGGAGGTCAGACTTATTTTAAACAACCAGGAAAATCGGTCTAAAATCTTCTCTAGATATATGCAATGGAGAAATGGAGGTCACCTTACACCCTGGGGCCGCCACGAAATACCTACGAGTCACGCCATATTTACACGTCCACTATAAGCGCCAGTTGCAGTCACCAAATACGAAAGGGAAAACTACGCTGGTGCTTTGCCTGAAAACTATCCTGGTTAAATGCGAACTTAGAATTAAGAGCTCCTGAACGGGAACAACTCGATGGAAAGGAAATATATCAGGAAAGAATCGGATCGTTTGGCATGGCGCATGGCACTGGGTATGAGATAAAAGCAAGCGCATCAAGTTGGTCACAAATATGCCAAACAAAAATTAAATACAAAACGCATCAGAGGTTAACTTTAGAGGCAGCTTGATATTTTTTTTATTCGTGACTTATTGTTAAGACATGCGGGGTGCAAAAAAAATTTCATTTTTGAATTGATGGAGTCAATCTTACGAGTGAAGCGAGCGATAAAGTTGTCCAATGTTTTGTTAGATGAAAATCACAAAACTTATAGAGAGGAAGTAGGTTTGTTGTCAATGACTCCTTGAATTTTTTTAAGTTTGATAAAGAACAGCTTGTCCACTTAACGCAAATCGTCCGTAATCATTATTCTAATTATGCTAGCCAAAAAAACATCAACCGATGTGACACGTGTATCGCCGTACTCCAAATGACGCGCCTCAACAGTAATAGTAGTAAATGAATTCGATAAACCTTACACACAAGCTGTGCATTCGCACTCCAATACATTGTAAGTTAAAGTGAATGTTTGTTTCACCTAGATTGGAGTAAGGCTATGCATAATTAAATTACAAATCATGCGAAAGAGCAATCGCACTGCTCTATTTTAACGGCGAGGCAGTTCCCCAGAGTACACCTCGGCTCAAAATAAAGTGGGTGGGTATCAACTACAGCTAGCTGGTGGGCAATCGACTTGCCTTGCTTTCAATACACACCCACATTTAACCATTCATCAAATCATAGCCTCAAACGGGAGGGAAAAAACTATGTCAAAACATAAAAGCACCGCATCAAATTTCGACATTAAAAAAAAATAACTTAAAAGCCGTAAAGATTTCAAATCTTGCAGAGCAATTAATTTGCACTCTTTACAGTCGAAGCTTTCCAATGCTCTAAAGATTGGGAGCAACTCTTTGTGATACATGTTTCAACACACACAGACACCTTCAAAAGAGATCTCGCGTGCGATCGCGGAGGAAAAGCATCACCAAGACCGCCCCGCCCAGCAACCTATTAAAAGCAGGACGTGGGGTGGGCGTAATTCTAAGATATTTAGACTAATGCCGCCATAAATTTTCAAATGAAGCGCAGAGGAGTCTTTGTATTGAATCGACTTCACTGGTATGTGAAATGATAAAACACACGACTCGAACCCGCCCACGGTGTGGAATACCAACGACCTGCTGAATTCATTAGAAACAAGAGCAAATTCCTGCATAGCTTCTGCATGGGTTGCAAACCATTTCTATGTTTAAAAGAGAAGCTTGTGGTAGGGGCACCCGATCTACACTCATGCCTGCAGAAAAGTTTTCATTTGAAGCCATAGGGAAGTTTCAAAGACCTCCGGGCACTTCAAACTGGAGTTCCACCAATCAAACGGAGCCTAGAAAATAAATCCCGGATTGCATTAAGACGTCGGAAATATGTTTTTTCCGCGAGGAAGGGTCAATAGCCAAACAAGAACGAAAAAAATCACACGAGACACGCCTCCAGGTTGACCCTTGATCCTGTCAAATCTCCCGATCACACGTCACGTTTCGGGAGGTCACGGGTCGGGACCGTCCCTGACACAGACTAATGGACTCCAATGGGGTCACGAAACAACAAACAAAATCACATATTCAAAGAAACTGAGACCGGAGGACTCCTAGAAGGGAGGGGGGAAGACGAGAGAGGTGGAAAATATGCCAGGATGCAACGTGGGATCCATGGGACTCCAAATCCACGGAGGAGCCCCGAAGCGTGCGTACCTTGATTCTGGGGGACACGACGTCATTGACAGGCATCCCTCCCGATTAGACGGCCGCCGGACGACACGCTCCACGGCCCCTACCCAACGGAGCCGATGCCCACACGCCTCGGAACCCACCCGGAGTCAACAAACAACACAACAGTAGTTCCACGGAGGGCCGACGGGGAGGGAAGTCGAACACGATGCGGGCGGGAGGTTCGGGCTCGCCGCTGGGGTGCCGTTACGACCCAGGAGGGAAGAGGGGGTCAAGACGAAGGGTCGGAAAGATCGGCGAATTCTCCTTCCTCGTGGGGCGGGCAGCGAGCGGCCCACAGGGATCTCGGAAAGCGAGCGATTGGGCGTCCGCGGAGCGACTGGGCTGTCAGCAGCACCTCGGCCCGCCGCTTTCCTCCAAGTGCGTTGCGCAAACCCGATGGAAGGCGAGCTCCCCTCGGCTCCCTCCACGGCCAGTGCCACTCTCCGCCCCCCCCCTATCGTCGCGCTCCCCTCCGCCCGTCCACCCCCCTCGGCCTAGGACGCTCACCACCCCCGCCGAGTCGACCACCCCTACACGACACTTCCCCGCCAGCCTACTACTCCCCCTCCCCCGCCGATGGTGACCGATAATTAGAGAATAGACGACAGCGAAGACGCCGCCGTGGCCGGGAATTGATGATAATCGGATACGTCATGTAAATGAGATTCAAACGAGGGCAGCAATTTTTTGCCGAGCATTTGCAACCGCTCAAGAGGCCTGAAGGACTGGAAGCGGGGTCGCCTAGTATTGGGACCACTAAGTTCATACGGTGGAAATACTCCGGCAGTAGACCGGAAAAATATTGGGCTCCTGAGAATTGTAGTTAAAATATCACGGTCGGGATATGAGCTAAAATTTGGTAAAACGGCATTTTCGTCAACATCACAAGATAAAATAAAGTCACGTCTACACTGTTTGAGGTGGTGCAGGATGAAGCTTGAACAGGAATGTGAGTTAAAGGCAAAACTACAACAGAGGTACTACGCGATTGGCCGTACTCGTGCCGGCTGGACATTAGACCGTAAAAAAATCTTATTTCCCTGGATACCTGATCTCAGTGCTGAGAACATTCGTGTACACCAGCAGAGGTTTCGTACATGGATGTCCCCTGACTGAGAAGTAATATCCACCTCGAGGACTTAGGCCTTCATACCCCAAATCATTCAAATACTCATTCGTTATCCGTTTGCCCACCTAGCTACACTACTTCGCTCCCGAAGAGGGCTCCTATCTCTCTTAAAAACATGTATGAAATATTGATGTCGGTCTTAACTGATCAGGGGAATGTTCGTCAAGATAAAACCAGACCCGGAAAAATTTTTCGTGAGCGTCTTTGACGAACTTCGTGAGTTTTTGCCTAAATTAATTCTGTTTCAATTAAATCAAGCCCTGCGGATTGTCGGATGGCCAAAGATTTCACAAATATTCTGATTTCAACCGAGTTTGAAAGACATCTTTTGTAACGAAACTGTCCATGACTTGGGGACGCGCGGAAAACAGGCATCTTCCGTCATCAGGAGAGTCCCTTCTCCTGGTTTCAAGCGAGGTACGATCAAAGTAAATACTCATTCCGAACCACTCCTATAACGTTCATGTTTTAATACGACACATACAAGGTGCTAGGAGGAAATAGTCTCGGGTTTTAAAATTGCTCAAGCATATCCCTGGACGTCACGACATCTGAAACGAAAACTAATGGTGCGCGGACTTGAACGAACCCCACCACAGGTCAACAAATTTAAGCATTAAATATCGACACAAAAGTGAACCAAGAGTACCTCGGAACATACCAATTTCAATACAAGGAGCATCTTCAAATTAAATAGACACCACTTATTTCCGAGCGAACAACGCTTTTATTTGAGAAATATTGAAATAATTATAAGAGATACGTAAACACCATTCAACAGGGAATGTGGTCATCACGGAAAGCTATCAATCGGTAATTTTCATTAAGCCTAAGCAAAAGTCGGGGACGACGAGTAACAAATACTTTTACCACAGTTCGGCCTCCGTGACCGACACTAAGCTCCGGGAATACACACGGAAAGGACATCTTTTCCAAAGGCAAGGAGGCCCTCAAGAGGTTGGGTCAAGAAACCTAAACGTATCAATTATTGTGCCCGTGCGAGCCTCTTTCAAAGGTCCTGCTCTCTCTCCTTTATCTCCCGACCCTCCCCCGCCAACCTTCCCTTTCCCTTGCCCGCCCCCTATCCCTTCCCTCCCTCCCCCTACCTCTCTCTCTCCCTCTCTCACAGCGTGTAGACGTAGGTCAGGTCTCTCCTGCATTCGAGTTCAATTTTTGCCGGAAGAAATAGCATTTTCTATTATTCTGCGTGATGAGTGCTTCAACTAACGTCACGTAAAGTTTCCTATCCCCTGTGAAAAGATAATTTCAGTTTTATTCTCCGCTCAGTGGTTCATATTTTCATCCGAGTTTAAATTTTTCTTCCCGCCGAGTGACATTCGTCTCACGCGCTTACCCCATCCCCCGACGGGCCGAGGGAGTGGCCTCTGGCGCAGTCGGCAGTGGTGCCATACCGTGACGCTTCCGTTTCTACGGTAAGTGGTTCATACTTTTTCTTTCTTTCTACGTCTAGTGGCTCTTGATTTATTTCAATCACATTTAGTCTCGAGCGTCGCGTTTTTTAGTTTCATTAGATTTTACCTCTTGGCCGGGGCGGGGCGGATGTATTTATCGGATATTTTTTGGAGCCTATGCCTGATACAGTTTCCTTACCTCCGCTCGAGTGTTTTTATCTTTTTTCCCTAAAGCCAGTGATTTTTCAGTCATCGATATGTTTAGATTACGGAACTTATATCGTTACTCATTTGCACTTTAATCGCACCCGTTCCAAATCTGGCTGGTCACTTGCTTATGCAATTTAAGTCAACCGCAGTGTTTCGTTAGTTGGTAGCCTGTTTCTGTCAGTCCGGCTCTTTGGTTTATTTTAATGTTTGTGATTACGTGAAGAACCATTCATTAAGACGACGGGCGGATCGCCGGACGAGCTCCGCTTTTGTCGGCTGAGGAATATTAGCAACCAGCCGTCGAGCGTCCCCACTGCACAGTGGAAATCGGCCTGTTTCCGGCGAATGCCTTTCCGTGCCCCATTAAACGTCGCCGGTCACCACGAGCCAACAAGTATCGTGCAGGGCCATGGAGTCCCTCTCCCCTCCCTCTAGCCACCTCGACCAGCTAACGTGCACCAATCCGCGATCTCCAACTCCTCTCGGGTTACCTCAAACCTGCCGCACAACATCACAATCACCTAATTCCCACGTGTTTACATTCGACTAGAACGTCGTCCACCCTGTCCTCTCCACCTGTTTCAAGTACACAGGAATTTTGAATCAAAATCCTAGCATATACCTCCTCCCCTTCCTCTAGTTCCTGAGGACGGGGGTTCCTGCGAAGACTCGAGTGTAATTGATTGATTGGTTTCCGGGGTAACTTTATGGAATCGATTTATATTGAAAATGAAAAAAAAAATATTTTGCATTTCCAAACTCAAGTGCTTTCCTGCCCATAACACACTGCGCTCAAATCCCGCAAGCTTATGCCCAACTCGTGCTGCCGTCAAACTCCACGACGGCGACACACACCGCTGGCGGAATGTATTTGGGTGGATGGACTTTCTTTCCAGGACCATCTCTTCGCCCAAGTGGAAAAGGGGCATGACAATAACTTAAATTCTCTACCGAAATTAGTTCAAACAAGTTATCCATCCACCTGCGTCAGGGAACCTGATTGACCATGATGCTGATGATTCAGGTGCAAAATGGTCTTGAACGTGCCCCTACATTTTAAAGGCGCAACGCACATGCATTTCAAGTTGGAGGACTTCATCGGAACCAACAGTAGAAAATTTGGAACCACCACGTCAATCGTTGCCACGCTCCCACGAACAATGATTCAGACAGCCAACAACGAGAGGAACGGAATGACGTCGCTTCACCCTCTCATCTCTCGGCATCTGCCTTGTCGCACGCATACTGCAACACTTCCACACCCCCGACCACCCCGTGACCAAGGAGTCGGTAGAAGGGAAGTCTTCCCGCGACCCTATGCCACTGCTGCGGATAGGGGGCGAGAATGAGGAGTCCATGGAGCGAGTGAGATGCTCTGGCAAGTGAACCCACCCTGATTTCGTCCAGGGGCCAGCGAAGCTTCAGGCGTGCTCCTGATCACCAGAGCAAAGGCGGGAAGTGCTCGGACGGAGAATGTTCCCCCCTCGTATTACACGAATCTGACACGAAGGACAGCCCTCCATTATTGCCATCGGATGATATGGCCGACCCAAAACATTCCCGGTGCGGTACCTGCTGGGATTATGCGTAAAACGCCAGCTAACGGGGAGGTCATCACACCCTAAGACACGTTTGTAAAGCTTAAGGTCCTGGAAACAAAATTGAAATCCACGTTGTTTGGCATTCCGAAAACCACGGGGAGCGAAAATAAGGGCCTGATGCCCATCCTGGCCGCCTTCGAACGGGAGGTATTAGCAGCATCAAAACCATAATTGCAGGACGCGCATTTGGCGACAATCGACATCCTGCTGTAGACCGTATCCTGCGCACCTAACCTCTAGTGATCTCTCACGTGAGAACACAGAATCATTGCGTGGTCACCAATCCAGACCTAGAAATCGAACTCAATTTCCACGACTCTCTTATCACGGTCTCCGAAACCTGCCTTGGTCCTGAGACGTCACGAGACCCTCTCGTGACGTTTCAAGGGGTTTCCAGACTCGTTATTTAGGCGCCTAAATCTCCCGATTTAGGGTGGACACCATATTTAAGGGTGTCCAAACTCGCTAGGGAGCGCAAATTTAGGCACATACTCGTATTTCGGCCCTCAGTTTTGGGCACAAGAAGTGTATCCTAAATGCGACAAATTGCAACCAAATAATGCCAAGTGCTAAAAGCGAGACAACTAACAGTAGAATAATCGCCATGGCGGGAGTGCATGATATTTGTTGGTTACAATTACTTTGGTTATTCCTTTGAGAAAGTCTTCACTCGTTGAAAAAAACAAAGGGCTTCATTAATACGAGGTCGAAAAATTCGAGAGCTTTTCAAAGGCAAGAGAAAGTAGGCATCTTCCGCATGAATGTAGTTTAATTCTTGTAATAACTTTACTTCATCAAGTTATCGGATACAGATATTTGGAATGTAGCGGTAGGAACATTTCTTTGTTTGGTGCTTCATTTCACGACTAAGAACGTCGTCTTTGCCATCGCGTTTGGACCCATGCCTCATTTTTGTGCTAGTTAAATCTTATTTTGGTATACAAGTATAAACACTACGGGAAATAATCATCAAGCGTAATGTTGTGTTTAGAGAGTGCATTTAGCTTTTCCCTTAGTAAAAATATAGCTGTCAGCATGAATCCAACTGTGTAAGCATAGGTCGTTCGTCAAACCTTTGCCAAAGGAGTCACCGTTTCACTACGTTGGACCACAAAATAATAATATCAATAAAAATGAAAAACCGCCCACAAAGACTAATTTTAAGATATTTATTGAATTAAAACTAAGCTTAACTTATAAATATAAAACATTTGGCAAGAAAAGTACGCATAAATATAAGTGAACTACCCAGACACAAAGCATATATTAAAAAATTACTGATAAGCATTAATGACGGAAAAATTACCTTGAAGTAAAATATCATATGAATAAGATCAAGAGTTTTAAATTATTAAAAAATAATACCATCTGACCTTATAATTAAAACAAAATATTAAAAAAACGCATAATCTATAGACCTAAATGTAATCCGATAAGAGAAATTGAATACGAAACTGGAACATAAAATCTCCCAAGCTACTGAATTAAAAGATAGAAATGGAAAACTTTAATAAAATATTGCCGCATGAATTGTAAAGTGAACTCATAATTACGCACAAACCATTATGCGGCTTTGCAACTACACACAAATGTTTGCAGAAGCTATCTCAAATATCAAAATATTTACATTCGGACATCATCTGTTCATTGCTTGTTCTTAGCTACATACGCAGTAGGATTGCCATCGTAGATGGCAATCCTAATTCGTATGGGGCCTACCTACTATTCTACATCGTAGGGTGGCCAAACTCAAGCTGCCATCTCAAGGTGCCTAACATTTAGGCACCTAACGAAATGCTGCCTAATGCCTGACGAGTCTGGACGCAGCTTCGGTTTTTCGAGGAGATGAGCATGGCCAGGGGACAGCGTCACCCATGCGACCGTAATGCGAACCCCTTCGCCAAGGGAGGCAATTATTAACTAACTAATGAGGGACGGAGTGAGCACCTTCCGAAACATTGGGGGAAGCGGAGGCACTGGCACGAGCTCTTTCATCCCAGAAACCCCCCCCCCCCCAGGGAGTGAAGGCGTCGTGGTGGGGATTGCGGAGAAGTTGGGAGATCGACGAAGCCTTACGACCCCACCTCACCGAGATAGTGACCGCGAAGAGAGGGGGTCTCCCCACAACCTCCCCGTCTCCCCCGCAACACATCTTGCGCCCCTCCTGTCGCCCCAACCCCTGCACTCCACAAAGCACGCACATAAAAACGCTGCCCCGAGAGAGCGGGGAATGCTTCGTCGAGTGACACCGTCAAACGCGGTGAAGGCCAGAAGATTTGGTGCGGGGGGAAAGAAGTCAGCAGCGCAGGACCCAATTTGCGGCAACGGTAAACTTAGACGGGGAATAAGCCAATCGCGGGTGACAATCTCAGGCCTGTACTCCATCCAAGAAACGTGACGGTCATTCATTTATCCCGCTGCACCTCTTGATTTCAAAACTCTCTACTCCAGGAATGCATACGATTCCTCCCTGTGAACGTGCGAAAATATGATTTAAGTTCGGGCCATTTAAAATGGAACCAAGTCCATGTAAATGGAATTCAAATGGACATTGATCCAATTATTAGAATAACCCGAAAGCGTACGGGCCTATGTTCCTAATTAAAACAAGGCCAGATGCATTGCTTTTATGTGAACATTTGGTTCGTTTACGTAACAAATTCGATAAAATAGCGATAATTCGAAGAAGATATATAAAACAATTCAAAACAATTATTAGTCAAAATTTTATTTAAATCGTACGTACAACCTTTCGACACTTATTAGTGTTACGCATTTAACCATCTGACTCCATTAGGGTCAACAAAATTATTTTCGTAGACTATGAGAATTACACAGAAGTGAAATAATTTCATTGTTCCCGTGGGCAAAATTAAATGCCTTACAATGTCTAATATCACTACGCAGTAAATTAAATTTTGTGAAATTTTTGGAAGTTGGGAACAGTGTTACTAACTTCCACCGAGCGACGGTTTTTCCAAGTATACAGAAGTCTCTCCCGAGGCTAATGAAAATAACCGAACAAATACCAATTTTCTTTAATGAAAATCATGCTCTCCCGTTTTATGAGTTCACGTTGGAAATTCCGTCCTCTAATGCCTGCTATATGCTTCTCTCCGACACCGTCTGTACCCAGAGTCACATAAAACCCCCCATGTTTTCAGTGTTACGTAACACACCTCTAGATTACGCCCGGAGTCTGCATTTTAAGAAGGTTTTACGTAACGGAACGGTTTCCGAGCAAATCGACGCAATGGGCTATTCAGGGCCTCTTCCTAGAAATGTTGAAAGGTTCACCAAATTGACAGAAGCCATATTATTGTCATAGGAGCGAAAATAACAATAGTACAGTCCACCACTGACTCGTGAGCATGAAACATCAACCACAGCGGTAGACCCAATTCCTAGGCAACAGGGCGGATATAACAGACTATAATCTTCATGTCGTTCGATGGGTTGCCCTTCATCACAACGGATTAATCGCCGTCACCAATCGCCTTGAGCGCCAAATTGATTACAAAACTACGAAATGAATACTATGCAGGGTTAAGCAGAGCAGTAGCCGAGTTCGTTTCATGGAAATCCAGAGAATTGAGTGTGCGTACCATATACGCAAATCTCCATCTAAAATAGAAATATAAAAAGGTCCATGTCTTTTTTTTCATATCATTTATATTCATTGGAATTTTTCACAGGTAAAACACCATTGTGTTTTAAGTTGGCTTTAACCTCGTGGAATGTGGCGCATCGCGCACGACTATGAATGCCTGTGACATTTTATGCACGGTATTTCGTCACAACATCTTGTTACTGTAAAATCCCCAACATTTCAGAGTTTAAGAGGACGTCTCGATAGATTTTAACTACCTTAAGCACTTAGCCGGACACCGAGGGATCCAGATTCGAATCTCTGTCAAGGCGAATGACTTTTACAATCTGAAATTATTGTAATGCAATGCACACTTAGCGGAAGACTCCGTTAAAAGTTACTGTTGCGGCATCCCCCGCAGTTTCTCGGAATCTGTCAAAGGTTCATATCCGCTCGAAGATACGAACCTGCAGCCCGTGGAAGATAGAATGAATGCACGACGCAAAAGACTTGTGCGGTGGATCCAGCCTGCAAATTATCAGCCGCTACCGTATGCAACAAAATAAATTTCACTTTACCATAAAAGGATTTTTCATTTTTTTCACCAATGAATTCCAGCATAATACAGCACGAACAGATTGTCAAATTTACTCCAAGAAAAGCTGAAGGTTAACATTAATATATTTTGATGCATTAACTTTTACCAGCAACAAAAAAAACAATCATCTACAGTGGATTGCATTGCCTTCATCCTCGCGCCCCCAACATTCATTCCCTCGGACACCGACACCCGTCAGTTTGTACGCCACAGTCGAGTGGATGCATGGGATCCTCTCCTCTGAGCAGATCAGCTTATCAGTCCACACTTTACTCCAGCGATAGACAAAACGGATTTCAAGTCAACCGAGATAATGATGGAAATTTCCCCCCAAATCGGACGGAATCGGGTCTAAATATCGCATGCTGTCATTCAATGGACACGAATTTAAAAACCGCTAGCCCTCTCATCACAACTCGCGCTATTGAGAAGTTACCAATATTTCATCCGCTGAAATGGCAATCAAGTGCAGACTATTTTATCGACGTAAGATTACGAAAAGAATCGTGAGCCCGTGTACAAATACAGAATGTCCTTGGCAATCAATCCAGTGCCACAAAGTCACGAAGGAAGGAAAGAAAGAAGTCAGGAGTCAAATGTTCCCACCCAAAAACATTATTATTGCAAAGAAATCCACTCTTTGAGTGAATAGTATGCCATCCATGGAACCACGGGCACAATTAAAAGACCACTTAAAATGATGCACGCACTTTATGGAGGATGTGGCGAGGTTTGGGAGCATCCGTCAGGGGGGGGTGGAAGGTTAGGGGGTGGGGGGGGGGGGGCTGGGGCCGAGATAACGAGCGCAGGACGCCAACTCTCAGAGATTCTGGACTTTGAGGCAAGCTTATCAGATGAGCCGATAGCGATTTAGAGGCAACCCTCCGAAGACCAAACACAATAGACAAGACAAGAACAACACCATTAAAGTGTTTCTGTTGCAATTAACCCAATCTGGAGGACAGATTAGACGCACAGAAGCACAACCAACGATTCCCAAATACCTTCCGTGGGGAAAAACCACACGTCAATTTGGAACTCTCCCACATTCTTCCTCACGGGAAAGGATGCCAGGATATTTTCCTACAGAGGTCGCCAAAATATGTAGCCCAGTTGGCCAAAATACCTTCAGATTCATTTTTCAGTAATCATGAATAATCGTCATAATTTGCTGCAACTTCTTATTCACCCCGAAAATTAACAGAGGCCATGGTTAATACCACACTAACATTTAGATGCACCTCGACGGGTAATGTTTGCCAGTACCAGGGTCCTAAATTGCTAATTTAAGCAAAAATGTAGGCGATGGGAAAAATGTAACAATTGAGGCATTCCTCGTCACCGATGTAAGTTATGACTAATGAACATTTTAGAGTTAGATTTGTACAAATAATAAGCGTACATAGCATTATTAATGCTAAGTTTTTTTTACCAACTATTCTGAAGGGTTATTTCTCTTGCCTCTTCGAATGGAGACGTAGAATCCCCTTTATTATCATGCATCGGCCGAAGCGTAAATTAATTGGTAAGTTACTCGAAAAACCATGGCTTAGATTACACATTTCCATCCCGCATGCTAAGCCCGCGCACGGTAATCACAAGGCACAGGGCCGTCAACGAGCGCTCCGGGTGCGTGCCTTCCAAATTACGAGATCCACGTCGTGACGGAGAGCGGTTGCGTTTGCACGGACGCGCGCTTCGATGGCTATTTCTCAAGACAGCGGCGAATCGCAGACGGGAGACAATGAAACAGTTTAAAAGGCAAAGAATTACCGATCCACTTTTTATTTTACGCGAAACACGACGGAATGGACGCCGAGCAAGCGTGTAAACAATACAAGTGTGGGGTGGGTTTGAGGGGAGGGAGGTGGTTAGGAGCGGTGAACTCATGGGGGGAGGGGTATGAAAGTGTGCGAAGGACAGGAGGGGGAGGCAGGGGTAAGACGTGGCGATGGGGTTTCGGAGGGTGGGGGAACGCAGAGTTGGACGGCGAGATTTTCTTTCACCAATATCGATCGACCTTCGCTTATTATTACTCACAGCAATCTACTGGTGTTTGATGGACGTGGACCGAGGGATAAACATCGACGTGGAAATAACTATTAAGAATATCGAAATGCATACAGATATAACTTTGGGAACATCGAGTTATATCGACACTATTGATCACTTCGTCTATGTATATCGACAGCATTGCCCACGCCGCATGCTCGAGTGCTAAGCCCACAATATACCAAAGAGTAGCATCCCTGTTATCGTCGCAAGACGAGTTGTCGTATCAGCCAGTCGCTCTCTCCCAATTCACCGTCCAGAATATATCACTTGACTGTTTGCACAATTCAATTACGTCAATATCCTCACAGCAAAGATATGGATCCATCTATGATACATTGGTTATTTAAAATGTTAAACATGTCGTACAAATGGCTGAGAAAAATAACGGCATGGTGCCGCTATATCGGACAGGCTTGATGAAGAGTATTTCATTGCCCCCTTTTATCACATTGGTATTAAAAGCAAACGGTAAGGAAATTCACAGAGGACACCACAGATAATTATCAAAATTTCTGCATTCCAACATTCTGACAAGTTTATCGAAACCGAGGTGGTTTTTCTTCCAGATGACACATAAACACTATTTCATTTAACCGTCAGATACCTCGGATATCACTTTTACTAAGCTGATGATACAAGATAGCCTTATCAAAGAGTAAAAAGTAGTAAGTACAAATACTAAGGAATCTATTCCGCCACAAAAGGCATATGAGTACCATTCATATTATCTGCTACCTCTTCTTAATAGGGTCGATTAACCCCAACTCACCCAAAACCGCAAGGACAAGCATTATTATCATTCAAATCTAACTACACTCAGATTTTCTAGTTCACTTGTCCCCTGTATTAGGGCTTCCGCAATTGCAGTAATCGTTGCAACACTATTTATTAATAGCCTAAAAAAAATTACGGGTCATGACAATTGCGTTTGCAAGCGCCAATAAATAAGAAACAATGACTTGAAGAGTAAAAGCAGCCATAGTTGCATACACTGCACAAGCCAAAACATACCATAACACGAAATGAAACGGACCAGTTTGTGGTGGGCACTTTGAGTGAGTACACCGTCCGTCGGATGGGACGTTAAACTGCGGACCCCTTGGCGCCTATAGCAAAGAGTAGGCTAATGCTGACGCCGGATTTCTATCCAATCTTTATCCTTTCCTGTCCATCCCTAATGGCGCAAATGGCCTCATCTGTCAGTCGCCTCCCCTAAAATACTACTACTGAAACGGACCGGCCACAGATAATATAACTGATATGACATTAAGGCCTACAGATCCATGAAAAACTTCATACTCTGGCCTTTACATCCATTATAATCGATTATGTAGGACAAACACAACTATTAATAGTGCGTGTTTCGTAAGGAGGTATGGCGTAAATCTGCAGGGTATGCTTAATACCAGTTTTGAAAAGGAGTACACGGGGAGTGCGACGTTCCCTTACCACCCGTGGATCGGGCGATTCATCATGATATCATGAGCTCGAAGAAATAATTGACAAGAATTGTCGCTAGGCCAATTTACTATACACATCGGTCACAAAATGCATTCAAAATTCAAAGGGATTATGGACAGCATTTACGAGTAGAATAAAGAGGAATGGAAGAGAGTAGAGAGAGAAACCAGGGACCAGTATAGCTCACCAGTTCTTCACGAAGGTGATATGAGGAGGCATTCCTTCACCGCGAATATTATGGCCGGTACAAGGAATATTGCAAGTCTTTGGGCCCGCAACACATTGCCAAGTTTTTGGCAATGGGTTGTTCGGCAAGGGCTTAATAGTGGATAGAGGAGGGCTCCAGATAAGCCTTGTGTGACAACCTCGGCCTTTGCATGGGTGTGGACCGGAATACTACTGGAAAAATCCGGCCAACCCCGGGAATCGAGACCGGTCCGCTGGGCGTGAAAGGGGGGGGGAGAGGGACGACGTTAGTGCGCTCCTATCCCCCCCCCCTCGGGGAGAGGGGAGCAGAGAGGCCAAGCGAACGCTGACGGATGAAAGCGTGCGAACCGAGATATGCGCAAGAGGTGGACGGTGGGTGGGATGTGGGCTAAGATTGGTTTCGGGCGAAATTCAGATCATCCGGTCTCGCCTAGCATGAATCCCGAGAGGGGGGTGGACGGGGGAGGGGGAGGGAGGGCGCCGGGAGGGGAGGCAAGGCATCACTTCTACTTAGTCGGGTGGGACGGGGAACTTTCACTTGGCCTATCTGAAGGCGGTTTGAGAAATGGAGGTGGCCTCTCGGAGTACGGCGAAATGATGGGAGTAGGCCACCCCGACTGATAAGTCATTTCTTGATCAGAACCGGTACTCGAAAAAAAAAATACGATTTTCAGTCGTACGGAGCAATAAACTCATTTATAACGCGTTTTTTCCCCCACTACCTTCAGTTTACCACCCACGGCACATCAACGCATGAAGTATGCCTAAACCACGCGTCGGCGTGTTTTGAAATTAGAAAACTCGAAATTAACTACTTTCGTGATATAAGGTCACACACCGAGCGAAAGCCATTTAATTCCTATGAATGTTCCCGTACACTTTCGCTATCACACAGGAAATCAGGTATGCCTAACGGTGAGCAACTGTGAGAAATAAGAGAGGCGGCACGGCCGTAAACTCAATTGTAATTTTTACGATCAGCCTCTGCAGCAAACAGGAAATTCCAACTTGGAAATCAACGTACGAAAAAGGGGAGTTTTATCTTCTTCAACACTGTGACCAGAATATTAAATTCTACATGAGAGCACAGGTTTGGAGCTTTTAAGTGGATGTGCTGCTCTAGACCAATAGTTTTCGCGGGATTAAGAATGACTCATAACTTATTGTCAGACGTCAACACACAATTTTATTTTTCCATTTCTAAAATAATCATCACAGCTACATGACGTTTACTTTCTATGGCTATGAAACGTGCACGACACTCATACCAAAGAATTGAAGATTAAAAGCGATACTGAGATGGTACCACAGAAGAATGACGATAAAACGTATGGACTGTGAGACTTGTTCAGGTGTTGCCGAATACGGAGTGGCAAGAAGGAAAGGCGTTGGCAAGAGTGAGATGAAAACTAATAAGACAGGTTCTGGGTTGGTTCACTACTGATAGCAATGGAAGAAATCATAGTAGGTGATAACGACATATGAAAACCAAGGATACATATATTACGAGAAGTAAATCAAGGGCGAGGGCAACGCAAGCAGCTAAGAAAATACAATAGATATTCGGGTGTGATGAGTTGGAACCATTCCATAGTGACAGAGAGAGAGAAAAACAATTGCAATTTACCACTTTTTAGTAGCACTATCAAAGTGGAAAATTGCAACTGTTCTTCACTGTTTCTGTCGATCTAAGAATACTTGGGAGAGTGTGGCAGGAGAGAGAATAGCTTGATACCCTACTACCGCAAACCAATCAGGTTGATTAACTCGTGAATCTTACCGAGAACATTGAAAAGAAAGATGGGGTGGGCACTATCAATTGGTGGAGTGCAAGATTCGTCGCATCCGGTCACTCCTTGTGGGGAATGATGGAAATGTCGATCAGTCTCTTTACTTGGGCAGAAACCCCTTGCACAAACGACGACCATGAGCCTGTGCCGTATGTACATATCCTGCCCAGCACTGAAGGAAGGCGGAGGTTAAACAAGTCATCAAAAGATCACAGCGCAACAGAATAGGGCGCCTACTTCCTCGCAGTTGGCTGAAAAGAGCAGCTACCACCCGAGCACTTCATTACAAATAGAGTAAAACTATTACGCAGTCGTTTTCGGCAACTCGAAGGTTTCCCAATTAAAAAAATTCGGAACGGACATGCCTTATGAACCTCGATCCAACCAAACCATGCCGGTCACATTCCAGTTGACACCATCGAATCAGTAACATTAGGCTGACATTTTTTCACACGGAAATGGATGGCATATTGCAACAGTACTTTACCCACTAACACCACAAATTGTGACAGAAATGTGTAACATTTATGTCGAAAAAAATCGCTCTCCACCGCTGGGGCTCCTTCGCAGCGACGATCATTTCCTACACGCCTCCCCCGAGTCTTGACTCCTGTACCACACGAGTACAGTATTTCAGATTAGCATTCCCACGGAACAGGCTCGTCGCCTACTTGTCCCGCGGCATCCTCCGCATGGGCCGTCGCGACGCTACACCCACACAGTGGGGCTCTCCCCGACGACGGCGCCATTCGACAGCCAGCCTTTTCGGCTCTCGGCTCCCATGTAGTAGTAGTTTTAGGAGAGGCGACCGACAGCTAAGGTCATTTGCGCCATTAGATAGATAGATAGAGGTATTTATTTGGGCGAATTATGGATGGATGGGAAAGAAAGGGTGGAGAGAAACCCGGTGTCGGCATTAGCCCACTCTTAACGAAAGGCTCCAAGGGGTCCGCAGTTTAACGTCTCATCCGACGGACGTCGTACTCAGTCAAAGTGCTCTCCACAAAGCACCTCAAGTAGGGATCGGGATACCACTGAAAAAAATCTGCCGCCTTCGGGATTCGAACCCAGGCCCTCACGATGAGTAGCCCGTACGTTAGCCACCGCAGCATCCCGATACCCTCGGCTCCCAACCCAGCGTAAACCTCGCACCCGATCGCTCGCCCCACCGCACCCAAACAACGCAACCCCCGTACGCACGCTTTAGTCGCGGGTGTTTATGCCCGGAGGAGCCTCCCAGTGCACCATCACGGGCTGCTCCCGCTCCCTCCCTCCGGACAGCCACTCGCACCCAGTTCACCCTCCATCGTGCATTCACTTTCATAACAAGACTTTTCTGGAAGTGGCCCAACCCTCATGACGAGACGAATTTATCAAGGGTGGACATCGACGTAGATACCAACGATCGACCATGAAAGTGTGTGGCAGGGGGTGCAAGCTGCAGGTGGGAACGATGAGTGATAAGGAAGGCTATGGGAGAGTAAGGGGAAAGGGGAAAATATTCAGTAAAAATTATCAAATTACGTGCAAATTTGTATGCATGCTGGAGGACGACTTAATGAAAAACAAGGGTTGATTCGCCAAATAAATAAGTTGTTTGTTAATCGAAAGAAGGGAATCAAAATGAACGATAACTATTTATACGGCAGGCCTCTGCCATGAAATGATAGGGCATGCAGAACTGAAAAGTAAGAAGGGGAAATTCTACTATTACACGGACATGCCACTCATAAGCTCCGCCCGTAAAGTCACATGTAGGGACTGTGAGACACCGCAGCCGGCAGCGGACGGCGTGAACCCCCCCCCCCCACAGAGAGCGGCGAGGGATGGATGGAGTAGCTTCAAACCAACAAAAGGTATTGCCATGGAACATCAAGAAAAACTTTTGGAGTAGCTTCAAACCAACAAAACGTATTGCCATGGAACATCAAGAAAAACTTTTGGAGGAGAGCAAATCAATTAAAATCAAAAATAGACATAGATCAGTCTGGTTTTAGAAAGGGGAGGGGTGCGCATAATGCCATAGCAATAACGAGCTCTCTAGTAGGAATGGACAGAGAGTACAACCAGTATGCATTCATTTACCCCTTAGATTGAGAGAAGGGGATCCACAGAGTGCACTTGGCAAAAATAATGAAAATTTTCAGAGGAAAAGAGTAGGCTGGGTGGATAGCCAATTAATCCGGAACCTGTTTATGTCTTAGACAGCACAGGTATGGTCCGGAAGAGCGAATGGAGAGATGGAGGGCCGGCGTTGGCAGTGCTAAGCAGGGGAGTAAGTGATGTCCGCTGTCACCTGTTATTTTCAACATACATACGGAAGAAGTGGTAAGCGAGGCAGAGAAAGGGGGTGTAATGAAAAAGGGTGGGGAACTAGATTTGCGGATGACCAAGCGTTACTTCAGTCAGTCAGCCAAGGAGTTACAATAACTATTTTGCGCATTGTAGAATCAGTACGATAGGCATTGGATGAGAATTATAATAAAACGAAGATAATGATATTCTCAAGAAGTAGCAAGGACTAGATATACATCAGTAATTAGAACAGTCAGAACAGCTTATTTATTTACACGTACAAAATGTTTTAAAGGAGGTTGGGGAAAGCAGTGGAGACATGCATGTAAGAGAAGAACTGCCAAATTTGAGGAAGAGTTTACAAAGAGAAGCGCTAACGTAAAGAAAAGGCTCGCGAAAACTTTAATACGGAGCATGAATACTCCCAGCAGGCAAGAGGTTAATTATTGGCGATTTAAACAAATTCTGCTAATATTTTTCGTCGTAGGGAGGGGCTTTTGGTAGCGAACTTCCAAAAAACGGATTAACAGAATGAAATTCGAGACATACGAAGCCAGTCAAGAATGAGTCGATCTAGGAGATATCATTTGAATCGGCACTACCTCAGCTCCGACACATATCAGTGAGACCGAAACCGAAAGCCATTAACGATTGAAATTATATGGTCAACAACGTTATACGAGGGTTTATCGTAAAGATTTAATTATCACTAATGAATAACCGAGATAGCGGAATAACATTTATTCTGCATATTAATTGACCATTAAACATACATAATGTTGTAAATTACAGCTATTAATGTTGATTTTTTTGTTTCAAGAAGACGTAGATTTAAGTAACTCGCATTATGGAGAAGGTAAAGAGGCTCGAAGCACGATTAAGTTCCTTCTTTTGAAGCGTTACAGAAACCGGCAAATCCACGATGAAATGATTGTTATTCATAGAAATGATAGCCCCTCGTAGGACGCAGTTTTGAGGGGGAATAAGACATTTCAACCTTACCAAATGTCCCTCAAAGACGATGCAATAAATTGAAGGCAATCACTATTGGACGATCACAGTGAAGAAAGTTAAGGACTTATCCGGATAGGCCGAAGGGCAACCATCCAAATGATCATGAATGAAACAGATCTTAGTTACGGCAGGCTGCGGCAAATTATTCATGAAGAACTGCACATGTCAAAGGTGTCAGCGTGCAGGGATCCGCGACTACTGATTCCTTTTCAGAAGGAAACACAACGCGACATGTCAAGGAAGACGTTAAATCTTTCGGAGCATAACGAAGAGGATTTTTTGGTAGCCTCTTAACAATGGCTGAATATTGGATCTCTCAATATGATCCAGAGACCAAAGAGATGAGCAAAGAGTAGAAGCAGAGCGACTCACCTCCGCCCAAGAAGGCTAGTGTGCAGAAGTCTGTAGGGAAATGCTTCAGAGCTGTCTGTTCTTTGGAACTGCCATTGAGTCATGTAAACAGACTACCTGAAGAAGGGCCAGACCAACTGGTGCCCATTAATGCACACTGCTGAATACTTGTGCGATGCTCCGAAAACGAAACAGTGCGGTGTGATCACCAAGAGTATCCCCGTCTTCTTGCCAACAGTGCACCTGCTCAGTCATCTCGAGGCGCGGTTGAGTAATCAAAGCGATGTGGCTTTTTTAAATTTTGGCTCACCCGGCCTATTCTCCCGATATCGCCAAGTGACTTTTTAACATCCCCCGAGTTGAAAAAAACACCATCACGGGATCGGAGATTTAACAACACAAACGACTTCATTCAAGAGGCGGAACAATGGTTTTCGACATAATCTGCCGAGTTCCACAATGACTGCCTTCGAAAGGCTGGAAGAGACTCTATAACTCTGGATGGAGACTATGTAGAGGAGTCTTAAGAATAACAAATTAAGTTTAAATATCGATCATATTTTTAGTAATAATTAAAACATTACGATACTTCCTCGTAACTATGAATCTGTCCGCCACGGTTAAAATTTCTTGTTCCCAAATTGATGAAAACGTACGACACATTGGGGTGAATATGACCGACGAAAAATTGGATGATTGAATTTAGAATGAAAATAACTACACATAAATATCATCTCTCACGGCTGCTTAAAGACTTATTTTGCAACGCTGCTCATCGTCATTCCAGAGAAACAAAAACCCATCGTCTCAGCTAATTATAATTATTTCGAGCTCGGCTTCGATAAAATAGCGAATGTGATACACTTCGAGAATAATTCCGTTTAGAATAAAGATTTCTTGTATGATAACGAATTCATTCGCGGCCACGGATTCTAAATTCAGACTAGACACACGCCAAAAGTTACAAATATGAGAGCCTGCAAAGTCATTCATGTACGGTTTGTCCTGCGCATCTACCGAACGCAGGGCAATCAACGTGATCATCCCGCGTCGTAAACTCCAGTCCATAAGCCGACCCTTCCACCCACCTTCGACGGGATTAGTCGAGACTGACAAATTCAAAGTACTATCACTCAATGCAACTCGACCCCACTTCCCAACGCCCACGCTCCTGTCAAAGACGCTAAAGATTCACGCAAAGCTCTCTCGGGAGTACATTCCCGAGTGGAAGAGGAAAATCATTTGCATGAGCCAGCATCTTCTCCCTAGACACCCTCCGGATTAGCGCCCAACCACCGTCAGCCCCGGAGAGGGGGGAGGGTGACAGCCAAGCCAGTCCGCGGGGGGGGGGGGGGGGGGAGTGGTCATGACGGACGCCCCTCGGCGGATGCCAGCTGTTTGGTCGGCTCATTCACGGGGAGGAGGCGATAACGAGGGGAAATGAATCGCCGAGTCCCGCCTGCCGCCACCCTCGAAGGAGCAGGGCTTTCTCCGGCTGTGAGCGCGCCCCCCCCCCCTCGTGGGTGGAGGGGGAGGGATATGGGAGGAGACGGACAGGGTGCAGGTGAGGGTATTAGATGCGCTTTGAAACGCCGACGAATAATGACCTGAGAGACGTTCAGGGTACAAGTCAGGATTCAAAATTCAAAGAAAAGACGACGTTCTCGTATCCGAGAGAAGAGTGGTTACCTGAGTCTGAACACTGCTCCAAAATGGGGTTGATTCCTGACCCTTCGAACATTGCATTGGATTAGTGGAATTCATTGCAAAACATTGAATGTAAGTACTCACGCCACGCCAGTAATGGAGAAGGAGTAATTTTTCGCTACGAGAAAATTAAAGTTTTCTTTTGGAGTTTGATTTTAAAAAGCCCTATTCCTTCGGCATCCACTGACCATGTTGATGGCATGTTGGCAACCGGCTTTCTATTGTTAGCCAAGAATTTGCAATTTACCGGTTATAATTTTTTCAAATGATCTCAGCCACTTTACTGTCTTTCGTTTCTGAATTGTCAGAGGATTATCAAGACGATCTTTGGAAGGTAGACTTGAAGGTTGGAATTTATTAAGGGAAATGTGTCCTATGAAATTGCTAAAGAAATCTGAAATTACTACTGCATATTTTTCATTGAACTTCGAGAATGAAAATAACTGCTGCAGTTGTTTATCACTAAAGTTATCTACATCTATATCAATACCCTGCGAACCAACAAAAAGATGTACCCTGAGGCTTATTACAAAGAATACATATTCAATGAAATTATCATATTAAATACACTTTGAGCAGGCGTTTAATGGATATTTTAATCTGCCCAGAATTAAAAAATAAAATACAAGTATTTTGTTTTCAATGCACAATTTCTTTTATCAATTCGCCAGTCGTATCCATGGCAACAAAGCAACTATTTTAGCATTCCAGATCAGAAAGATGGCGTATTTCAGGATCAGCATTCCCCACACACAATCTGTTTTCTGTTCTTCTTCACCCCGGAAGAACCATCTACGCTCGCTCACGCGACAGTGATACGTGATTTGAAACAACAGCCGCAGAGCCATGCGGGGTGAAGTGGACGTGGACAGGGCCACGGGTGGGGCGGACCTTCGGCCTTGCTCGTGTCTACTTAACGCAGCCAAATGGTCGGCTTCGGAATTAGACAACCGACGGAAGAGGGAGATGGGTTGGGTTCCGTGATTTTTGCCATGGGCAACTTCCCTCTCGAACGGGTGCACACACATATTAACAGGAAGGGCATGCACTTCGAGGTGAATGATAACCCCTCGACCCACGCGTAAGGTCTTCATCACAATTCGGGTTCAACCCGTAATTTTTTTTGGAAATATAGGTTCATAACACCAAATAAATGATATTTTAGTTTCAAAAGTCCAATGCCTATTGGCAATCACTTCGAACGCACACACACATTCTTCGCATATTAAGAAACTGCAGGTTATTAATTTCAAATACCCAGCTCAAACTTTTACCCGGGCATACCGAAACGAACATTCTCTTGGAAAACGAAAAAGCCGAGACCGTAAACTCTTTACGATCTCGGCTTTTTCGTTTTCCGTCGTTTCACGACCGGAGGTTCGTTCATTTTAAGTTTACATTCGAACATTCTTTTTCCAACTTTTCCTCTTTTGCTGGATTATTTTACGTTTAAGGAGCAATGAACGAAAACAAAGGCACTAGGGGTAATTTAATAGTTCTAAAAAACGGAAAGGATCAAGTAGATGCACGTTGTGAGTACGGGGGCGGGTCGGGCAGGCCAATACGGGGGGAGGCGAAGACACGAAGTAATGTTGCCGTAAGTGCCTACCTGCAGGGGCATTTGGATGTGTTTTCTCGAAGGCCATTTGGGAGGAGAGACCGCCTCTGGGCGAGTGGGATGCCACCCACACACACACAAGACGTAAACGCGAGAGACTTCTTTTTCATGCGAGTTGATGGACAACAGAAATTTCAACTCTATTTGGGTTAGGTTACAATGACGACCTTGGGAATGCCTTCCGGCAATCATTACTTCTGCCACTGATGAGCGATTTGTCTATAGTCCACTGTCACGACAACATTCTCGATCGATCAATTATTTTAAAAAAGTTCACCGCTGAAGATATCTGCGATTATTTTCCAGCACATATTGCGTTTGATTAATTTATAAACACCAAAATTAAGATAAACACACTCAACATAACCCTTGACTGGCAGATAATGTTCAGCTCCGAGCACGGGAGGACTTGCTATTCAACCGTAGAGGAGATATCACTCACAATTTGATGATTTACACCCTCTCGAGCAAATTAAATCAACATTCAGAAATAAGATTATTTTTCCTAGGTACTATACCCATTATGAATACGTTTTTGCATGAAAAAATAAACATGTCATCGGAAAAAACACGATACATGGGAAACGGGTTGGTGCGGTGGACAGTGCACCATCTTTCTACCCCGATAACCCGGGTTCGAATCCCGGCGGAGGGATAAAGTTTCAAAGGAATCCCGATGCCTAATTTGGAGTCATGTGGAGAGGACTTCAAGTGAAGTACACCGCCCGTCTGATGGGACTTTAAACAGTGGACCCCTTGGTGTTTTCCGTCAAAGCCGTGCCTCAAGGGACATCTAAGCACCCTTGAAGGCTCTTTGGGAGGGTTCGGCCATCTTTCGAAGGGGGTCCGAAACATACTAGGGCATGGGCATAAGGCACTCCGACGAGAAGGGTGCAAGCGATCCACACTTCAAGATATCCCCGAGTTCCTCGTGAAGCTCGGGGATATCTTGAAGAGGAGAATCACGGGAGAACGTTGGGGAACGCGCAGTATTCAAGGCCTCGAATGCAGCATCAGAGCACGCTCCATCCAGGGAGAGTACGTCTAAGAGAGAGTTCTAAGCCGTCTAATAAGAAAGGAAAATAAAGAGAGGGCTAGTTATGGGGAAAATGGTGAATGAAGTAAGCACTCGCGGAAAAACGCGATATTTAATTCAATTTCAAAATTATTTAAATTTCAAATCAAATGCCTACATGACTTTAAAAAATTCTAAATTATGCACCGAATTAAATATAACCTAGTGAAAGCCGTGATCAAATAAAAATTAGGAAGCTAACAAACATACTAGCCTAATGAAATATAGAATCAAACGAAATAAGGCCACGCCAAAAGTAATAACAATGCAAACATTTTAAAAACCGATTGAAATAATGAATACTATATGATAAAGATGATAAATCATCCATTTGGACTAGTAAAATTTTTGTTACTCCTCGCAACAGACAAATGTAAATTTTCACTTAAGGAGCAGCAAAACCACAGAGAACAAACTGAAAATTTATGGAAACCTTAAATATAATAATATTACCCATGGCCACCTTAGGGAAGCTATACATCAACTGACTGATGTTTCACAGCCAACTTCAGACTCTGCAAAAAATTTCACAACAAAAAAAAATGTTTATTATCTTATTTAACTGAAGTAGATCTGTCAAGGTGAAAAAGTGTTATATCGTACTTGTACGCGCTACACGGAGAGCAAGGTGCTTAAGGGCATGAAGACGCGATGGCTTAGTTAGGCAACCTCCTCGAAAGGCATAGCGGATCGGAGAAAGTGAGAATCGCGCGTCCGTTTATTCGTGCACCCATTCCAGCTGCACACGAAGGGATTGGGAGCATCGAGAAGCTGAGCCCCACGCACTGCACGGTGCTGGATGAACGAAATGCCTTGTTTTATCCGAGTTTCTCCCATGAGATGTATCAAATTATCCGACAAAATAGGGCGACGAAAACCGGAATCATCGCCTTGAGTCAAAACAAACTACGTCAGGCATTTAGCATTTCCCGCATTGATTTTATATTTTTCCCTGTACCAAAACTATTTCATTTCGATTCGCCATAGAGCTTGGTAATCCACGAAAGGGTTTCCTATCAAGTGTGTTCGGCTTTTATCAATAATCCATATTAAAATATTTTCTCATTTTCCACAAACATGAAATACACAATCTTTTCATTTGGATATCAAATACTTCCACGAAGTGAAGCGTGAGGCCGTAGATAATAAGGTTATCTATAATTCAATATACTCCATCTTTTCTTCCACTACATGTGCATGCATAGCCAATAGGTTCGCAATGCTGAAATCGTCCATGCATTCATTTACGGGCGTAAGGAATTTCTTGCACATGGAAATTCGGAGGAGAAATGGTCGATGACAGAGGCATAAAAGCACTATCATTTGGGTTAACCTATGCAAGTATTTCTTTTGTACAGCGGCGTTGACAGCGACAAATTATCGCCGAATGGAAATCTAAGAGAGTTGAAGCGGCTGCATTCTACCACATTTCCACATCAAGTGGTGGCTCGGTTGATGCACACGCACTGCCTCCCCACGCCGCACACAAGAGAGCCCCCCTCTGAAGTAAGATCTGGTGCTTCCCCGGCGTATCTGCTTAATGACGTTTTCTCGGGTCTTCCGCCGGGGCAGGAGTTCCATGTTGTCCGAAGCTTCGAAGCTCGACTCGAGCATCGTCTTCAGGGCACTCGCACTAGCCCGAGGACAATGCTAGAGTCGAGAGCTTCGAAACGTCGGCCAGCATGGAGCCCCTGACCCGATGGAAGACTCGAGAAAACTTTATTTAAGAGCCCCCTGCTCGATCCCCAGCGCTGGTGCGACCACTTCTCATTCGAGATTACCTCCCCGCATGTGGTTCCAGAGGACGCCGCGCGCAGAGTGCGCCGTTCTTCCGACGCAAGGGACGTTTACATTTTCGTCCGTCCGCATTCTCCGCGAAGAAAAACGCCATGAAAACACGGGATCTCACACGACCTTTATTCCTGTCCCCAGACACCCAATCCCCCCTTTCTCTCTCTCTTTCCCCCCTCCAAAATTCGAAAGAAGTAATGTTTCCTTTTGACTTATGGATGAATGGCCAATCATAAGGTTTCTCCGGAGTTACTTCCCTCATTACCCAAGATTGAAAACTTTTAAACATTCTACTGCAATCAGTAGAATTATATGTTCTGGAACTGAGAAAAACACTGAAAAATGTATTGGTCATAATCAAGCAAATATTATCTCAGAAAGGAACATCCCAGTGGAAAGATTCGCAAGATTAACTTTCATCCAGTGCATGATCCAATTAATATTTGAGTATCAAATCAATGGGGGCAACCATGGAGGAAAGAGCGCCCAATAACCACGAAATATTATAATGTCCATACATAATTAATTGGTTTATGAGAATTCCAGTTAAAAGTACAAATGGATTGGCTGATTCAATGTAGAGGGCACTGTGATAGGCGTTGAATGAAGCGTTGAAGCGAGCGATGAAGTCAGGAAAGTCAAAAAATGCGACACTTAGAAGTCATAAATAGAAATAAATAAATTTTAGATATAAAAACTCGGTGGGACCTCAGGTTCACATCACATTGCCACCATTCATAGCCACTCCATGAATTTAATAGAATGCATAATTTTTTCCCACGTGTACATATTAAGAAAAATAATATAGTATATACACGTGTTGCTTTATTTCCAGTTTTTATGGCATAACGAAGCGTAATGGGAAGTGAAGTCAGACGAATTTGACGAAGAGAATTTGAGTGTGCTTTTAATGTCAAAGCTCAACACAATCTTTTTGTAATGAAATTATGAATACCTATACTTTATCTCATTATACACAGAAGTAGATTTATGTTATCTTATTGTCATTACAAATATAAAGTGATAAAGTCCCTGGATAACCCAGTAGACTTCCGCCCTCCTATTATCTGCCGTGTCCATTCCATCCACTCTTTATCATTAATAACTCGTCACATTTCGCCTTCGAAAGAATATCGTCTAAATGAAGGAAAAACCCAAACGATATCATAACCTATCCTCCACGCTCTGTAATCCCATTTCCTTATATTGCTCATAAGCGTAATCCCACGAGAGTCACAAGAGGGCACAAAAAAATGGTTTTAACCGTTAAATATTAGATGGGAAAGCAAAAGTTTACAATTGAGAGAACAAAAAATTATGCTTGCTTACACCTGAATTTTCCCCAACCACTGAATCCAATAACTTTCGACAATATCTGCATTTCCAAACTAAAAACTTATATTACAGGCCACAGCTCCTGGTTTGCATGGCCCATATTACCGAATTTCATCGTTCGAAATTACTTACCAAGAGCAAGCGCCCCTTAACCTGCACGTAGGCGGAGAGAACTAACTCATGATAAAAAACCAAAGCTTTCCAAATTGTATAAAAATTTTGCAAATAAGCGTGGCCGAAAATGCGAAGGCACGGAATGCCAAACTACGTGAATGAAGATTTCATTAAAAATCAACTTACTAGAAAGATACCAAGCATGAGGATTAATTCCACGCCGATGGGATTGTTAAAAGCAAAATTAGGAGAGGACGGGGTGACAGGTAGTGGACCGCCAGCCAAACCGATGCAAGGAATCGATCATATGAAGGGAGCGTCAATCTGTACGCTCGAATTTTTAACGCAAAAATGTACACTAATCAGACGATTGGGTTTGGTGTTACATTTCATTCGGAATTCCAATCCAAAAAATACTATAATTTTTCTGTAAACTTTTAAAATGCTTTCGTAGTGCATCAACATCAAAAGAAAGCCAATTAACTTTAATATTTTTTTACAGAAGACACCAGTTCACTAAACGGTCAAATGAAGAAATATATTGAAGAAAATATTCTAGAAAGTAATCGCTACCGAAACACATTCGGGCATGACACGTGCGCAACGCATTTTTGTCACCAAGGATTCCTCCCTCATCATCGCCGTCACCCGGCAGGCAGACATCTCGGCCAAAGCCGCAGATAACTCGGAACACATATGGTAAGGGAAATACATAAGGTTTCCTTCAATCTTTCGACTTCAGTTTCCACGCTCCGGAGACGGTGTAAATTCTTTCGCTATCCTTAATATGGTTCGATGTGCAAGTTTTTATTTATATTCTATTCTTGATGCCTTTTTGTTTTTCCCCAGATTAATGATTTTTATTTTGCATATTTTTGGGCTCATGCTCTTTGTCCAATCTCTCGAGGAATGACGACTATGGTATTCATGAAAACCCACCTCCAAGGAAATCCCGAGACCGAGTGACAATTAAAGAACTGCACTGAAGTGATCGTGGTATCGTGCGGAAGAAACCATGCGGCAATACCACATTCTAGACGTCAAACTCGGGCTGGAAGCTGTCGACGACCCATTTGCACTAACCAGCTGTGATCCTACAGGCAGTTTTTGTTAACCGTGATTTCTACTCAACGCCGATTAAAAGGAAACAAATTGCTAACAATGGACAACTTACGAATATTTCATTGCCTGCGTCATTTGATAATTAGACACAGCAGACGGAGTAATACTTCCTGAGGAAGCGGTCACAGTAGTCATGTCTATTTGAAGATTAACAGCAAACAGAAACAAAACAAGTAACCGCAAGCGCAGCGCAAAGAAAAGATTAATCATGCATCTTAAAAGAGATAGTGTGGCAGAAACATCATTTTATTAAATGAACGAGGTTCCCAAGTTTTTCCTAGCTTCCAAATTTTACGTGAACGACATGTGCCAAACCAAACGCTCGTAGGCCTAATCCGGTATCTACAATCTATGTATTCATTCGGTCGTCAAAAAGCTTCAGGGAATCTAGGCAGCAGATTTCCATCACTATGACCTCATATGACGTTCACAGTTGCTAAATTTTAATGTTACACCGGCGCAGCAAAGATTTAAATATTAGAATGCCCATGCCTGGAGAAATTTTACAGCATTTGGTGATTTCACAAACAGTAAACTAATGGAATAACTAATATCTTATTCCGGACCTGCGATGGTGTACGAGTGGACAGACATCAGAACGAGCACTACAAAGCGCCGCACTTAGTGCCATAAAATAAAGTGAGTAAGCTCTCAAACAGTGTAGGACTAATTCTGCGACACTCTGACTCTCTAATATTGCAAAAAAAGTTCATGAAAAACATCGACTTCTGCTTCAAATGAAAAAAACAAGGTTTACAAAAATGACACCGCAATCATAACTAGGACAGTGATCTTATTTAGTTGGTGGCACCCGTCCTAAAGGCACCACCGACAAGTAAGTACATAATGTAATGTACACAATACAAAACAGTAGGCGAATTTTTCAGTGCACTCAAGAAATAAAAAGTACTGTTAAATAAGATAGAACAAACAAATTTTTCAAATTTCCCACTGTCTGGCCGAAAGCAATGGCGTACTGGTACCATTCGCTAAGATAAAGTAGAGCCTAGGAATACGAATACATTCTAAAATTAAGAAATAGGTTGGTACAATTAACATTATCGAACAGTGTGTGAGGCTCAATAGCTTTAGATGCCGGGATACTTATAGGCGTTACAACTGTAAGTACTGTTACTTCGAGACAATTTTAGTGAACCGGACAGAAATTACATCTTTGATGAGATCGCAACATTCAACTGAAGGTAAGTTTAAACTTTTTAACTGAACAGCCCAACGAGACAAATGCAAGAACGATGATTTTAACATGTGGATACTTTGTCAAAATGGTCGATGTTAATTGCTTTCGGAAAGTGATTGTAGCATTATTTCGACTATGAAATTTAGGCAGTGCGAGTACCCGAGAGAATGTTCCAGATTTCCAAAGAAAATTTCGGTATCTAATATGGATCATTCACCACCGAAATCTTCATATTAACCTAATTAATTAATCTCGTAATTAATCTTCCAAGGCCAGGAGTGACAACATACCACACTGTGGATTTCAGAACACCATACTGCTCATAAGTGTTATCACAAATGGGAAAGGATGCACTAGGCGAAAATATTAATTACGTTATGTGAATAAATTCAAAATTGTCAAATAACGAAACAAGTATACGTTCATACAGCTAATTCTATAATAAAAGAAATTTCTTTCATGACTGGAGAAATTGCTTGTCGTCCATTCCGAATTGAGTTGTAATATACAGTGGTATGTTGAAATAAAAGTACTATTTAAACAAATTTTTTAATGAATAATTAAGAAGAGTAAGTTACACAACCTGATACCCGATACTAAAATAATCCCATCTTCAATTTCTTCCTTCACCCATTTCTTTCCTCCCTTTATTTCTTTTTTTATCCTTCTCCTACCCCAATCTCGTTTTCCCAACGTTCTCCTCTCTAATAGTCTTCATCATCCCATTGCCAATCAAAACTATCTGCCTCCACCTTTCCTGCTTCCTTCGGAATTCTTCAACAATCCCCCTTTCCTCCCACACCGTGTCTAGCAATTCTCTAACTTGTTTCCCTTTCCGTTCACCTCACCTTCTCCATACCCACATTCTAAAAGCTTCCAATCCACGCATATCATCCTCCTTGAATGACCCATATGAAAGTTTTAACGAGTACTTTCTTAATATTCTTACCCAATGTCCCTGTCATCGATTCTCTCCTCCTTGTGAAAGCTTCTTTGCCTAACAACATTCCTCTCCTTATATCTCTACTTCGTTGACCATTTTGACCCAGAACGCTTCCAAAATAGGTGAACTATTCCACCTGCCCTAGTACATGAACTCCAAATATAATATTTAACTTGGGCTTCTTCTTTCTCGAAAACCGCACAACCTTTGTTTTGCATAAATTTACTCAAGAAACCTATCGCTCTGACTTTCCGAGGTACTTAGCAATGCTTTTGCAACCCCTTGGATTTCTGATTAACTAAAACTTGATCATCCACAACCTAACTGATTTTAGGAATTCCCCGCAGGCTTCATTCACTATCAACATTTCTACCCATGCCTTTTTTTACCATTTCCTCCACGCATACGTTGAAAAGCACGGGTGATGATGGAGACCCCTTTTTACTCCTCTTCCTGGCACCGCCCATACCGACTCTACACCACTCGCACCCGTGTAGTCCGAAACATGTACAGGGCCGCGGTCAAGCCGCCTCTCCCACCAAACCTACTTCTATTTTTTTTTAATGAATTCATAGATTCTACTCACTTTACTCCAGCCAACATCTGCTCTAAACCTACGAAACAAATCTTAAAATGATGATACACTGATTCAACAAGCCAACACATTAGTGAAACCCTAATACTGTAGTAATAAAAGGCTCTACTCTTGTTGTAATTGGCGAAATACGCCACAGTGAAATCAAATAACGTACTATTGTCGAAAGAGCGAAAATACCTGTTTACGTCAAATTTAGCGAACTGAGAACCATTGGCGCATGAACACCCGAACATACCCGAACACTGTCCAGGGAAGTGAAGAGAATTTTTAGTACGTAAAAAGTTTCACACGTGCTTCATACAAGGTTTCTTAAGACTGCAGCGCTAAAATTACCATGTAGTATTTAAAAGTTATTTTTCCTGCAACCACAACATAATAGATATTTAACGTTAACACTGTGCGCTAGAGGGTTGTTTCTTTACAGGACTGAATAATTTGACACCATATAAAACGCATCATTGAAACTAAAGCTTGTCAGATGAAGTGCGAGGGAGAAGTGCTGTACACAAACAGCAGAGGGACTGTTAGAAATAACAGTTATGGGTTCCGTGAAATGATAACAGCCAAACAACAAGTTATTCGCTAATTAGTGTCACAGTTGAAAAACGTTACGAGTACATTTTGCGCTAAATAAGTGTACAAGTATAAGTGTGCTTGTATAAACCTTTTGGTCTTCAAATCAACTATACATACTGTATATCGCTGAGAAAATCTGGCACTCAAGTGCAATTTTACTCATCCTTCATCCTCAAATATCACTTTTCAGTTTTTGGTCGCCACCTTCTCCCTGTTCCCCATAATTACTGTTAAATCGCCGTCATTTTGATTGTCCTTTCGAGTGGCCAGACAGCCAAAATCTTCCATTCAACGACCCGGCGGTGACCTAAGATAATTTGTCGATAAATGCATGGCTGTCGGAAGAGAGAGAGAGAGAGAAAGAGGGAAGGGAGAGGAAGGATCTATTCGGGCATGTAGCCACCCCGACCCGGCGACGGCCGACCCCGTGCACACAGCTGGGTGACGACAGCACCCTTCCGGGGGGGGGGGAGCTTGACGTAATCAGCGCCGGCCAAGGGGGGGGGGCGCCGAAGAATTAGGAAATGGGCAGGCGATGTAAGAGGGCGGGATTGATTGGGAGCACAATGGCAAGACGAGGAAGGGGCACAGAGAGGCGAAGAGAGAGGCGAAGACCCCTCCCGCACACGACGGACGGAGAGGGTTCTGCCATTTTGGTGCGCGGGGTGCCTAAAGCTCGAGGCGACCGTACGGGCTGCTTCCTTCCACCCCCCACCCCTTGGCTTCCCACGGACACTGCCATCTCCCCAGAGAAACGCCCCGCCATTGTAGCGCTTCGACCAATTGCATCTATGCATCCAGAACAGTCCAGAGTGGCGGGCTATGGAGCTTTCATTACCGAAACAAACATGGTTTGTATAAAAAGTATCGGAGAACGTTTTGGAGAAATAGACTTATTTCAGATATTGCTACAATATCTCAAAATTTTTCTAAGTGCATCCCTTGATCGTCGACGCGCTTTTGCCGGCGGCTTTTCCACGAAGGCTCCCTGGTAGGCGGATTCCGGAAGGTATTTGAGGGTACGCTTCTTTGACGGCACTTAAGGCCCTACGGTGGTGTCCTTTGAGGGAAGCTCACAATTGTGGGAATAAGAAATAAGTCTGCTAGTGCAAAGTCGGGACTGTAAGGGGGTTGGGGAATCGTCGTGAAGCCGTTGCAGGTATTCGCAAGCAGACACTCGACCCTGCTTTTGGTCGTCCGTCAAGACCTTCGGGAGAGTTCAGCGCAGATCTTTCGCATCGCCGAATTGTCAGTGATAATGGTGGGCAATGTCATATTATCAATGCGAAATACGATCTGCGATCATGCGCACATTTAACCGACAGTCTGAATTCAGCACTTCACGCACACGCCAGGAAAAAATGGTTCCCGATACTTTATATGCGAACCTTCCAGGCGGGTAACGATGTCAATGGACCTCAATCGCAACATAATTCGCGAATGCTAATGAAACTGGGTTCACAACTTTATTCATTTAATTCAAGGTATTCTACCAATGACTGGTACTTCGGGGCGATCCCTCCGAAATGACCACCTCCACGCATCACGAGACACTTCCCTCCTTTATTCTCTACTCGGTGGCCGACCCCGGTGGCGGTGAGGTAACGTCCTCGTCTGCCATTCCAAGGGTCGCGGGTTCGATTCCCGCCTGGGTGAGTTTCCCTCCATCTAGGGCTTGGGTGTTTGTAAATGTGACCACTGTTATCGTTGTTAATAATTCGATGTAAAGGCCAAAATGTGCTGCTTTCGGACTAATACTGAATAAATAAATAAATAAAAATAAATACTCTTCCCTTTCAACTTCCGTCTCTGAGTGACAACCTTCCGCTCCTCCTCCGACTCCGCTGGAGCAACATTCACCCTTACCCAACGACCTCTAGCATCCTCCGAAAGCTCCGAAACACTTCCTTTATCCAATTCCTCTGCCTTTTCCAGATTTCTCCCAGCAAACTCCTACTTATCCACTCTCATTAGAGGTTGGGCGTGTTGCCTTCCTCCCATCCCAGCTCATTTTCTTCATTCTCATCCACATATCAAAGAGCCCTCCAGTCTACGCCACTCCTTTCGCCTCAGTAGACCAGGCATCACACATCCATTAAGTACTACGCTCCATATTAAATCTTTGCTAATTTTTCTTCACATCTATTCTCAATCATCAATACTTTTCTTCTTGCAACCGTCTCTTTTGCAAACGCTCATTAGCAATTATAACAATTGTCCTAAAAAATATTGAATTAACTGACGGCAGTAGTAGTTTTTACGGGGTGCGACTGACAGCTGAGGTCATTTGCGCCATTAAGGTTGGATGGGACAGGAGGAACGATGGAGAGAAACCCAGCGTCGGCATTAATCTATTCTTAACGTAAGGCACCAAGGGGTCGACAGCTTAATGTCCGATCCGATGCACGGCGTATTCCCTTAAAGTGCTCTCCACAAATCACCTCAGGAAGGGATCGGGATCCAACTGAAAAAATCTGCCGTCTCCGGGATTCGAACCCGGGCCATCAGATTGGGAGTAGTAGTAGTTTTGAGGGGAGGCGACCGACAGCTGAGGTTATTTGCGCCATAGGGGATAGATAGGAAAGGATGAAGGGTGGAGAGAAACCCGGCGTCGGCATTAGCCTACTCTTTACGAAAGGCGCCAAGGGGTCCGCAGTTTAACGTCCCATCCGACGGACGGCGTACTCACTCAAAGTGCCCTCCACAAAGCACCTCAAGTAGGGATCGAGATACCTCTGAAAAATATTCAACACCGCCGGGATTTGAACCCGCGCCCTCAGGGTGGGAAGCCAGTACGTTAGCCCCCGCACCATCTCGATCCCCTCAGATTGGGAAGCCAGTACTTTAGCACCATCCCGATCCCCATATTAAAGGGCTTTCATGTCACAATTTTCCCACCAAAATTAGTTTATTGAAGGCTAGATGCATATAAACCATCAGAGCATTGACAGTGTTTCGAGAAAAGCGAGTGCTGAGGAGGAGTCAAATCCATGAATGGTCGAAGGGAGCACAAAAGTTTCCCGGCAAGCGTTCTGCCCAGACACAAATTGAGATACCTTGCCTTAAAATTACTCTTCTTTAGCTAGCGAAACAAAATCTTTTGCCCACAATCCTCACACAATAAGGAACATGGTTACGTCAGTGAACGATGCGCTTGCCACCCAACCCGGTCGTAAATTCTGCAGTATCAACACTTTCCCGGCACGTCATGGAGTTTACTTACTATAATTTACAGTTCAACGTAAAATTCAGAGCTACTTCAGAGCTACTTAAAAACTCATTTATTGCCACTACGGAGAAATTATCCCCAGCAAAGAATGATATCAAGGGAGAAGTCGTGAAAAAGTGTATATCCTTTCTAAAAGACTTTGTACTTTTCCACATACTCTTATTATAAGGTACAAGACGACCCTCTGTAACGAGAACTTGTTCCCGTCCCCCTCCCCACTCCTCTCCGAGAAACTAGCCTGGAAATGGAAAACCCAATCCTTTAACGCACCTGATCGCCTCCACCCCTCTGAGGCCCTTCTACCCCTCCCCACCCCCACTCAGTCCTGAGCGTATATATTCTTGCAGTTTGTTAAGAAAATTTGTGTCTAAGCAAGTCGGTGATACGCATTTTAAGTAGGTTATAATAAAAGTCTGTGGAAAAGTACAGTCTTTTAGCATGGATATTATATACTTCCACGAAGTGAAGCCTGAAACAGTAGAATATATACAAAAATGTATACTTGCAAAAGACAAATTCACATACAAACACTCGGAGAATGAAAAACAAAGTGTCTGAAAATGTTATTGGAGGGCGTGAAAGAAAGGGATGATCAGGAATGCATACACAAGTACAGGGGACGATGGGAATCTATGAGAAACTATCCCAAAAAAGTTTGATACTGATGCGCAATTAAATAGATTTTCGGATGAAAAGTCATCCACTCATGATAGGATACAAAATTGTGCCTTCATACAGATACCAAATGTTTGAATGCGCGTTTTAGCATCAGCTACATTCTATAACATCGATTTTCTGAAATTTTAGTTTCACTTAAAAAAAAACAAAGTTGTCAATAATGTTTTGACCAATTAACAAGGGCCTTTAATTAGCTCATTGCCAGAAAAAAGAGTATTCCAAAAGTAGTGCAAATGAACATAAGTCAAAAAGTTGGTCATTGCATATGATGGAGCCATGAATTGCCATTTTAACGTAAGAGAAAACAACAGAGCATGTTGTATCAAAAACAGCACTATAGCGACCAATGCAAGAATATATTTAGCCAGTAGGAATACATTAGTAGTAAATATATATAGGGCTTCGGTTACGAGATCGTGCGGCTTTACTAAAATCTGCGGAGAGCCGAATATTTTTAATCATGATTTTATCGTGAGTCAAAATGGCAAACGGCTTCCAGTCGAGACGAAGCAAAGCCAAAGCCCCCATTGGAATTAGCACTAAACATTCAACTCTGAGCCGAAAATGAACAAGTCCCGGAATGATTTATTCACGAAATGTCATTATCTTGGTCATAACACTCAATTTTGAACATAAAATTATACACAAATGCACACTTTAATCGCGGTCATCATCCAATACGAATGACTTGAGAGGTCAATTGGAGGCAAAAAAAGACGATATCGGAACTGAAAAGCAAATAAAAAAATATCCACCCGTGAATTACAAACATTGGATTTAATCCTTGAGTCTGACTTGGACGGGATTTCCTTCGAGATGAAATTTACATACGCGGACCGAGCATTTTTTTAACTTTAGAAAACATAAGAACGCCATGTAAATGATAAGCACGCATTTTGCAAATTCCACAAAAATTCTAGGGGAATTTATAGCTTTACAACCGCTGACATTACTTTGTAATGGAGACGATTTGCTTTAATGGTACCATTTACGTCGTCATAAAGCTAAGTGGCCTGATTCATGAACTTTAGCAATTGCTGCGAGATAATCTGGAGTTTCTCTCTCTTTATTTCGAGGTTAATGGATCAAACAAATTCCAAAATTTCACGACGGCATCCATCGACCCGTCATTAGATGAGCCGGCTTCGCGGGTCACATATGTGGAGCGACTGATGTCTTTCTCGAGCCTTTGACAAGAAGTTTTGTTTAGGATCTTTCTCCTCTTCCATGGGTCCAGCATTGACAAGCTGACCTCTCGGGTCAAGAGCTCCGATAAGAATATTAAAGAACTCTACATCAGGAAGCTTTATGCGAGACAAAGTCTGGTAAACTGCATGTGCTATCGCGAAGGGTTGCGGGAAGAATGCAGTACAGTTAAAATCCGCAATAGTGAAGTGGCAGTACTTAAAATGCTCCCAGGTGCTTCGGTGACAAATGGCACTTATTACAATGCGCTCGATAACATCCCACTGCCTTATGGAAAATTATTGCTTAAAAAAATTGCTCCTAACCCCCAGGGGGGTTCGACCCCGGTATGAATGGCTAAAAAATAGACGGCGATCTCTCTACCCACTGAAGCAACTGACTTCGTTCATGCAATAATACACTCCCCGGTGCGTTTCGCAGTAAACATCATGGAGCCTCGTCCCAATGCGGCGGTTTATTCGAAACGGCGAAAATATGACGAATCAAAAAGAAGTGCGCGAAATACAACCACCCATTTAGGACAATCCCATTTAATAATAACCAACTCACAGAAAAGACAACATTCGACCATCAAAACATAAAACGACCATCGGCTTGGATAAATACGCATATATTTGAGAAAGCATGGCCCAATGCCATTAAGCAGTGAACGCAGTTCCATCAAACACCACGCGCCAGATGGTGCGCCGCCCCTCGTGCACCAAGCACCGGCGCATTCCCCAGGGCCCCGTTTTGAAATGAACGGCGACTCCAAACGCTGGGTGGTTCTCTCACTTAGGCATTGCATGCGAGCCCCATTTCCCATACATGCCCCGGAGAAGCCGGAGCGGTTTGGGAAAGCGAGCACTCCCACACGCCGCCATCTGAGTCACATCTCTGCGCCAATGATGTCTTTTCTGCGCTCTTTTTTTTATAACGTGGATTCACATCTGGTGCATCAGGGAAGTCATCTCGCGATGGCCCTTGCAAAATTCGATGGGATAGTCGACGCAGTCACGGCGGTAATTTTTTATTTTCATTTAACTTCTCAGAAACATTTTATAATGGCTCCTAACAAAATATGCTATTGTGATTTGTTTTTTCCATGAAAATCCCAAACACCAAATTTCGTACGTCTGGCAAGGAATTAAGAGTTGCGATCTATTCAGCTACGTTTAATTTTCAAGTCCTTTAGCACAGTGAACTGGCTGAAGCGGAGGACAACACCCTGAATAGCTTCTTGAGTATAGCGGTCTCATCAGGGGAAAAGCCTCGAGTTTTTTTTGTGTTTGATATCTTGGCGACAACCTCAGTCCCATGTGGCTCTGTAATGTATTCAGACAGACTCGAACGCTTCATAAGTGTCTGCATTAAAAAATAACTTTCAGAAACAAGCTGGAGTATTCCTTAGTTCAGTAAAATTTGCATTAGCTATTTCAAGTTTTTGACGTTATTTTGAATTATCACGGTGTCTTCAAGCTCGGAGAGCCCGGAATATTTACCGTGGCTCATTATTACGTACATTTTTCTCTTTTTGGAGGAATGTGATCAAATATGCGGGGATTTTTTCACAAGATTTTGGCCCCTCGTAGAAATTTGTAAAGCGAAGGATATTCACAGCCATGCATGCTTAATATACCGATGCAGTTCCTTTAACGTGACGGCACTGTAACAGTATTCTTGCTTCTTTTCCACTAATCTGAATGTTGGATCGCCATATGCCCGCCATGATAAGTCGTCCAGGCAAACATTTCCATCTGGATCATTTAAGCTTTAAAAAAGTTGGGGAAACTGATGCATTCAAAACTGTACCACCCTCAATCATAGTGAAAAGTGGAAGATGCTTGATTTTTGTTTTTTTTCACACTTCACTGAGAATTAATCTTTTAAGTTCATAATTCAATAATGAAATTATTCATTTGGTCTTTTTCGTCCTGAAGCCATGATTCCATGAAGCCTATCGTCCTGAAAACCGGAGCTCATCGTACAAGAGGTTAATGGCTTGTCGGGTGGTTTTGCGACGAAGTCACGGGTTCTTGCAAAAGCGTATCCAAGTTTATCTCACGGAAATTAAGTTATGCTTATACGCAAGAATCTAAAGAATTTTCATGCACTAACATTTGCATGGACTGAAAAAAATGATAATTATCTGCCACAGAGCAGACATATCCGTGAAATTATACTTAGAATTAAACGGAAAAAATACCAAGTTTTAAATGATCTTTCCCTGATCGCTGATCACTTGACCGGCGTTATTAATTGATCGGCGATCATATCCAGCATCCTTTCTAGTACAAATTCATCGGAGATCAAGAGCGGTGATTGTGAAATGAAAATACTATCAGAGTTTTTCAAAATAACGACCTACTGGCTGCCACCGTCATTTGACCACAATGCGATTTTTAATACATTAGCATTTGGACCACGGAGTTGAAAAAAATGTGCAATTGACAATAAACAAAATAATGATAACGACAAGTGCAGAAGCGTAATTCTGCTTATTACACTGCACTGAGAATAAGAAGAGAGATCGTGTTTCGAATCAAGGAAAACAAAACAAAACGAGTTAAGGACTCGCCAGCGCCACCGACAGAAATACCGCAATCTCCGCAACTACACATATTGCGCGAAACCATGAACCGTCACGCAAGGAAGAATGTGGTTGATGAAAATGTTAGTACTTAAAAATAGTTTTTAAATCGTAATCGGTGGTCTCTATATATCGATTTCAGACGATTTACGAGTGTAGCTCGCTTAAACTGAATGTGGGAGTTTCACAGGCGGGCGAAAATCAAAATTTAAATATTAAATTAAATCATTATAAAAATAATACCCACGTCATTTTATTTTCTCGACTAATCCATTGAGTCATTTGCAAGTTATTGCGATGTGAACGAAACTTAGAACGGGTGGTATTCCTATATACGTACATTGTGAGTAATAATTTTTTTTTGCAAATATTCACGGCCAGTTCAGAATAATTGCGGAGATGACATTATTTGCAAACAATTGAAATTTATTTTTCGGAATAGCACTAATACTTAAATATAGACAAAACCAGCATTATTTTTTTTAATGGAGTAGAACTTTCTTATAAAATGTTATATCCACTTTTGTAGACTGTAAATTAATGAGCTGATATTTGATAAAGATAGGGACTCCCCCATAACGTTCAAAATACCGCATCTGGCTAAGCGAAGTACCGCCGCGTAAAATTAACAAGCGTGTGAAGTATAATTATACATATTATGTGTAATATTAGCATTATTGTTCCACGAGGCACAGAAATTAGCAATCCACTATGAAGTAATAAAATCATATGTGCAAGAATAATTATAAATAAGGCAACATATCTGATATTACTTTAGCGTAATAATTCTAGTGTGATCTTTTAACGATTGGGTACAATGCTTTCATGACGCATTTGACTGAATATTTGTATGCCGCATATAAGAACGTGCACTGAATTGCCCATAATATTATTATTTAGAGTCAAGTTATCAACTCTGTAACTGACAAGTTTTTATACCACACAAATTAAGATGAAAGCTTCGTTTCATCGTTCCTATTTAATCTTCGTCCCAACTAACGAAGAAGGTCAAGATTTTAAGTTTCAAGATTCGCTAATCTCTTCATTGAAGTACCTCCTAATTTGAAATTTCACCGTGAATTTTCATTAAGCAGTTTATCGGAATCCTTGCAAAATATTATTGGGTTACTAACAACTTACTCAATTTACTGAGAATATTTTGAAATCTTACTACTACGATATCAAGAAAAAAATACCATTTTCACTCATTTCCGTCGTTGCATTAATTATGGACATTCAAGCGAGCCTTTTCCTGAGCCTTTACAGTTTGTAAACATATAGTAATGAAATTAGACTTAATTCCTCGTTGTCGGATGATAAAACGTAATCCCCTTGAGTGTTTCATTCCCGAAGTCATCGCCCAATATCCACAACCACCTTGACCGGTGATTTGATCTTTGATCAACGGGGATATTCGTAAGTAAAACACAACCACTTATATGGCACGTCAAACCTAGAAATGATATCTGATTTTGACTTCCCGATTGATCGCACATTCCAATCATTCCTCAGATATAATGTTTTACGAAGTTAACAGAAATAACGTAAAGTTTTTCCAAGTACAGGGTGTGTTCCGAGAGTAATACAATTATTTTTTTTAAAGTAATTTATTGAACAGATTTGCACAAACACTTAAAATATTTCAAAGTATTGTCCTTGGCCCTCTACCCATTTTTTCAAGCGACTCTGCCATGACCGGTACGCGCCCTGGGAGGCGTCTTCGGCGACCTCTCACAAGGTCTTCGTCACGGCTGATTGGATCTCTTCTATGGACGAAAAACGGGTTCCTTTCAGGGCTGCCCTAATCCGAGGTAACAAAAAGAAGTCTGCTGGGACGACGTCAATTTCACCGTATGATTCGACCCAGCCGTCGGGCTACATTAACTAAACTATTTTCATTAAATCTTACTACTTAGAGCACCTCGGATGCAAAACTGGCCTCTATGCATAGAGATGGGTATTTTCCTTGAGGATTAAAAATAGCCCGAGAGAGAAATCTTACCTCAAAGCTTAATTATCATCCCTGGCCAGAGAAGGAGCAGATGACCCTAAGGCGCTCACCGTCCCCGCCGCATTCATACTAAAAGCCTCGGGCACATCAGAGTAAATTCAGACCAATATCGAGGGCGGAAATAGATAAGCAGTGAGCGTACTAAAGCAATGAGTAACTCTGTACTCAAAACGCCAGCCCTAATCAACCACACAAGCAGGAGTCATGCCTGCCAGGTCAAACGCAAGCACGAACTCCACCGACCCATTCATTCCGCGGCCTTGAAGACAGCGGAGGCGCATGCCCACCTCCCAAGCTAAATTGATACAGGGTTTTTCTCTCCTTTTAAAGGCCGACTTTAGGTGCTCACTCCAAGAAGCGCATAGTAGATAAACGTTTCCTTCCTGAAAATTGACACGGGTTTAATATCCTGATGCAGATATCACAATGCAAATACCGCAGGGATATAAGGCACTGCAATTCTTTAAGTGGCAATATTTCCAGAGATAATACCGACTGCTCTACTTATTCCTGCTTGGAAATTCCTATTCCGCCGCACGTATTTAATCTTCAATTTAGCTGGGATCAAGATGTTGCGGTGGCTAGCGAACTGGCTTTCAACCCAGGGGGTACCTATTCCTGGGTATGGCAGATTTTTCTTATGCGGTATCCCGATCCACAGTTGAGGTGCTTTGTGGAGAACACAAGAGTGAGTACGCCGTCCACCGGATGGGAACTGCGGACCCCTTACGTTAAGAGTTGGCTAATGCCGACGCCGGATTTCTATCCACCCTTCCTCCTTTACCATCTATCCCTAATGGCGCAAATGACCTAAGCTGTCGGTCGCCTCCCCTAAATATACTACAACATAGCCCCCATCCATAATAAATCCTGTCGCTATGCCTGAATCAACGCTGCCACTGTGGGATCTGGGAGAGGAGTGTACCAAACTCCAACACGAGATAATTCACTCTTATCACATGCGGCGGAAACATTTAAGTCTCAACGAGTTAGTCAAAGCATACATCAACACGCATTTTTAAATGGTCTAGATATTCGCTGTGTGACTTCAGGAATATTTCCGACACTTTGGAACACTGTCTTATTTTACAGCGGCAGGCCATTACTCCCAATGCATTTAAATCCCTGCAAAGAACTCACGCTCCGCAGATTGTCAGGCATCGCATGAGGGTGAGAAGAACCGAGCGAAAACTGACTCCGACCGCCCACTCCCCTACCTCGGGGCCACGAACACGACGCACCATGTTACACCGTGTTGCGATTTTTTCTGACAGCAATAATCAAGCCTCTTCAGACATTCGTAAATTATGAAGATACCACGCGTTTAACAGGTCGTATTAATATAGAAGTTATGCACGGGGACTATCCCAAAAATAAGTAGAAAAAAGATTTGTTCTGCCGACGCGGACGGCTGGTGTGATTCGATTTGTGGTGGGAGAGGAGGTGGGAAGTCTGGGGAAAGCAACGCGACCCGGCTCAATTGTCTGCGGGCCGTTACAGTGCGCGGATTGCTAGTAGACAGGACCCCTATTTGAGGGTCAGTTCACGGATTCACGATGCCATGATCCGTTGAGCGACGATACGCGATAAAATCTCGGCTTCGGAGACCATGACCATGATTAAATATGCTTACGGAGATGAAGAAATGTCCAAATTAATCGTTTCCCGCTGTCACAAGATTTCCTGGGAGGATAGAGAGGAGGGTGAAGTTAATATATGCATGTCCGTCAACGACAGAGTGCGACGAAATTGGGCAAAAATTGAGAGATGCGCTCAATTTCAATCCACGCCCCCGAGTGTCAGAATGTAAGCAGGAGAGTGCAATATTCTGAATGCCGCAGTGAATCGAATTCCTACACATAGCAATGAGAAACGTGCGTCCCAAGATGGTTCCCAAGGTGCTGTCGGAAGAAAAGAAACTGCTCTAGTGGCAATCTCGTGTGGTCTCTTGGACGCTACCCCAGCCGCCATAAGAACCCCGACCTGGCACCGACAGACTTCATTTTGTTCCCAAGAATAGAAAGGAGCTGGGAAAGTAACCATTTAGGAACGCTGGATAACGTCAAAGAAGCCTTGAGGTACTTGAACAAGTTTCCGATCGACGCCTTCCAGGAAGCGTACCGCGACTGGCAGAGCTCCAGCATCGGTGTGTCGATGCACAAGTATGCTATTTGGAAGAATTGTAGTAATTTGTAGATTGATCTGCAATATTGCATTTCCCGGACTCATTCTTCTTATTTTCGGGACAGACTCTGTATTTTTAATTTAGATACATATCTCATAGAGCAGGTAACGGATAGAATACTACTAGTGGAGATAAAAGCAGAACCGACGAACTTAGTTATTATTCAGGTATACATGCCACCGAGCAACCATAAGGAAGAAGAGGTCGATAGGATATACGATCAGTTAGAGGACATGATCGCGTGTGTTCCTGCAGGGAAACATTTGACAGTGATGGGGGATTGGAATGCGACGGTAGGCGAAGGAAGAGATGGTGATGAGGTGGGCGACTACGGTTTAGGCACGAGGAATGACCGCGGGGAGAAAGCAGTTGAGTTCTGCAGGAGACAGGGGTTAGTCATCACCAACACTTGGTTTAGACACCACAAAAGACGCAGGTATACATGGAAAATGCCAGGTGACTCAGGAAGATATCAGCTAGATTATATCCTGGTTAGACACAGGTTTAGGAACAGTGTGATAAATTCCCACAGCTTCCCGGGGGCGGATGCGGACTCAGACCACAATTTAGTTGTTATGAAATGTAGCGTACGTTTCAAAAAGATAAGGCAGGGGCGGCGAGTTAGAAAATGGAATGTAGAAGCATTAAATGGGTTGAAAAGGAAGGAATACAAACAGGCGGTAGAGGAAATCATGGAGGATGGCATGGGGCTTAGTACTATCGAAGAAAAATGGGAAATGATCAAGAAAGGGTTGTCTAAAGCCGCAAAAGACACTATTGGAACCGTTAACGCTAAAAGGACTAGGAAACCATGGATCACGGATGAGATGATTACAAAGATGGATGAGCGGCGAAAATGGAAGAATATAAATACAGAATTAGGCAAAATGAAGTACAAAGAATTGAACAATAAATTGAGGCGGGCAACAAATAAGGCAAAAGACGCATGGTGGAAGACGCAGTGCGATGATATGGAAAGTCTGCAGAGGAAGGGTGAAATCGGTGCGCTGTACAGCAAAGTTAAATCGTTATCGGGAAGTAAGAAAGGAAGAGCTATGCTAACAGTTAGAGATAAGGCGGGTAAGGTAATAGTTGACGCAGCAAAGATCCAAGAGAGATGGAAGGAGTATATAGAAGAACTGTATAGTAAAGAACTCAGACCTACAAAGTTAGACATTGAAAAAGAAAATGACGTAGAGGAAGACAGCTTAGGTCCAGGCATACTAGACAATGAGATAGAAAGGGCATTAAGGGAGATGAAACTAAATAAGGCCGTGGGGGTAGATAACATTCCCGTGGAACTTTTAAAATGCTTAGGGAAATGTGGGAGGAAGAGGCTATATGGGCCGATCCGTAGCATTTATGAGGAGGGAATCTGGCCGGAAGACTTTGTGAGAGCAGTTTTAGTTCCGATTCCGAAAAAGGTAAAGGCCACGTCATGTGAGGACTATAGGACAATTAGTTTGATATCCCACGCAGCTAAAGTTGTTCTCAGGATCATAAACAAAAGGATAGAGAGTAGGGCAAATGATTACTTAGGGGATGATCAGTTTGGGTTTAGGAAGGGGAGAGGTACGCGTGATGCCATTGCAGTAATGAGATTATTAATCGAGAGGAATATAGAACACAACCAGGAGGTATTTGCCTGTTTCGTAGATTTCGAAAAAGCGTTTGATAGAGTGAATTGGGAAAAACTAATGAGTAGTCTGCAGAAAATAGGAATAGATTGGAGGGAAAGGAGGCTAATCCGCAACCTGTACATGTCTCAGACTGCTCAGGTGCGGGTGGGAAACGGGGAGTCAGGATGGGCAGTGATAGGAAGGGGTGTAAGGCAGGGTTGCCCATTATCACCGTTGCTGTTCAACCTGTATGCAGAGGAAATGATCAAAGAGGCATGGGAAGAACTCGAGGTAGGAATGAAAGTGGGCGGGGGATTCGTAAAATCAGTTAGGTTTGCTGATGACCAAGCTTTAGTTTGTCAGTCAGCCAAGGGGCTGCAAGCATTGCTGAGTGAATTGGAAATTCAGTGCGACAGGTATGGGATGAGAATCAATATTAAGAAAACAAAGGTTATGCGATTTTCTAGAAAGAAAAAGGGCAAGCTTAACATTAAAATAGGAGGGCAAAAACTAGAGCAGGTAGAACAGTTTACGTATCTCGGTAGTGTTTTGGACCAACACGGTCAAAGTAGTAGGGACGTAAGGAGAAGAATTGCGCTAGGCAAAGAGGCTTTCACAAGGAGGAGGGAGTTGATGACGGGGACTTTGAGTAAGGATGTTAAGAAAAGACTTGTAAAAACTTTGATATGGAGCGTAGCTATGTACGGCGCGGAAACGTGGTCATTGAAGCAGGAGGATAGACGTAGATTGGAGGCTTTTGAAATGTGGGTGTGGAGAAGAATGGAGAAGGTGAAATGGACAGAGAAGAAAACAAATGAGGAAGTACTTGGTATGGTGGGCGAAGAGAGGGGTTTGTTGGGAGAAATCCTATGGAGGCAGGAAAAGTGGATGAAGGGGGTGATGACCGGCAGTGGGATGTTGAAGACTGTGATGGAGGGTAGAATGTTGGGCAAAAGAGGAAAGGGAAGGAACAGGATAGGGATGTTGGACGGGATGAAGGGAGGAAGAAAGTACGCGGAGATGAAGAGGGACCTGATATAGAGTAGGATGATGGATATTGTGTTTTGTTAGGAGAAATAAAATATTTGTTTGGTAGTTGTGTCCATCCAAAAACCTACCTTAACCGGTAGATTACCTTAAAAAAAAAATCTCAAATTAATTTCAACTGTTTAACGAAAGAAGCTAGAATTAACAAAGCAGGAGCACGGCAGGATCGTAAATCATCACGTCTGACCTTTATTACGGACCTTTTCCGCCCAATTTCCTTATTTTTCACGATAGAAGACAAATGGCGGTGTACAGGAATGCGGAGAAAGGAAAGAAAACACACTGCGATTTAGGGACTTTATGCGAGTTCATCAGACTACATTGGCAGGGAATAAAACGAACCACAAAACAATATTAGCCTGCATAGAAAAGATAAATAGGTGCAAATGCAAGATATACAGGAATTAGACTAATTCCTCTCCTCTGTAACTCTTTAAAAAAAGGTTTTTTTCCAAATCAGCAAAAATGGCAGTTCATAAAAGTGTGCCCTGCACCACATCATTGGATGGATAGTACATGTGGGTAAAGATGTCAACAAAGCCATGGAATTGAGGCACTTGAGGATTACTTGTGATAAGAAAAGGAAAATATTCAAGGTAGTAAGGAAAGAGTGGATCATGAAAGAATAAGGGTAGTTATTATGACTCATTTAGTTAGTATGACTCATTACTAAATGCATCAGTTGACATATAAGCTAACAGGCAGCAAAATGTTAGAGACCGTATCATGACCATTTACTAATTTAAGAGATCGTAATATGACAATTTACTAACTGTTGAGATTAAAACCATAGCACACCAAGCATTATGTAGAGGGTTGCCAGTAGTGTACAATTTGGTTGCCCTCTGATTGAATCTAATTCCACTGAATCTCATGCTTACCCATGACAATTTTATGATTATTTGAGGACTATAAAAGTTAAAGAAACAGCAAGCAAGCAACAAAATCACACTTTGATTAAGAAAATGCCATGATCCTCTTTAATGTGATTAAATAGAATGAAGCAATAAAACAAATATGTCAATAACACACCTATTCTTCTCGAAAATATTTTTATAAGAATATTTAGATTATGAACTGTTAATTAGTTTGGAGGGAGTAACTTCACTTCTTTAAAATTATGATAACTTTTTCTCCTTGCAATAATATAGAACTTCCGCTGCTAGCCGATGAATTTCAAAAACTCCATTTGGAAATGGATACAGCAAAATGATGTACACAGTTATAAGTAAACTGTTTTGAAATACATTCTTCCAAAACATATTTTACTTAGCTTACACAAATGAATGAATTGGCTGTGAATGCTTTAGAATATAGTTTTGTGATTTTTATTTAGGAGCCTGATTAAATTTGCAATATCCGATTCTCAAAAACACACAAAAATTTCATGTCCAAGTATATTTAATGAAAAATGTAACTGAACAAGTTTAATTATTATCTGAAGGCAAGATGTCTAAAATTACAGATTTGACAAGTGACTCCTCTTGCTATTGGAAAAAAATGCACGGATTTCAGACTATTATGCAAAAAATGGAACCTTGTTCAAACTGAACATTACCTTTTGGTGGAAATGCTCTAGCTTTTGAGTGTATGAAGATAACTAGTGCATCATCAATTGCATTAAAAACATCAACATGAAGCTTAATACAACATCACTTTAAGAGTAAATAATGACAATATCTCAATGAAAATATTGAAAACACTAATTAGGGGCAAATTGATTATTATTTTTATCACTAAACACCTCCTAATTTGTTACCTCAGTTTTATAAAAATCTATTTCTTTAAACATTTACTCCAAACACAATAATTTTTATGATTTTTCCTAATGATACTTCAACTGTGGCTTGTTCTCTATGATGTTTCTGATGTCTCATCATGTTTCAGGCTCCACAATCAAACTTGCATATTATTTATCAGAATGGACAGCATATTAAAATATCAATAAAATATTAGAGCAATAACGTAGTATCTTTTTATTCTCAATTGAGGGAGACATCAACATTCCTTATCACTGGTATTCACTCGCAGAACTTAATACCCAATGGATGTAATATTTTGACTTAGCTAATGAATTTCCATGGCCATCACAAAAAAATTCCAAAACAACAGGACTCATAATCAATGATCAATCTCACTGAAAACAATGATATTAGAATGGAGATTTCATGACTTTAAATTTCATTGATTAAACCTGACGAGTTAGCATAAATTCATTGCAAATGGCAATGAAAAACTTTCACCCAATTTTCAGAGTGTACTACCATATGAAACTAATCCTATGTTTTGGGTTGAATCTATTCCATATCATTATTATTTCATCAAAGCATCAGATAGAGATCCATCCATTTCTAAATATATTGGATGCTGTTTGAAAGGTAACACATATTCAATGAATCTGTGGCCATAAAAGAGTAAAACAAACCATAAATACAGTAATCAACTGGCAGGTCGGTTTGGTAGGCATTGGTAGAGTTCACCCAATACTAAGCCCGACGGCATGTGAAGTCCACACATTAATAGGGTAGGG
>NW_027286403.1:4691136-4743636 GCF_022747635.1 Hetaerina americana
GGACGGAAACGCTCTCGAAGCGGCTGCGGCGGACGGGGGGAGGGGAGGGCAGGGGGAAGGAGGGGGGAGTTGGCGCCTCTGTCGTAGGTGGCGGTGGAGGTCCATGCCGTGGACCAAGTCCCGAATCCACGCCTTCCTATCCATCATTCGCAAAAAAACAAATCGCCAAAGAGAAAACAAATTGGCGTCTTCCGAGGGCGAAAAGAAGGCTATTCTCCGACAACGCCGGCGGACGCTGTCGGAGACCTCCTTATTTACTTATTATTTGCTCTTTGAATTCCGTTCGACTGCGGAGACCGTTTCCTCTCCCTTGTGACATAATTTACAAAAAATTATTTCGGTCCATTATTTTTTTCCGTGACCAACTTCCGCGGAAATAAGTTGTCCTGTTACACTTTCCATTTCCCAAAGACTTTGTAATCGGTAGGAATGTGAGTTATTAATGGCCTAACTAACCGACGACCAAAAACCCGTTTTCAGCAACGAGGAAAACAATAACTTGAGACCCTGAATTGACAACTGAGCTCATTCGTTCCATTAATGTCAGCTACAACTTTAAAAATATTTAATACACATGACTTTTTGCAAGGCGCACAGTGCTTGATCATAATTTAATTGCAATTAAGGCTTGGATCCCGCGTCCAAACAAAAATAAAGAGCCCCTTTTAAACTTTTTTGAAAACATTGCTCAGTTGGCAGATTTAGACCTCCAAAACAAAGCAATATTGCCTGGGTAGGATAACTTTTCAATCCATGGTGATTTGGTAATTAAAAAACGATCCAATCCGATATTTTTAAAAATAACAAATTATTTTTCGGTCGTCCCCTTACCACTACGTTGCAACAGCTCCTGAAAATAAATGGTCGTTGCTAATCCTACTTCCTCCCCAATGTATCACGAGCAGCTCCAATCAGCACTTCACATTTTCAATACAACAAGTTGTGGATAAGCCATGATCTCGGGAAATCTTGGGCATTAGGAAATACGACAAATTTTTAATAGAGAAAAAGGAAGCAGAATTACCATCGAAATTGGCCACCTTGGCAAACGAGACAGCATAACATGAGGTTAATACATGTATGGATGAGGATTTGCGAAGAGAACGAGCCATTGACTCCCAGCTGAAAGCGTCGGTTGGACCAGGGACAGCAGACGGCCTAAGGACGACCTCATGCAAAGGACACCGTCGATAGGTTGGAAAGAAAGCAGAAATCCGTAATCCGTCGGGAGGCGGGAGCCTGCGTCATCCATCCCTCGCCCAACGAAATCGAGAATGGAATGTAAACGACTATGAATCCCGGCCGAAATGTCACCGGGGCCATTCCGGTGCGGCGCACATTCATTCCGAGACGAAAACGCACCCCTGCCACCCTCGTCCAGTACCCACCCGTCCCCCTTCGACGTACCTGACGCCCGACTTCATCAAAGACATCGTCGATACGGGAACCGCACCTGAAGTAATCCATCACTGAGTGAAAGTGAATGTCTTATTCTGCCAACGAAAAGTTGTTTGAGAGTTTACTTTCACTAAAAACGGTCAATTTTCTTCTCCCGTGGTTCCTGGTGATACGTTACCCATGAATAGTTATCCATACGCTCGATGAAACGTAAAATGAGAGCAATGACTAGCCTTCGAAAGTGCTCACTTGAAAGTAAGCATTCGGTTAAAAGAGATTCAATCTTGAGCGATCACTTCCTCTTAATCAGCAGGGCATTTAAGAGCACGAAACTATTTTACGTGGGCCGCTGCGGCTGAGGGCGAAGGGATTGAAGGAAACGAAAGAAAGATGAGGAATGATGCACGATATGAAATTTAGAGAAAGAAAAAAGTGGACGCAGCAAATACAAGAAGGGGAAGGAACTGTCTGGCGGTAGGAGAGAAAAAGACCACATCAACTGCAAGAAAGAAAACGGAAATTTATACGTAAATCAAGCCAAGAGATATTCTAGAAGGTAGCGTAAATAACGTTATGGCAACTTTAGCACTCCAGAGGGCTCGCATACGTAAATACGGAATGCGAAATAGATGAAGACTGATTATCAGCAATGATAAACGCCGAGAAAAATTCCAAGCCGAATTGATATGGGACAAATGTCACTTGGATCAAATAGGTTGGCCAGATAAATTCAATCAAAAAATTTGGAAGTCATGGAGAGAATAGTTTCTTTGGACTTCGGAGTATCACTATTCAGAAGGTTTTAGCCGGAAGGCTCTTTCATCAATTTCAATCCATAGCCTATTAAGGGAAAATCTGCAAAAAGAGAAGGCTTCGGAATGTAACCCTAATATTCCACACCGCTATGCTATTATTAACAGCTATCAGCCAAAGTTTACAGTACAGAACAAGCAACATTTGAGTGTTAATATGGTTCAGTCAAGAAAATACAGGCATATACTTGATATTACAACGGTCATTCTAATATTTTTAAGAAGAAATAGAGTATCCTTTTCTGCCTCGAGAATTTTGGGGAGTTTGAAGGTGTACCGTGAGCAAGGTTAATTGAAGTGTTGCAAAATATAGGAGAGAACAGAATGGAAGAATGGCCATTTTATTCGAAAACTGTTCATGAAATTCCTATAAAACACGAATAAGTGGGGAGAATAAGGACTCCGAATGGGCAGTTGGGTGATCTCAAGCGCCGCTTACCTCCTACTTTCCAGTCGTACCGCAGCAGCTCTCGACCGGTCATTGCATCTCTTCCACATACGAGTAAGTCGGCGTTCCTGTTCCTTAGTGGCTGTCTGTGCTCCCTAATGTCCAAACTGCCCTCCTGGGCCTTCCATCGCCCTCTATTCCTCTCCTACGCCCCTACACCACAACAGATTTCTCTCCTCCATTCCATGGTTCACATCATCCTCTTTTTTCATTTGAATGTATGCCGCCAGTAAAACTGCAGGCCTCCAATACGCGTACATCCATATAAATTGTATTTCCTTCATACATCGATCGCATATCGACCTAGTGCTTGGTCATACAAGTTATTTTGCGATCCCGGTTTCCCCATCAATTGTCCTTCTCTTGATCTTTCTTTCTCCTTTCTCTTTTGGCTGTGAGTCAAACGATTTTGTCCACACCCTACACCTGAAATGCGGAGCTGTTAGGCAAGTGCATCAATTTAAATCCATTATGATAATGAAGTGAGATGTTATGGTATTTCCGCCATGAATATCTACGTTGTCAAATCACACTGGCGAAAAAAGAGATGGCTTATGTATAGGACACAGTATCATAGCTGCAATAAAGGGCATAAATCTTCAATCGTTAAATACCTGTACGTACGAAATTAGCAGTCTTCGAACCTCTAAAGGTAATGAACTGAAACACGCAGAGTACGACTCGAATTGCGGCGAATATTTCCGTGTTAATTCGATCTCTTACTGAAGAGTACAAGGTGAGTTCAATAAATAACGGGAATTTGAGTTATATGGAAAGAACTTTATTTATTCGTCTAAATCAATGTTATCCCGTTTGAATCAGTCCCCACTTATACCAGCGCTTTTTCCAACCCTTGAAATACTTCTAGAACTCAAATCTTTGGTGTAGCTTTTAGCTTTCCTCGCGATGAGTGTAAAACGACGGCATACTAAGGTTCTCCATATTTTTGGGATCAGAAAAAAAGGTCTCGTGGGGCGATTTCTGGCAAATATGGAGGCTGGAACATAATAACAGTGCCGTTTTTGACAAAAATTCATGAGCAAGCAGTGAGCAATGTGAGCAGGTGAATTATATCGAGGTGGTACAAAAGCCATAGATTGGTACGTCACTAATACGGGCGTTTATTTGCATTGTTTCATGCAAACAGCGTTGCACCTGTAAGTAGTACTCTTTATCGCTCATTTCACATTGTGGAAAGAACTTATGGTGCACTAGGCACTTTGCGAATTAACAAAATTCCCGTTAACTTTTGAACACACCTCGTACCTCCAAGTCCAGTACTCCTTCCATCGTTGGGTAGATGGGAACATAAAATTTGAGCTCTTCTGCATCTTTCACCACAATAGGCCGACACCGACAACTCCATAACACTTTCTCCAAGCCCTCAGATTTTACAAACCCACAAGTTGCCCAACAACTCCGAATGGCGTCCCAAACTTTCGGCCACATCCCAATTGACAACCACACGTCACCCACGCTTCCGCCGACCCACAGCGGGCCGGCCGGAACCAAGGGAGAGAACGGCCCCGCAGGAGGGCGGGTGACGGACTACTCACCTCCGAGTTGCTTGTCGCGACGGAACTCAGGCCGGGAGACATCACATTATCCGGGCTGGCGGTGAGCGCGGCAACGTTGAGGGCGGCGACGGCGGCAGCGGCCCCCGGGCCCGAAGACTTCTGTGCCTGAGGCACGTCGTCCACTGAGGTGGTCTCATCCGTCGCTCCCTCCCTCTCTGCCCCCCCACCCTGGAATGACTTGCTGAAGTACTGCCTGAGCTGGCTCTTCTGCTTCTCGATTACGTGGTACCGAGTTGGGTTTTCCAACACCGTCTGAACCTGAAAGTGGAGACAAAAATACGTGGGCGTTAGTGATGGTGAAAACACAGCTAACGTGGATTATCCAACAAACAAATCCAGTCATATTAATCGTAATTTGCGAGTTATTGAGACAAAAACCGTTTAAATTCCATGGAGAATCGATGGAGGCTTGGCATAAAAATTGAACAGCCAGTTAGGCCAGCTAGCGTACAGCAAAGAAAAATGATGAAGAGAAATAACAGTGGCTGGGGTGAAAAGTGTCTTCTTAAAACGGAATGACCGAATTTAAATCGAGGAAATTTCATGGATGTGGGAGGGAGGCGAAAGCCTTCTGATTTGCTGGCTGTCCGACGACGCCATCGGCCCGTATTTAAGCGGGAGCGGTCACAACCCAGCCACTGAGTTCGTGGGCTTAGAAAGCCTCCATGGACAGGACTCGCGCACCGCTATCACGTCCAGAGACAACATTCGTCACCAGTACACAAAAACTCAATTTTTTACGCTAATAGAAAAGATTTACATGAATTGGTGCCAAAAATGGGCGCAGTGCTTCTTACGGCGATCTGGTATTTATACAGTCAAATATTTGATGAACACAAATTTCTCCTTAATGGAAAGCACAAATACACGAACATAAATACGGTAGACATACATGCTTCGGTATCGCAGTTTTGAAATGAAACACTTTGAGTTTGCTTTGAAAGTGACGAAATTCAATGCTCATATAAAAGGACATATAATACTCAGACAGAAGTTAAATATTAAGGTAAAAACAATGGTCATAATTATTACCGACCGTCAAAAAAAGAGCATATACATCCAAATAAGTGTGAATCAGCAAAGAGCATTATTCAAAGAATAATCAGTCCAATTCCACGTGCACATCATTGTGGCAACATTGGAGCTTGGGAAAATCCCACACCCGAACCTTTTGTTGGGCCCTTTTTCTCGCCTTTGCTTTGACTATTTCATAATAGCCGAGGAGAGGAGTTCATCTGGCGCACCAAGCCCTAGTTGATGCGTGTGTGCACACCCGGAGGCCATTTCCTTTGGGTGGTGCCTCCATGTTGATTACCACGGAAGTCTAGTAACCAGATGCATCGGCCACAACAATAGAATCTCATGCGTCGCGACAATGTATGCAGTAATAATTTCACCTTTCCTTCTTTACAACATTATTATTATCCGTAATCTACTGGTTAAGGTAGGTTTTTGATGGGGCAAGGTACCAAACGGTACAGGGACAATTCCCTTGTCTCTCCTATCAAAACACAACCCAATATCCTACTCTACAACATCCCCCGCTTCATCTCCATATACTTCCTTCCTCCCTTCATCCCGTCCAACATCCCTTTCCTATTCCTACCCTTTCCTCGCTTACCTAACATTCTCCATTCTATCAAAGTCTTAAACATCCCACTGCCGATCAAAATGCTTTTCATCCATTTTTTCTGTCTCCTTTGGATTCCTCCGACCAATCCCTTCTCCTCCCACAATATACCTAGCATTTCCTCGTTTGTTTTCCTTTCTGTCCACTTCACCTTATCCGTCCTTCTCCACACACACAATTCAATAACCTCCAATCTATGCCTATCATCCTGCTTCAACCCCTTATTCAGTTTATGCGGAACAATATGCCAGTTAAATGTGCTTTCTGTACATTCTATTGGCCCTTCGTTAAATACTCAGGGATTATCCGGTTTTTTTATGTCCCAGGGTCAATCAAGACCAGGCTAAGTACATCTACATCATAGGTCGACAGTCGCCACAAGGGCGTGTGGCGGGGGGTGTACCGGCAACAAAACAATTGGCAATTTAAACACACTCCTATATACGTCATACAATAATTGGCATAAAACTAAATCATTATATTTTAGTTAGTTGGATCTATTTTGAATGCCAGTGACGGTGTCTATTTCTCTTACTTTTCCGGATGATGGAGTCCACCAATATGATTTGGCACCATTATAATTTCCCCTGTGTTACATGAAAACTCGTGTGAAAAGAACATTTCAAAAAGTCTCAATCTTTCCTGCTCTTTTCATGAATCAAGCGAGTACCGATTTAATTTCTCCAACATAACCGTCACACTTACTCTCTTCTCCTGGCAATTTTAAATTCTTACCTAGTTAATGTTCTCCGAAGCTTCTCCGACTACGTAATTAACGTTTACTCTCAAGGAACCAAGTACTTCCGTGTTTCCCAAAAATGACCTCACTTAAGCTCAGTAACACGTCTCTTTTGCCCTTTAATCACAATCTCCTAGTACCCGTATAATGAAACGTCGCCTCTTTAAAGGCCGATCAGCATATTCCCCCAGATGTGGGTACCCTGTGAAGGATTTGATGTCAGTATTAATGAATCTTTTCCAAAATGCCTACATGAATCTCAATTAGTTGACAATTTACGTCTTGTTCAAATTTCATTTTATTCCAAAAATTCAGTGTTGCACATTTACTGATACTCCAGTATAACCCCCATTTCTTAGAGCAAAGCGACGTGGTCTAAATCGTTAGAGAGTGGCACACTAACTGCGGGTCACCCTATTTATCTGTAAATCACTGTGTCTTCTGCAAATAATTCAAGGTTGAAGTTAACGTAGGATTTTACGACGATTATGTATACTAAGAAGTGCAGGGGCCCTATTACAATACTCTGTGACACCCCTGGCGTTACACCCACCTCTAATGAACTCAAACCATGGACGACTATTTTCTGTTTATGGTTAGATACGAAGTCCCGAATCCAGTTGGGAACGCTGGCATAAATGCATTGATATCTAAGTTTCTGTATCGACTGGTTGTGAGGAACCTCTCAGGATCTCTGTAAAAATCTGAAAATACAGCATCAAATTGAGTCTTCACTTCCCCCGATTTCAGGATAATATGAATAAAAAGAGATACTCTTAATGTCCAGTAAGAGCATTATATTGCTAACAATGATGTGCTCTTAGATTTTACCGGATAGTAATGCTAAAGAAATCGGTGTGAAATAACTGGGATCTTTCCAATCGCCGCCATTGCAGGGGGGGGATTATGTGAGATAGCTTCCAGTTGCGTGGTACTGAATCTTCTATATACTTGTAACAAGTTTTTTATGAGAAAGGTATGATATCTTCCGCAAGTTCAAGTTCCTTCACGATTCTAGAGGAGATTAATTCAGGACATGGGACTTAATTTGTTAAAATATATTGGAGATGTTCTTCTATTCCTCTCTGGGACAATTATATGTCACTCGTGAGTGGTACAGGTGCATTAAAGGCTTCGTTTTGTGCACAAATATTTTTGCTTTAGGTGTTATTAAAGAACTTATTTAGGATATTTCCCGCGATCACACTGTAAAATGTCGCCATTTTCTGCCTATTCACAGTTCAGTCGGACGTTTCTTTCGTTCATTCTGTAAATACTTGCATTACTTTTCTTTTGAAGGTTGTTGAGCTTTCCGCCTAATCCATTTTGTTTTTGATCGAAATTCTACGAGTTACTCTTCTAAATCCTTCATTTGAGTTTCGGCATTTTTTTGCTGTTTTTTTTAATCCGAGTACATTTTTCTTCGTTTCCTTAAGACCGCTCCGACTTCTCTGTTATAGGATGTTGGCCCCTTGCCATCACTTGGGAATCAACTCCTCTATTCCGCAACGCATAATATTTAAAATGTATTTTCCAAGAGCGTTATGATTCAGCGCTGTGAGTTTCCAACTTGAATGATCGCAATCCGAGTTTTATTTTCTCCCGAAGCCCAACTAAGCTCCATTTTACGGTGGATTTAGAATCGTCAGAAACGTCAATTAGATGGAAACGTCTTTTCATCATGCACTATTCATGGCACAACACTAGCATTAGGATCATTGGGAAATAAATTGAATGTTACACCCAAGTATTGAGAATAAAAATCTCGTACACCGGATATCCCGAAAGATAAGACGAAAAATTATTTTTGTTCGAAGAACCATAGATGGGTTTAAGATTCTATCTCGGAAGGCCGTGGTCATATAAAAAAATTGCCAACCTTTTCCGGAAGTTGTGAATTTACTTAATGAATCAAAAATAGCCCAATTGCAATTGCGGATGACTCTGTATAAAGTTACTGTTGCGCCATTTCCCGCAATTCTTTTGAAGAATAGTTTAACCCAGTACACATTTTTGAATCAATCAAGTGTTTTTTCAGCTGCAAACAATTCTGACTGAACACTGCAACTAAGGAATGTATAACATTACCAAGAGAGAAAAAGTACTAAAATTTCTGTACCTATGCACTCTAGCCCGGAAATGTTTCTGCATCAACCTTTCCCTCAATCTAGAACACTAATGAAGAAGTTGTGTACACATCTACATTTACCAACGCCATTGCACACGAAAAATATAAACGCAATATTTTGCAATGTCATGAAAAACCGCGAAGGTAGACTTCAGTCATTGATTCATATTAATTTTTACCTTGCTTAATTCTGCAAAATACATATATGCATACATTTTTTCCCGATAGTTCGAAATTCTTATGCTGGGAGAATGCCTGAAGAGACTACCGAGCCTGGCGTCCCCTTTCCTTATTTTACTCACTCGATATATTTAAGTTTTCCTCTTCACTAAATTTTAACCATGTGTGGCCTTCTTTATCAAGAGAATTCAATAATTTCAAAGTTTGGCTCACTTCATAAGCGAGCCGCTGTAAAATTTACGAAAGCATTTTTCCCTGATTCTACGAGATGAACCTTAATGGACAAATGTTCTTCATATTCACAGCGAGTTAAAATTGAAATTTATTTAGTCTTCTGAATCTTATTCTATCCCAAAATTTTTTAAATAACTTTATTTGCACGTGAAATTTGAAATTTCAGTACTAGGGGAGCCTAGGCTTGCGAGGAGAAATTCCGCTGTTGTTGTTGCTATGCATCCTGATGTGCTCTACGAGTACATGTATTAAGTGACATTCAAGTGAATTAGTTACCCGAGTCGTTATTTCTGTAGCATTCGATAAGAGTAACCCTTCCCATACCCTTTATTGGAAAATAGGATTGGCAAAAGCTATTAACAAAGTCTAATAAACTGAGGGAGATGCATCCCCAGTAACTCTTAACAAAGTCATAATTGATTATAATGCAACAATTACAAAGTTTAAAAATCATTTTCCTTGACTTGACCCGCAATTGACATTTGGGAACGGACATCGCGAAAGCCTACACTTGTAGGTCTCTCAAATCTACAGATACTGAGTCACTCTCGAGTGAAATGATTTCAGACTAACGGAATATTCATGCCCTCCCGCCAATGACCAATTCTCAAATACGAACACAAATGATACTTGGCTTAAGAATAAGCAAATTGTACTATTAAACGCTCCTAATAAGTTCAGATGTGAGGGCAGAGGAAAAATAGTTCATGCTCACTGAAGGGGCAGTGCTAAATGAAGAGCATTTTTTAACTAGACCTCCTTTCACTATACCCATAGGAGATACCGCGAAAACAACTTTAAGCGTGTCCATATACATACATAATGCCAAGCCTCGCGGTCTACACAGATGTATACCTTAAGTTTCAGTATTTTCTCTTATTAAGACTGCACCACGTATACTCCCAAGTTTTTTTTACACTATTGAATGGAAAATTAGCATTTTGAGTTGGCTACACGACATTATTTATTATATAAGCGCTGAAGAAATGAATGATAACCTATCCATATTGATTACCAATTGAATCTACAACCAATCCGGTAACCTGATGCACAGCCATAGCACTTAAGTGATCAATTAGACCCACTTTCATTCTATGCCCTAGGAAAACTTTCACTTCCCAAATCGTACTTTTTCCTTCTAAATTAACAACTCTTATGTAAAATATAACGGTTACCACACCCGCGATTATCTTGCATTATATCTCACTTATATAACGTGCGTACAACTCCCTTGGTTGCAGACCAGTTTTTTTTTGTAATCGCGAAAATGCTGTAAATTCGGCTGCATATCGATTATTACCACTTAAATTTCACGACCACACAATAAAAATGAAATTCCTAACTCTTTTTTATTCATGTTTATTGCTGCATTTCCGGGGTGATTACTCTCGTACTCACAACAGTACGGACAAGGAAAATAAGCTGGTAGCTCTCATAAATTGACCACCAAACATTAAGGCAAATTATTGAGGATTTTAACGAAAGTTTATTATTTCCCAACGCTCAACTATATGACCTTGCGCTCCATGCCTATTTTATGTACGGAAAGTAAAATGAAAGGTTTGCATATCAATCATCAGTGTGTTCAATTGAATCTGATTCCAAATATGAGGCGATTAAAATGTTTCTTCAGAGGACGCTTACAATACAAGGTCACGCATAATACTTACTAGCATCACAGCTTTAAGGGCACACATAAAACGAACTATCTTAAAGTCGAGTCAGTGGATTACCCATATTTACAGCCCATACCTTGGATTTGGAGTTCATTGCACGAACATATACCCACGAGTGGGGTGGGGGGATTGTGAGAGCAGTGGAACACAGTGAAAAATCATTAACCCATTCCAAAGAATACTGAACTCATGAACGTATATTTTGAATGCCACTCCCCATCCTATCCCTCCCTACCTGAGAAGTCAAACCGTTTTAAACGAAACATACCCAATCCCATCCTTCGCCACGACTGACCTACCCTCCACGTCAAGCGACGACCAGCCCAGCACTGCCACCCTCCCCGGCCGCTACCGACCTAAGCTTCTCAGCAATTCCACTCCCACGCGCGGGGCGAGGGGGGTACGCATACTCCTTGGCATCCACACCATGAATTGAAATCCAAGACGTACCCCTAACGACGACGCCTAAGCGTTGAAAAGCGCGATATCTATTATATAAGTGATATCCATTATAATGCGTAAGTGGACAGTTAGGACGTTCATTTTCTATGTTCTTCCACAACATCACGCCGAACACGGCCGAATGAAATCATTCTCAAGCGAGCCAGCAAATTGAAGAAATGACTGCCAACACGCAGACCTTATAATTTTCTCGCCAGCCTCCTTTAATTCAACCTGAAAAATGTCTGCTCTTTGGTAACGGAAACTTCACTCACAAAGGTCAAGTTGAGCGGGTAGTCGGCATGAAATTAAAAGTGGGAAAATTAGATAATATACCCAAGAAAAAATCAAGCATCGGGTCGAATAAGAAATGAAAACTGCAACAAGAAAAGATCCCAACCGATGCACAGTGTTGGATGAAGAGATTAGGTATGAAATTAAAGTACCTGCCGCATTGCCAGTCATGAATAATGGATATATTATCCAATTATTTGTCTCGGCATGTATGTGCACATCTTCTGTACTGAATATTTTAACTATTAAACTAAACATGAAATTTCTGTCCATCAAATACTCCAATTTAACAACAAATCACAGATTTCCCGTCATCCCCAAAATCCAATGTTACCGCAACCTGACCCGGCCATTCTTTTCGCAGCGAACAGACTGAAGCGGGTGCTACCGTCGTGACACATAACCGTGGCTTCGAGTCCAAGACGGGCGTTCGTTGCACTGGTAATTCGCGGCCCGCATTGAGCGGCCCCACGAGTGTACGCCTGACGCTTGGTGGAGCGAGTTCCCACGGAACGCTTGAGCGACGAGCTCCGCTCGAACCAATAGCAGTCGGATATGAGGAGAACCGGTGCTTACCTTCAATACTTGTGGAGGCACTTCCACGCCAATGGTCTGGACGTTCAGCGGGACTTTCAAGGCCGTCGCTGCGGGGGGTCTCTTCTCCAAAGCCTTGGCTTCTGCCTCTCGTCTCTCCTGCTCCTGCAGTTGCTCCCTCATCAACTGCAACTTCATCTGAGTCCGAGATGTGGGCACTACTGTCTTAAAGGTCGGAGGGCTGTGCGAGGCAGAAGGAGAAAGGCACATCATCCTCTGCTGACAAGGCAGAGCCGAGGTTTCAACCACATCGCACACTTTCGAACAGAGGACAGAGGAAAAAAATCTCTGTCATTTCACCAAAACATTAGAGGAATACACAAATCCTCGCACTTCAACCCAAGCGATTAGAAATACCTCAGCACACGAGAAAGGCAAAACTAATCGCGCCGCTTGCGAATGCACGAAAACCTTGTGATTTTTCGATTAGACTACCAACAACGGAATTGAGTAATGTTGCCCGAGTGCTAGAATTGCAGAAGAGTCAAATATTTACAATAAAATGGAGGATCTAGACCATTGCGGGGACGATGGGTGGGAGTAGATTTAAAAAAGGACTATTGCGGCGGAATACAACAATTTAAATGCAATATCCAACACCTTTAAATAGTGGGCCAAAGCAACGTTTAAGGGTAAAGATGATGGCAGTGGTTAATGGGTCGGATTCCACGTCACTCATGGAGCTCAGTGCCAACGGCGGAGAAGCGGCTTCAAGGCGCACCTTCTAAGGGGTCGGAGACCCAATTGAAGGCTCCTCACAAGGCTGGGACCCTAGTACCTATCTGTGCCGCGAGTCACATTTCTAGGCTCACTTTGCGACGCACATAAGCACTATGGGGAAGGGGGAGTGTTTACATTCAATCCTTTTTTCGGACGGCAGTTTTCTTCGACTTTACAGTTACCCATACTGGAAATACGCCGTCCATCGGATGGGACGTAAAGATGCGGACCCCTTGGCGCCTTTCGTAAAGAGTAGGCTAATGCCGACGCCGGGTTTTTCTCCACCCTTCATCCTTTCCTGTCCATCCCCTATGGCGCAAATGGCCTCAGCTGTCGGTCGCCTCCCCTAAATACTACTACTACTGGAAAGATGCGATCAAACCAGCCGAACAATCAGCCCATCACAATCGGCACCAGAGCCTACACTTTTGCAAGCTTATAAAGTGAACATTCCGCTATGTTACGATAGCACCATATTTCGATATGTTACGACGGCAGTGAAAAACCCTGGATACATGGAGTCAACGTCTCCATCCGAATCGGAGTCGCCTTCCTTGGCTCCCGAAAGCTCAAGAAGGGTTCAGCTATGTATACCTTTTCAGCCCCCCCCCCCCGGTGACACTATCTTCGCCGGAAAAAACTTCGGTCGACATGTCTTCTCCTGCATCACCCTTGTTTCCCGATGCCGCACCCTCCGTTGAGGGAGAAGCATCAGTGGGCAACTACATATGTACGCACCCCTGGCCGTGCCAGCTACCGTCGCCGCGACCCGGGTGCCGATTCCACCCGTTTTAACCAACTCCCAAAATGTACTTTTAAGGCCTTCAGCATGGTGAGCGTCAGCTGCGCGACCGCGAACGATTTCAGGACTGTCAGATCCCTCTTCAAGAAATTAAACCTTGATTTAACAGCCACAAGTTAAGGGAAGGCAAGCTTCCGGATTACCGTGAGAAGGATCTGGTTGGCAAAGTCACCGCAAACGAACTAAAGCAGTAATCAACCCGCAGGGGTTTTATTGTCTCCAGCGTCGTGCAGCTGACGACCACTCGTGAGGCAATGGTCTGACAGAAATGAACAATTACAGTCTCACCGCAGTACCCAAAGGCCTAACCTCAGTGTACAACATCTTCCACAAGGGCACTCACAACCCATGGATTTCACCGATGTAAAATACTTATAAGAAATGCGTGTTACATCACATCATTCCATAAGTCCAAGGGAGTGCTGCAGTGTCACAAATGCACCAGGGCTTCGAGTGCAGCAATAACTACTGAAAAATTCGGAATCGCTGCATCAAGTGCGCAGGTACGCACTGCCAAATTATTACGACAAGACCTCGCTATGCCTCCGATTTCCAACAGCGTTCGTCACGCCAATTACCGCGGCAGCCACGCCTTCAGGTAAAAGCAAGCGCGAAAACTGGCTCGCGAGGCGCCAAATGAGGGAATACAAATACTTCCACATACATCCCACCCCTGCCCCCTCGCAGAGCGCTTAGAACTCTCGCGGTCCCGGCCTTGCCAAGGGCACTTCAAATTTCTTCGCCGTCCCTTCTGTCCTCCCCCAACCCAACCTCCTTCATCACAACTAACGCCGACGACGCCCACTCCTACTCTTCCATAAACTCGACCGAAAATTCCCTTCCTCCGAATGAGAATGACAAGTCACATTTTTTTGTTTCTCTTCCCAGTAGCATGACTGAATTACACCGGAATCGCAACAGCAACCAAAACAGCCAACAGGATTTCCATTCATTCCAAAATCTCTTGCAATTCTGAGGTCGTCGGCCTTCAGGGAACGCATCTTGTCCCAGAATTCACATCACGCATTCCTAATTACACCACATATCGCCGACACTTTCTCCAGAGGAGGCGGCGTGCTCATCGCAGTCAAAATTTCCATGAAACATCGAGTACTGAAAGCGACTGCCCTTGGCACATTCGAGTGTTTTGAATTAACGGGGGATCGGGATAGTGCACTGGCTAACGTACAGGTTTCCCACCGAGAGAGCCCGGCTTCGAATCCTGGAGAAGACAAATATTTTTCAGTGGTATCCCGATCCCTACTTGAGGTACTTTGTGGAGAGCACTTCAAGTGAGTACAACATCCGTCGGACGGGACGTTAAACTCCGGACCCCTTGGTGCCTTTCGACAAGAGAAGACTAATGCCGACGCCGGGTTTCTCTCCACCCTTTCTTTCCCACCCATCCCTAATGGCGCAAATTACCTTAGCTGTCGGTCGCCTCCCATAAAAAAACTGAACTGGAATAGGTCACTCTACTCCACTCCAACGGGTGAACTCGATATACGAGTATATGCTATCAACCAACCTGCTGGTTGCTCTTCTGATGAAATTCGTCCCTTATATCCGAGTGACAGGCGTATATATGCACTCGGCGATTAGCACAGCAAACACTCCGAATGGGAATGCCGCCGTCGTAATTATGGTAATGGTACGAACTTCCGCAAATTGGGAGACATGGCCAAAGTCTATGCGCCGCCATTGACGACTCACGTTGAGCAACTTGGGAGAAAAGACATCCTGGATTTCTGCCAAATGAAAAAACCACCAACAATCCAGATGCCCTTGGTACCAAGTGACCTTTCCAGGGACCACTGCTAGATTTGACAATCTGGGCCGCTTCCCAAATCATTTACACCCCTTCCTGTAACAAATTAACTAACAACAATTCCCCACCAACTCCGGAGACGCATCTACCGTGCTTCCTATCCTCACCTCATACCCGTCCTCGGACATTGATATTCATACGCGAGATCACCAAAATCTTCATCACACTTTTTCCATAGCTCCCCCCCCCTCATCCACCTCCACCCCTTTCACGTCCTCATTTTCATGAAGCAACGTAGCACAACACGCAGAAATTGGACGTGAAGCCGTGGCCCCACCGACAAGCGGAATACCAACTTTTTAGCAAACTGCACGAAATCAGAAATTGCAATCCAAAAGAACGGCCAATGGCAGGCTAAGCTTCAAAAGCTTATTTTCGATGACAACTCTCTTTGGAGAATTTCAAAACAACTGACTCAGATGGACGTACCTACAAAGCCCCTGCGACAGGAAGATGTGATTTATTTTAATGTTAAACACAAGGTAGAAATCCTAGCGACATCATTACAACGATGATTTAAATGACTATCTGGGAACCAATGGAGGGCGACAGGGATCCGGAAGCTGTTTGCAGCAGTCTCCTCTCTCCTTCCGCCGCCCTTGTTCCATCCAGTCACGGAGACGGAAACCCGCCACGAGATTCAGTATTTGAACCCAAAAAGGATCGGCTATTATTCACTTAATTTCACTTTCTAACATCTGCCTTTCACTCTGCTGCTTCCCCAAAGCGTGGAGAGTGGCTAAAAATAGTTTATTCCCCAAATCAGGAGACGATACTTCCGTCCCTAATATCCCTTCTCTCTAACGCTTCAAATTTTTTGAAAAAGTTTTCAGAAAAAGCCTTGACCTCTTCCTACGGACAGATGCGTTAATTAGACCAGAAGAGATGGGATTCCCCGGGGGCTTCGACACAGTCAGCACATGACCGTGCTACACTTTTGTCAGAATGGCCATAGTATAAGCGCCGGACTATAAATTGTAGTCCTACTACATATATTCCAGGGTATTGCCATGGATTTCGACCAGTTCTGGCAGGAGGGCATCATCCCAAAGTTTTCCGAGCGAATTTGGCAGATGGTAGTAGTTATGAGAGTTGAGGCGATAGACAGCTGAGGTCATTTGCGCCATTAGGGACAGTTGGTTACTTCGGCGTCCGAATTGGCCGTCTCTTAACGAAAGTCTCCGAGGGATACTCAGTTCAACATCCCGTCCGATAGAGGGGGTCTCCACTTTAAGTGCTCTCCACGTGGCAGCCCAAGTAGGGATCGGGGTAGCACTGAAAAATACTGCCAAAATCGGGATTCGAATCCGGGCTCTCTCGCTGGAAGCCAGTACCTTAGCCACCGCAACATCCCGGGTCACGGGTTTCATTTGGGTCCCGAGACCCAGCCAATTGAGAAGTGGTTGGATATTGTGCGAGAAGATGCTAATTATATTTTGGAAAAAATGGTAACGCCATTCATATTTTCTTCTATGTCCCTGCATCCAATGCCTCAGATGTACCGTATTTTAATGTGGTTGAGAATCGGGGGTGGTTGGTAAATACACGTAGGTCGTAGACAATTGGAAACATCTCGACCCGTTGTAAAATATTTCCGATTATTCTGTGACGAAATTTCCCACGAAAAAATAATATAGCAAAACATGACAAGCTACAGGGAATCACAACGACAACACTTTCACAATATTATGAATCGAAATCGAGACAGTATAAATGGCAAATTTAAAAAAAACTGCTTACTGGAATATTTCTGGCGAATTGAATGTATTTTTCCTTCGAGTAGTCTTTAGGGGAGGCGACCGACAGCTGAGGTCATTGGGCCATTAGGGATGGATGGCAAAGGAGGAAGGGTCGAGAGAAACCCGGCGTCGGCATTAGCCTACTCTTAACGAGAGGCGCCAAGGGGTCAAACAGTTTAACGTCCCATCCGACTGACGGCGCACTCTCTCAAGTGCTGTTCACAAAGCACCTCAGGTAGGGATCGGGATACCACTGAAAAAAAATTTGCCACACCCAGGAATCGAACCCCTCTGGGTGGAAAGCCAGCACGCCAGCCACTCGATTCCCTTTTTCCCTCAAAAAAATATTCATCACGTCCTCAAGTCTTGTCAAATTATCTAATTTTCCGCTTGGAAAAAAATAAAATTGACTAAGTTAGAAAGAAATAATTAGTCAGCAAATAAAAGCTGAAAAGTAAAACCTCAAACACGTTGGCGTGTTTCGAGGTTTTACTTTCTACAAACAATCTATCCGCTTAAAGCAAGGGACCGAGAAACTTAACACTTTCATTTATTTTTGTTTTCAAAAAATCTCTAAAGGAGGACCGATAACAATACCGGGGCTGCTCAATTAAGAGTGAACATAAACATTTGATTCGCATAATTTACAGGGTAGAACTTTACAGTTGTTATATTGTTTAACTACATGTGTAATGTACACATGATTTGGCTTCCATATTGCATCAGAGGCAGTCGTTGAAAGCTGAAACATGATCAGTTGATCAGCTGATCATGATCGGGGACAGGAAAGTCACATGAGGTATTTTCAAAGTCACATAGGTTCAGGAAAAAGTTCACCTGGGTATGGACTGACGGAAGGACGAGGAACAATCTTCACATTGATTTTCACGAAATATTCAGCAAAAATATTTGCGGTGTGGGGTCATACATTATCGTTGTGCCGCAACCAGCTGGTAGATTTGAAATGAGGTATTAGGCGATAACTACGGCAATGGAGCATTTTGATTTCATCGCTATCATATGCTCACATGGTACGTGCATGTAAGTGCCGGGGTAACAAGAGAACTGTGCATGTTTCAATCTTTAACGGATTCCTTGGACGCAATATTGAGGTCAAATAAATAATAATTGTACATCATATGCATCACACATTAATCATGCATAATAATAAAGTAACATTTTTTGAGCAATAAATTATGCCAATTAAAATCGAATGATTACTCATTATTGCGAAGTCCTTGCAGATAAAGTTCAACATAGTTATTTCAGGAAATAAAACGGACGTAAATGTATTTTTAAAATTTTCAACTGTTCAAAATATATTATTTTGTTTATGTGGATGCACCAACAGCAATGCCTGTTAAAACTTAAAAATGTTCATTATCAAATGCTATTATGATATGTCCATCATAGAAAGAATTGCATTCGATAGTTGCCATTTTTAAGTTCTAACAGGCAATGCTATTGTTGAACTCATATTATGCAAATAAAATAATACGAAATATTATTTTATTTTCGAACGCAATATTAAATAGGTACTGAAGATTATCAATAAGAGAATAGAGAGCAGGGCAAATGATTACTTAGGGTCAATTAAAGAGCAAGAGAAACCTGAGAAAAGAACCTTCCTGGATCCACAAAGATATAGGTTTCTCAGGCACCTAGTGGATCCAGGTTGGGGAGAGGAATGCATGATGAGCTCAATACTAGACAAGAATATAGAATATAATCAGAATGTATGTTTGCTTCGTAGATAACGAGACGGCTTTCGATAGACTAAGGTGGGTAGAATTAATGAATGTTTTGCAGAAATCAGGATTAGATTGGAGGGATCAGCATCATACCTGAAACCTGCACGAGGCTCATACAGACGTACATGGCACAAACTGCTCAGGTAAAAGTAGGGAAAGGAGAGTCCGGATGGGCTGAGTTAGGACGGGGAGTACAAGGGTGTTCATTATCACCTGTGCCTGTCAACGCATATGTGTAGGGAATGGTAAAAGGTTCGCCAGTTGGCCAAGGGGTTGCAAGCATTGTAAATTTTGTTTATGAAATTTTTCCGTTTCGATAAAGAGTAAAGCTAAATTAAATATTAAAATAAGACTTCATTAACTGGAACAGATGAAACAGTTTACCATGACCTCATTATGTATATGTATAAAAAAGTGTTATACAAGTGTTATGTATAAAAATGGCCAAAGCAGTAGGAATATAAGAAAAAGAATGACGTTAGGCTAAGAGTCTTTCAGGAGGAGAAGGGAATTGATGACAGGCACATTGATTAAGGATTTTAAGAAAAGGCTCAATCGAACTTTTTATGAAGCGTGGTTTCGTGCGGTACGGAAACATGGTCGCCGTAATTGGAGGAGAGAAGTGGATTGGAGGCTTTTAAAATTGGGGGCGTGGAGAAGGATGAAGAAGGTGAAGTAGACCAAAAGAAAAATGAGTAGGTTCTATGCATGGTGGAAGAGGAGAGAGAATTATTGGGAGAAATCATTAGGAGGCAGGAAAATGGATGAAAAGCATATTGATCGACAGTGGGTTGTTTTAGACTGTGATGGAGGGGAGAATTTTAGACAAGCGATGAAGAGGTAAAATAGGGTAAGCATGTAGGACGGAATGAGTGGAGGAAGGAAGTAGGCTGAATTGAGAGGGGGCTTATTGTTGTGTATTTTCTAGGTAGGGCGCTGTAAGCTTCATTAAAGAGCAAGAGAATTGCAGTACTTTGCGCGGTACTAAAACCATGAAATCGCGCCGCGATCTTCTGATAATGCTTGCGCATTATTTATCGTAGAACCTGTCAACTATTGCGGGTTTTTATTTGACAAGGCGTGTCTGAAGTCACGAGTCCCTCATCTTGATACCTACGATTACTAGTCCTGTGCTGTGCTTGAATGCCTTGTGCCACTTACTGCGATCTTGCTTCGACTGCTTTCACCCATTTCATTACCTCTCCCATTCAATAATCAGCTCTCATAAGGACTACCATCCTCCATCCAAAATAGCTCTAAGGCTCCCATTTTTCATGAAAACTGCTTTTTAAAGAACTCTGCGCTTTAGCGGCCCCACTTCACAAGGCCACGTTTCGTTTCTGTATGTTCTGGCAGATAGATATTAGGCAGTAGATGACTTGCTGTTGAGCAGTTAGTTACAATTATCGAAATAAAAAAGGTTTCAGGCTCTCAATTTACAGTAGATTCCACCAGATGGAAAATTTTGCTTAATATAATTCGGCGGGACGCAAAGAATCCTACGCCATTCAAGTCATGTGACGGGTTTATTTTCTGTAACGGTGTCTCGGTTATGAATAAATTCAGGAATATGATATGGGTTTATTTTCTGTTACGGTGTCTCGGTTATGAATACATTCAGTAATATGATATGATTCATTATTAATTAATTATTCAAATATAAATTGCAAAATATAAGTTTGCATACGGCGAAATTATTCAATTGCCAAATAATTCGTTCCATCCAATCCTCCGCTCCGATGAACATATACGGTACATGTGTATAATAACGGTCTGTATATACTCGTACGATGAAGGTGAGAAAGATTTGAAAGGGCATTTCAACGATTTCAAAATTATTCAGTGTACATGATAGCCCATCAAATGGAACACATATTTTACGCTCAATTCCATTCGTCGAAAAGCGAGGGCAAAAGACCCAAAGGCCGCAATTCACTCAAACCCTTTTCAGCCCTAGAGATATTTCGATGTGGCCCTCTGAAGAAAAGTAGGAAACCACCAACCAAAACAATAGTTGTCAGCCTATGTTCAGCAAAGTATATCAACTAGCAGGGTGAGTTTTTGCACAACTATCCATAAGTGCATGGCAAAGGGTTTTCAGCAATTGCATTGTATAAACTTGCTTTCAAATAAAAAATTAGCCACCTATTCATGTTTACTTCTCACATTTTTCTTGAAATGTTAGTTCTTCGTCTCTATTAGCATATGTTACCAGAGGACTTGCTTGAGATCCATTACTTGAGTGACGATTTGCAACAGTGTCTCTCATTTAGGAACCTTATGAATTTTTGTTTTAGACTACAAATTAAAACCGCGTTTCATTGATAATCCTAGGGTTCGAGGGGTTTTACAAGCTAAATAAATAAGTTGAGTTTTTAATCGGTCAATTGCAAGTGATATTTTATTGGCGCTCGTCTAGTTTTCAAGAACACATGAATACCTCATACCCGATGCTCGCTGGGTATTACTAAGTAGGTACTACTGGGCATTACTAAGTAAGATACCATTGTATTCAATTTTATCAAGATATCATTGTTTTCAATTATGTAACTGATGATGACGTCTAATCGTTGAAACTAGTTGTACGTAAATAAAGAAAAGTGGAAATATACATGGGTTCTTCATTTAATAAGATATCATTCTCTATCCTTTTGGTGAATTCATTGTCCTTTTTGTTCAATAATGATAATGTTTTCTTTTTGTTCCAGATACTGGTCCTCGTATTCATTAAGAGATTTCCACGCAGATTGGGGACACTATTTTTAGGACTGAAATGACATTAGGAACTAATAATGAGGCTAATGATTCCGACGGCCGCCGGCACAAGTTGTCAGAACCTTCATATCCATGGACTTCATTTCGCACACTACCAGAAGAATGGATGGGCACACAAGAGGGAAAATGATAACAGGGAAAAGAGTCATAGAATGTCATACAGGGAAGGCAGTGCCTTAAAAATCTAGCAAAGTCAGAAGAAGGACAATAGCCATATTGGCGGAATACAAGGTTTGCATCTTAAGTATAATTTTTTCCTGACGTGTCAGTGAAGTCCTGAATTCAGACCGTCGGTTAAGTGTGCACATGATCGCAGATCGTATTGGCATTGATAAGATGACAGTTCACACCATTATCACTGACAATTTGGCGATGCGAAAGATCTGCGCTAAACTCGTCTCGAAGGTCTTGACTGACGACCAAAAGCAAAGTCGAGTGTCTGCTTGCGAAGACCTGCAACGACATCACGACGATTCCCCGACCCCCTTACTGTCCCGAGTTAGCACCAGCAGACTTTATCCTATTACCACAAGTGAAATTCTCCCTCAAAGGACACCACCATGGGACCCTAAGTGCAGTGTCAAAGAAGCTTGCACGCATACTTTCAAGGACCTTCCGGGATCCGCCTATCAGGGAGCCTTCACGGAAAAGCCGCCGGTAAAAATGTGTCGACGCTCAAGGGATGCACTTTGAAAATTTTTGAGGCATTGTAGCAATATCTGAAATAAGTCTATTTTTCCACAACGTCCTACGATACTTTTCATACAGACAATGTATATCCGAAACCTTGTCTTTCAGACCTGAGGGTGAGCATATATGGGGGACTTTGAGATGTGAGCGTAGAGATAGTTGGAGAAATGCGAGAGAGAGGGAGAGAAAAGAAGACCAACGACAAAACTTCAAGTGTGGTGGGAGAGGAAATTGCACGAATTGGTGGAATCAGAAAAATAAAAAGTGGGCATAGGAAATATAGAGACGCATGAAGACTTCCATGGTCGAAATAGAAGGTAGAATTTTGGGTACGCGGGGGAGAGAAGAGAATAACATTTTTAAAAGGCAACAAGAGCAAACTACAGCTGAAAATAAAAACTATAGAAACAAAATATGAAGAACTGAAACAGAAAGGGCAAAGAGGACAAACTAGAGGAAATCCACGCGAAACAACACATAAAACCATAAACACAGTAATCAACTCGAAGGTCGGTTTGGTAGGTGATGACGACGATGTTCACCCAGAACTAAGGTCGGTTAAATAAGTGGTATATAAATATGTGAGGAAATTTACATGCTGTTTTTAATTAATATAAAAAAATTCCACAAGTTAAGCCTGGTGCCATATCATATATGCTTATTGTCGTCACGCTGAACATCGCCCAGCTTGATCGAGGCAAAAATGAATGATCTCGGTTTTACGGGGACACTGCAGTTTTCCAAAACATAGAAACTCCTACCCTGATGTTTGAATTTCACACATCAGGGTATGGAGGGGGGTTCCTATTCCGGTTATGGTTCCCCAGGAAGATCTGGTACCCAAAAAATCACATAGCTTGGGTGGAGCGGCAGGTGCCCAGAGATGCTTGCCCGGGTATTGAACCCGGGCCCTCCGGTTAGTAATCCAACGCTTGACCCCTGGACTACCGCGACCCGCATAATACATATGGTAAAGTTTTTACGGACGATCCTATACGTACCTTTAATAATTCTGTTACTAATGAAGTCGATTATGGAAACCCATTCACAGAATTTATTTGTTTCCTTCAAAAATCCAGGGAAAAAAATGTGATATTAATGATATGTAAATATGGCATACATTATGAGCAATGGTGCCAAAACATTTAAAGGAGTCAAAACATTTGTTTGGTACGAACATCGGAAGAATATAGGAGTCAATCTTAAAGAAAATAGGCTCCAATGGAAAAGATTTTCATAAATTGTAAGGAAAAAATAATACTGGTATCTTTTTACAATACTTATGCTACATTTTGAATATGCAGGAAGTAATGCAGGAATTTCAGGACGTAAAAATCATTCACAATGACTGAGGTTCGACCCTGAATGCATAGACATCTTGTAACGTGTAGAAAATCACAGCGTAACACTGAGAAATTCCTACATTCTGATGCATATCAGCGGACGACTACATTAAAGTAACTGCCAAGGCATTTCCTGAAGTTCTTTTAATGAAGAAAGTATTTGGCATTCATTGAAAAAGTCTTGATTATGAAAGTATATTAGGTTCAGAGGAAACTCACTCCCATGGATAATATTTGTTAGCAGTAGGAAAAAGGTGTGACTGGGTTATTGGAGAAACTAAGAATCCTTAATGAGTAATCCTTATCTCGTGAAGAGAAAACATGAAAAAAAGAGTTAAGAGATCGGCAGAGGACACATGAGAACACTTCTGGTACATAGAAATATATTAGACCCTGCATTGGCAGATTAAACCACACAGATTATAATATAATGGAAAAAGCCACCAAAACTGACGGAAAAAGAATGAGTGATTCGGGGCCAGATGACAAAAACAACAATCCTAATCACATTTTTTGGATGACATTGTAAAGACACTGAAACGGCAGCGACATATTAACGGAATCTTCATCTAAAACGACTTCGTCACGTTCCATGACTACACAAAAACAGTCGATTAGCAAAGATAATAAAGATAACAAAGATGTGTGCCACCTGACACTGTCTATCAGCACATGTGTATTTTTAATAATAATAATAAATACGCGCATTCACAATTACATGCAGCAGAACTACTAGTCTGTAATCTGATCTTACCCCATGCTGGGCTATGCGGAAAATATCTGATACAAGGGCCTCTTCAAGAAGGAATATGGTTTCCTTACGAGAATCTTTCAATCCCAAACAGAATGATACCAAAAGCGGGAAGATGTGCGAATAAAATTTCGCGGGTGTTCCATGCCAAGATCAACTGAGAACTCCACATACTTGCATCATATCCAGAAGAAAATTCAAATCGATTATCATCGAAAGGAGTAATTTGAATAAGGCAAACTGGACGTAAAATTACGGGGAGTAGTTTTACCCCGACGCTTGGGAAAGGAGTATATTTTAATGAGAATAATTAACAATGGCGATAAACATCCCTTCCAATCCGTCAATTTCAACGGGAAATAACTTAGGGGAACTTAGGGTGCACGCCTAAACCCAGAGTGCCACGCAAAAAGAATAAAACCGTCATTTCCAGTCGCGTCTTCATCATCCATTCTGCAAGGCTCTGTGTCACGATAATTGAATTAGATTAGTCGAGCATACTCATTCTCGTATCGAACTTTCACAAAAAAATGGAACTGAACGACCGCGAAGAAAACATGGGAGAAGGAATGGGGTCGCGGGAAAGTCTCCAACGCGCGCATGGCCAGATTCCCGACTGCATTGTCCACGATTGTACACGGACTCAACGTATGATTCCATTTCCTTGAAGGCCCAATTTATTTGCCGAGCAATGAAACTTCCACGGCGTGACACGCATCACTTTGGGGAGCGATCCGTGCGAGTTGGGTAGGGAGGCAAACGAGCCGGGCCGAATGGCAGCGGGGAGGCTGCTGCTCCGTGAGGAGGAGGTGGGGCTATGAGTCGATGAAGGACACGAAAATATAACCACTCGACTTATTTCCGTCGATCGCTTTAACGATATTTCCCTCACGCGCAGAGAATCATTTTCCCCAGCCATGAACACCTCCACAATAGCATTACAATTCCTATTCTGGCAGCTTGTTTATAAAAAAAAACTTCATTGCGTCCCACCACGTGATGGCGGTATTTGACCACGCCATCATGAACATGACATCGGGAGTCACTTCTCGAGATTGCATACGTCCGCATGAAAGTGACATCAAAACGCAGGAAGTTTAATCCAAGACGGGGAGAGATGTGATGACCCCATGCCTTTGGTAACTTTTCAGGTCTAGCAAACTGTATAAGGGAATTGACTGTTGTACCGTTAACGTTCACCGAAACAATTATTACATGCTTTGTACAATATTTTGGGTACAGTGAAAATACTTACCACTGATAATGGGTTGCCAAAATATATCTCCCACCTTGAGCATTTTCTACACCCGCTCCTGGAAGTAATTGACCCTCAATCAGTGTTCCCTGATTTTTAAATGCTGGGGCTCTATTGAGAAATTGTTATTCAAACGAGTGGCACCGTAATATGGACTAAATCGGAATTCGAAGCCACGACCGGTTTCGTTCGAGGGATTACTGTTCAACGAGCTAAACCGGTAACCCCATTCAAAGAGGATTCGGATGAATCTCTTCGGAGATTTATCACAAGACTTTCCCACAAATGATTCGGTACCGCCCTCTCAGAAAGCTCATTAAAAACCCCACGCGCGTTTCAAGTGACTCCACAAGAGCGGAATTCGAAACGCTTTAGAAAAATTCCCCTTCGAAATGAATTAATAGACCGCCGAAAAAATTAAACCCGTTGAAGCATGTGGATTTTTGCGGACCTTCATTTTTTTTCCTTTCAGTTAAGTCACCAGCACGTGTCTGATAGAGCAACATTGTAATTTAATCTAAAAGATAAATAACTGTTTGTTGGCATCTTTTTTCACAAAAGACTTTCTTTATTACGTCGAACACAGTGAATATCTATTCATTAAAATGAAATCAAATTTTGTCGACGCACCAACAGCACGGAATGTTATGTAAGCCGCCGAGTTCAACGTCCTACGCGGATCGAGATTCCTTTGCGGGAAAGGCCAAGGGAAACTATTTCCCAATAGTTTCCCTAGCGTTTTTACAAGTTTTTGGTTTTCCTTTTCCCTTTGTTACTGTACAAGGGAAAAAATACTGATCTGACAAACCTGTAATGAGAATCTAGAGCACGATAATTAACAATAATGACAGCGACGAAAAACTAAGGGCAAGTCACTCACTAGTTATTAGAATTATATCACGGCCTTACACCCCCATCTACTCGCATGTATCCACCTTCAATAATAATATCGCTATTTACATTTCGAGTGACATTGGCCGCTGTATCTCGGGTCCCGTACGCAAAATTGATTGGTTAACCGCAAGGAAACGGAATACGTAAAATAAACTGGATTCACAAATTATTTTAGCCACAAATGACATTTATTACTGATAATCAGCACGTTTCCAGTTCCAATTACGCAGAGGTAAAAGCTGACCTGCCTCACGGAAGCGCGGCATGGCTTCGCCCGTTTCTTAAAAATTGCGTCAATTTGAAAACAAAAAACAGCATAATTACATGGGAAATAAGGAATAATTTAAAAGAAAATAAGGAATAAGGAAAAAATAACACGAAATAATTCCAAGCAATAAATGCAGCTTCAAAAATGATACACTAAATAAGAACTAGGATTGGACACCAGCAATAAAATAGTTCCCGCCTTGAAAAAAAAAAGGCCATTCGAAAGCGCACAAAGGAGGGCGTTCCGCACCGAGCGAAGTGCCGTTCCCTCACGTCGGACCGAATTAGGAGAAGACAATTCTTGTAACACGTTGAACATTCTGAATAACGTTCAATGCTTTCTGAAAATATCCTCATCTGAAAAGCGCGTAATGAGAATCTACTGAACAATTATTCACAATAATGATCGCGATGAGAAACTTAAAGACGTCGCAATATTCCTCAGAGATTAGACCCCTGAACTAACGCGCTGAACGATCAGAATTTCATCCATTCCATAAAAATGATGGAGAGAAATGATAATTAACAATTGTGATTTCCACCATAGTATTTTCATTCGCACGACCCGGGGTTCAACACTTCGCCTGAAAATGACACGGTGTTGAAACTCGGGACGGGTGAATACAAATATCAAAGTGGAAATCACAACTGTTTATTATTATCTCTCTCCAATATGGAAAGTTTCCACACAATTAAGCCCGAAACAATACGGTTCGAGAAAAATGTATTTCAGAATTAAAAGTTATACACAGAAAAGTTGCAACGCTATCCACTTCTAAAAACAAAAACACTCAAAGGTCAAACAAATACTACAAAACCCAGGTTGCTACATGCTGAATGTAACTATCGGCGAAGGTATCAATAGTTTATCATTTATTGCTATCCGGAATGAATAACCTAAGCCCCGCACTACTTCGGCAGGTCATCTCACAGTTATAAGAAAATTGGGAATGGAAATCTGTAGATGCTAAGGCCACAATCCAATCCCGATCACAAGAAAGATGTGCTGAAATATGATAATATACCTCACTTTAACATATTTTTTACATTTTTACGCACAAGCACCGTCACATCCCCTACTACTCATCATTGTGGAAGCGTCAGGGGTACTCCCTGTAGATGAACATTATTACCCATGCGTTTTTCAACTAACGATATCCATTCCTGCATTATCAGTGGGAGGGTGCACATGTCCGGCAAATGTCGCTCTGTCTTGAAACCAAACACGTGATTCACTCAGCTGCTTACACTCCGAAACTTCAGTTGTCAGGAAACCGAGGTAACTTATGAATATATTCTAGCAGAAGCGTTTTTAGGCGTCCGCTTCATGTTTTTAGCAAAAAAACCCAAGAAGAATTTGAATTTTAAATTCCAAGGACCTTGTTCTAGTACATTCTTTCTTTCTAAATTAATTTCGACTGTACATTATAAGCTATTTTTCGTCGATTTTTGTTTAAACATCCAACATAAGGCTATTCGAAAGTACTCCCATCTCAATAATGATTTATTCAAATTTAAAGTGATGCGTGTAAACGCTAAGCTCCATAACCATAAGAAGCTTAAGAAATTCAAGAATTGCTTTCTTTACAATCTATTACCCGGAGAGCTAAGAACACGTTTTTATAAATGTACTTAAACGACCTGTTACGCCACCTAACACGTAGCCACGCTGTTAATAAAGGAATAAAATAACAAGCACTCCGATTAGGTCACGACTTTCCTTCGATAACTTCCTTAGATAACTATCCTCCTCCGATTCTTTCGATACGATGGTCTTCAGTTCTCTTCCCACACTGAGTGAAATTATTTCCTCAAAGACGACCACAAACTTCACGTATGACAAAAAAATTAATTGTATTTTTTAATCACACCAAAATCACCAAATACAAACGGAAATGACGTTATCGTTCCCAAACACCATCGTCAATGCTTCCAATCATGTTATGACCTACGACAGCGGTGCACATTTACATTTGGATAAAACCTCTCTCTCGTACTTTAAGCGAGAAAAAATGAATTTGCTCGGCATGATTCGAACACGTGATCACCCTACGCTAGCCGGTGAGCTAACCTTTAAAAGAGACTTACTCGAAGGAGCACAAATAAGACAAGAATGGCCTCTGCTACTTTCCGCCTCAAGGTTGGATTTTTCCAGGATGTTGACAGGATGTTTCGCGATAAAGGTGAATGAGAAGAAGAGTGAAAGTGAAGGATTTGGGAAAGGAACATGTGGGCACGCAAGAAGAATGTGACCTGAAATCTGATTTTACGAACGCGTTCGAACGGATTAGCGCTCTGGTGTGAGAAACATAGGACGGAGAAGTCAAGCCATACAGTTATTTGCGACCTAAAAATGCTCTCCACTCACAAGAGAATTGCATAAAAGGATGATATAATTTTCAGCTGTTGCGAAACGTACGATGTATGCACGTGGACGCCATTCAGCGTTAGAAAGCAGCAAATAATCGAGGCAGCGACCATTCGAAAGGTCTTGGATTCGATTCCAGGTCCAGATGATTTTTTTTCTCGTACACAAAGTTGCGTCCGATCATTTCCTTTGACTGATATAACCCAGCCGTCACAGTTATCAATGGTATTAATTCACCTGAGAGTTGAAAACCTCCACAAGGAACAGCTTTCCTCATATTCGGCCAAAAGACAAATGGCAACCATCACGCCACGACATACTTAAAACGAGTTCTTTCTTGTCGCCAGAACGACGGAGTGGACAATAACGGCATGCAGAAGACTTCGACATCTAATGTACGAGCCTCCTCGTATGCCTCTTTTCTCACGGTAAGATCAGTTGTTGATTTCAATTTGTTCAGGAAGATCGACGAGTACGCATTATTATAAAGATTTGTCACGGCCATTTATCAACTCCAACGGAGGTTTGCGCTACGTAGATAATTCACTATCATTATCTTCGGCAGATGTTGAGAGAATATACTATATTTTTCAAAGACAAAGCGTATTTCTGTCCGCGTGACTAAGAAATGTTCTCGACAGTGAAATCCCGAGCTATAACATTCATTTTCCATCAAATATAGATGTTAATTTTGAAAAAGGTAAATTCTGAAAAGTCCAATATGATTGACAGATGGAAAACACCGCAGACCTGAAAGTCAAGGCCGCGAATTCAGTCGCGAACTATTGCGTAGGGCAATCCATTGCCAAAGGCGGTGTCTCTGAGAAACAAATCTTGTGATGCTTCTTTACACCCGACCAGTCAAAGAAACTGTTGCACCGCATACAGCTCTGGGGTATTTCTGCGCATAAAGTCATTAAAACATAAATAAGAAAAAGAATTGTCAAGTGAAATGATTCAAACCCTATCTGAAATCACTTGTTAAGAGACGAAATGGTAATTAAGAACTGTCTTATCCGAACGCACATTAACGGTGTATATTAAAGTAGATTGGATCGGCAACAAATGGCTAAGCTGTAAGAAACAATGGTAACTGTTGCCGTAGCACAGTGTTACAGAAGGCGCCGTATTTACGCATTTCCATTATGAATTTACTTTGAATTAATAGCATTCGAATATTACCAAAACTTTCACTAAAATATTTTAGAGATCATACCAGGAAATTCTGGGGTCCATTCTTATGCACCAAAGAATTAACTGAGAAAATACGATACCCCTTCGATCTCTCAAGGTAATGACCAAAATTATTTGAACCAACATTCTTTAGCTGCCGCAGCTAAAATAAAATTGAAGAATTGTAGGAATTACTGAAAATTTGAGGATGGCAACCTGAAGAAAATTTAAATAGTAAAAACAGGATATAATTTGCCACCAGCCTTGCTCAATGCCTACTTATAAGAAGCAAAAAATGTACCAAATCATAAAATAAAGGTAATAAAGAGATGCTACGAGTCACCGCATATTTAGCATGTTCATTACATATGATACTACTATATTCATTACACGAGAGCTCGAGAATTTTATACGAATATTATAGGATAGATAGTCATCAGATGAACAAAAAATCAAGGAAAAAAGGAGTTTTTATGTCGAAGAAAAAAAATACCATTCCCAATTAATTGTACCAAAAAGAAAGGGTTACCTGAAAACTCAAAAGCAATAAACAATAAAGGGATATTGGAACAACAAAAACTAGAAGCACAGCTAAATGAATGCCCCGATCTTTAATGGCAACAAAATGGATCTGGCAAAGAAGACAAAACGTAGCATAATTTAATGGAGAACGTATTACGTAAATTCATACTAAAATGAAGAAATGGCAAAACATGACGCAACAGTTAGCAAAATCCTGGAGAGCCCATTACTTATGGGGCACGCGAAAACAAAGAGATGGACGAGGAAGACAAATTATCACTCGGCGAATTAAAGGGAAGGGAAATTAGATGGCAGGAAATCACAGGAAAATGTACAAAGAGGTAATTAATGTGCACCAACCCCATGCTATGAAAAGAACGCGGTCAAAGATCCGACGTTAAAAGCTTAGACCATCGAGCGTACCACAGAACAAACCAGGACGGCATAAGCCTCATCAGACTTCAATTAAACAAATGATTTAATTACACCGTTTTTACATTTTCGCACCCACACTTGCGTTCCATTCACATTCAGTAAGCATGGTAGTGCGGGATCTGAATTGCGTATGGCTCGTAAAATTCAACTGGGTACATGAAACGATTTTAAAAAATGCGCATCAATAATACACATTTCCATAATTGGGATAATTTCCATGGCCTCGTCACGGCAACACTGGTTTCTCAATTAGTTCTCTGCCATGGGCAAACGTATTTGTAACGCTGAGTTAGCTGAAAAGTATTCAGAATTCATCCTCGGGAGTTCCGTCAGTTCCCTCAATCTTTCGACTCACACAGCTGTGAATAGGTTTCAATTACATCAATTTGGTTAGAACTTATTGGTTTTTAACCATTTGCTGTACTGACACACAAGCAAGATTTCGGTTTCATTTTCGTTGATGGCATTACCTTTCATGCTGACCACATTTAATGATTTCATGAGTGAACCATATTTACATTTTCATTCATATCACAAGATTTTTTTGTCCTTTTCTACAGACTGTTATGTCTGTAGAAAAGTAAATCAAATCTTTTAACATGGATATCAAATATATCCACGAAGTGAAGCCTGAAAACGTACTGTATATTTACTTTTAATAATATGATCAAAATTAAAAGACCATTAAATGGAATCCGATTGGCAGAAACGCCCTTCAAATATGACAGGAAATCACAAAACAATGAACGAACTAAAGTTCATTACTACCATATATATGCAAACATGATAGGCATGACAGCGAAGAGCAAGATGAGGTGGCCTAGTACTGCTGCATTATTATAGAATCTTTTCAAATTTGATCAAAAATTGAAAGGAAAACTGTTGCACTGTGAAACGGCTTACCATTTTAAGTGTACCAAGTGTAAGGGTAGGCATGCGCTGGGTGCAGTGAAGGTGAACTCGGATGATGTAATAAAACCATACGTTAATAATTTATAAAGTAAAAGATGCACACTCTGAATTTTAATGCTCATAACATTGACGTAGTTTATAAGGTACATATTTTGCATTTTCCTCGCCTCATTCCCACACCAGCTCAATTTAAATTAAAATATCCTGGTCTTTACAGATTTGCAAAAGAGGTACATTGCTCGACAAGGGACTTGCGAAGCGCGCTAAAGAACAAACTTTTATTTTTCGCATTGATAAAGGATTATGTCCATCAATGCCTGGAATAACCTTCGCACAATTTTTATAGCGTATGTCAACGGAGTGCCATTTGACAATTATGAGACCAAATCCAGCAAAAAAAAGATGCAGGCTTTATGAATAAAATAGCGTGCCAGGGTCGAGTAGCAGGACCATCCATAAGCCAAACCTTCTCTATTATTAAAAAAATACTCTCATGAATAACTTATTCCAAATCCGTTTACACAAAATCTTAGTCAAAAATGGAAAATCCTAAAATAAACAAAATATCATTAAGTTGAACACCAAGTTTAGACTGTTTTATCGATATTCTCAAATGACAAACCACCAAAACCATTAACGAAGGGAAAAGGCACATGTTGCCTGCTCATCAATGACTTACGGTCATTCAGTTTCACTAGTATTTTACGAAACACTCAAGAAAATTTCACCCGCGCGGTTTCAATCAACTTTGTTTACTGCACTAAATCATTCGTGAGTTGCGCCACATGGCAGGAGTTACTGGTCGGGATTTATATCTTTCAAAAATGATCGCTCTATGCGAAGAACTCGAAGAAATTATCAAGTGTGGTTACGAGTCACTAAAAAAACAATCAGCCGTGCACTTAATGAATCCTCAAGCTGAGAAAACATGATTTCCCCACACGCGTAGAAAATCGGCGGTCAATCGATCGATACACCCCATGGAGAATCGGATCACTCAAGAGTGAAAAAATCCTCGCGAATTCCTTCCGTGGTGAACGGAGCGGAACGGTGATGCAAATCCATACTAATAATAGAGAGGCATTGAAGACAATAACGAGGACGCAAAACGCCAACTAGAGGCAAACACTTCAAAATCCCAGGCTAAAAACGACGCAAGCACAAATAAGTACATCTTTCGCACACAGCAATAGCACATGCATTAAAACATTCGTTTTAACCTTCAAAGATCTCAGAGTTGACCAATTGACTTTGACTATTTTCGCTATTCCTTTTGCCTCACCGGTGCTAAACATCAATTATTTGGCAGATATCAATTCAAAATGCCTTAGTCAGAACCCAAGTAATACTATATTAATCGAATTAAAAAATATATACAATTTAACATTCAATATGGCAGAAGAAATGGCGTAAAAATAGAAATTGTGTAAAAACTATTATTGCATCTAAAAAAAGTGGTACATGAATTTCCAGGAATTACCCTAGCCATAATTTTTATTTATTATATTGCAAGGCGCTAGAAAATACGAATATTCTAATTTGGGCAAACGGAAATTAAAAGGAACGAAAAGAAAGGTCGCGAGAGTCCAGTATATATTTCCGGGACTAAGATTAGAAAGATGCCTTCAAAGAATATTTCCAAGCGATGATCGTATCAAGAGGTTAAACATTCAAGAGCCCACGCAAAACTTGACAAAATGTTATCAATGACGCAACTAAATTTCCTATTTCACTTCTTCCCCATATTTGTAAGACCAAAGTCATGGACGGCATAAAAATGCACGTAGTTCATGAAATACCGAAACAATGCTAACAACGCAGAGACTGAAAAAACATGAAAATATTCGATGACCTCGCCACGATGAGCGCAATTAAAGCCCAAATGAATAAGCCAGGAGTAACGATTATTATCCGCCGCAAGACATGTGGAGTTCACCTGTTGTTAAGCGTCCTCGTGGCCACTTCCCAGGAGAGCGCTCCAAGAGTGTGGCGCTGTGTGGCGTTCTCCGACTCGTTCGACTGAACAACCATCGTCCCTCGGGGTCCTCACTTAAACGACCTCGCATTTCCCCCGAAAACCTCCAATAAACTCAAAGTCGTCTTCACTCCGAAGGGTAGTAAAAAAATAACTCCCTAGCACGATTCCAAAACTACCACACGACACCACACATTTCGTACCCGCCTGTGAGCGGCGGAAGGCCCAGCACCCTGTCGCACTTGGCGGGACTCGGAGGTGCCACGTCCATCAGTGAGGGGTCCATGTCGAGAATCATCTTCAAGTCTTCGTCGATTCCCTCGGAGAACACGTTCAGGCGTATGTGGGGGCCGCCATTGGCCGGAGGGAGGGACGAGGGGTCCGCGGCCACCGACGACGCGTCCGCCGCCGTCCCCTCCGCCCTCAGGGCCGCCGCCGCGCAAGGTAGAGACTCCGTGGAGGCGCTGCGTGAGGGCGGCGGAGACGGCGGGAGGGCCGCCGGAGGCCCTACCGCCCTCGTCTCCTGCCCGTTCATGCGGTCCATCCGCTCCACGATCTCTTGAAATTCGTCCAACTGGGCCCGGGTCCGCGCGTCCACGGGCCCCGCGTTGCGGGCCTCGCCGCCGTAGCTGGCGCTCCGCACGGCCGGGCAATCGGGGGCTTCGAGGAACCTGACGGGTGAGGGTTGCTCGCAGGACCTCGAGGCCATGGCCCCGGGTCGGGGTGGCATGGGGGTGTGCGGATAGGGCGGGGGCTGCTGCGGGAAGACGCGGGACCAGGCCTCCATCTCTCCTCTCCGCCCGCCACGCCAACGACCGAGTCCAGGCCTGCTGACGGCACGCACACCGCCCAGACCTTGAGAACACAGACTATTTCTGCTCAACTAGATATTTGAACGAGGTCCAAGTAGCCTAGCGATGGCAGTGCCACCATCCCGTGTGCACAAGTGACTTCTTCTTGCGGAGGCTAAGGCGCAGGAGGGAGCTAAAGAGTGCGCCCCACGAGCCTCAAGCGAGCGAGCGGAGCCAATAATTTTCGGAATTGGTGGTTGTAACGGCGCGTCTTCTAAAAAAAGCGCTGCAATTGCGAGGACCTGGAATAACCCAACTCCAATGGGCGACGGTTTTAGCGCGTTCCTTCGGATGATGAAGCGTCCTGGAATAGAATTCCTTAATGACACAACCGTTTTTTTCTCACCCCTAGCGTGATCCAACCTCGGGGGTCGCGTGTGCCCGTGGGCAAATCATTAACTGAACCAATAATAAAACAGTCTCCGCATTTGAGCACAAATGAAAACACTCCTAACTTCACATGAATATTGTAAAATGACCAAATAAATCTCTAATCGCGTTTGACATTTAAGTTTCTTAATGATCACTCGCGTAGTTTCGTCAGGTTCGAGAATACATACAATAAAGGATTACAAAGAACAAAGTTTTCCGTGGATTACGCATGACCTTGGCGATATCCAAAACATTCGATTATCGTTTTCATTCATCTGGTTTTAAATTAAATTACTACTATGCAAATGTATCTAATCGAATTTCGAATGTGAAATGCGATGTTGGATATGCGACCTCCATTTTTGTTTGCTTCACTGAGCTCTTCAAAAGAAACGAACACAATCCCTAGCCCAGGAGAAACATGGGAACCTGCCCCCCCCCTCCATTCACTCCACCCCCAATTCGTTCCGCGACGTGGAAAACATCAAACTGCGACACACGAAAGGAGAGCGGAGCGCGGAGGAAAGAAAACAGCTAATGAGAGAAAATTGCGCACGGCTAGCGCATGCGGATGGCACCTCACACGTCATTAGAGATAAGTAGACAGGATTCGTGCTTTCGGCTCGTGGTACGTAAAACCATTACGCTCAACATACGCATTGATCAAATAAATATATTCCTGATTCCAAAAAATAAAGGATCCATACAATTTAGGATATACTTTTCGTGAGGGTAGCAGGTTAATATATACCATTTACAATACCCTAATATCCCTGATGTCTCACCGGAGGCAGCAGGTTCATAAAAAATGCTTAAAAATTGAAAATTACTCCAAACAACCTACGTGCAGATAAGAATTCGGGCAAGAATTTTAAGGTGGACAGTTCAAATGCAGTCTCAATGATGGCACCGCCTTCGCGGAAAAAATAAGCTCGTGGATATCTGGGCAAAAAAGAACGAACTCACTCTCTGACCACTTGGTTCACATCTCGCCTCGCTGCAATTCCAAACGCGTGCTTAATGCTAAACAATGATTCCTAGTCCACCAAAGTCTACAACAATGACTAACTACGTGGATGAGGAATGAGATTGTGGTATGACTTTTTATGATGAACAAATAAAGCCGCCGCAGTTGCTAATATGTGGCATTGTCATTCCAAGTACAAGGTAGAACGATTTTCAAAATAAGGATGATAATTTCATTGAAATAAAATTTGCCAGAGACCTACTGCTAAAAATCATTGTGATAAATAGGGTCCACCCTAAATGGACCAAGAGAAAGAGTACAATTCAAAATCGTGACTGATTGAGTGTGTCTACGTAGCCTGAAGATTTTTTCTGCATTACCTAGGGCTTATTACCAATAACCAATTCTGAAAAACACATGAAGGAAGAAGCCAATACGGTCGGAACCCGAAACAGAAGATGTTAATGAGGTGCCTGGCACCACCGTACCATAATAATCAGCTCCAAATGTGAGACGACTTTTGATCGAGGCCCGAAATAGAGCCAAGGGACGGCGACACGAAATTCGCACAATGAAAAATGGCACTCTTAAGATTGTTGCCAATGAAATGAGAGCAAATCTTTTGGGATTCTATCTCGAGAGTTTGAACGAGCAGAGCCGAGTCACCCAGTTATGTGCCGCTATTAAGAGTAAGAATTTATTAAGGAAAATGGAACCACGCATTCGCACATCGTTTGTTTACATCCTCAACGTTTAAAAAGAAGGCTAAGGCCAAACATGAGAGAGGAGAATCAAACAACTATACGATGGGAGCGGAACCTGCAAATCTTCGATGGCCAGGGATGCTGGAAGGTTTCCAAACGATTTCTCATGCCCAGCATCTTCCGAGCTTAAAACAACATGGCAACAAAAAATATATTTGTAAAAGTCACGTTAATTAACCGCTAACCTTTAAAATGGTATAGCATACAATGGGTGTCAGGATAAAATGAAATAAAGAATATCCAACAAGCTGTTTTCCATCCCGGCTAGAAGTGGATACAATGAAGGCTTCCCACCTTCCATATAGCGATATGCTTATAGAGAAATATGCTTGGAATTTTCATACATTTTAGGTTTACACGTTGAATAGTCCATAATATGCATAATATTTTTTTAACAACCGTAATATTAAACATTATGCTGATAAATACATCTTAAGATAATTTAAAAAATTCTAAATCAGTGGCATAACGAATAATTGTTCGCATGCCAAAATTAAAGAATATTCTTAGTTCCACGTGCGCAATTAAGCTGCTATTAATTGATCAAAACAAATGTAAAATCATAAAATCATATACTGCAATCACTAGATGGCATAGGTTATTCCGATTTACGCTACAAATTCAATACTTCTAAGTGACTTAGTGGCATGGTCTAACCGTTTACTCCAGCATATTAAACTGGAACATTTTAACGTTTTTTTCAAATTAACCACATTTTCACAACGGGCGGAATAAACAATGGATTGCATAAAGCAAAAATATGGTTAAATATTACTCATGTCGATTTAAATGTACCATGTCAACAATTAGCTTTCCCCTACACGATTTGAAATTGGGCAAACTCCATTACCGCAAAATACAGGTATAACCTCCAAAATCAGAAAACTTCGCCAGAGGCCGTAAATAAATTGCCTTAAAATAAAATTTAATATTCTGGAGCAGCTTCAGAGCTTTTTTATCATTCTTTTGATGCATACTACACCTTTCTCCTGCAAAAAATCACGTGTGAAAGAAATATCCCTCGGCCAAACCCTTGATCAGTGTGCTGCTCCAGGAAGCCCCAGCTGCACGTCAGCAGGTGAAAATCCTTACTGCCGACCAAGGGTCGTTGACAGGGTTATTCAGGGGGCAACAGATTTGTAATGACGGAGGACCGCAGTGAACAGGGAATGGTTTTCAGGTGAGGCTAGCAAGAAGTGAGATTTTTGATTGATGGACGGGAAGAAGAATGGGGAGAAATAAGATGGATTTCAGTTTTTTTAAATTCAGATTTACAGAGAGGTAAAGATCGGTAAAATTTACGAGGCCACGGAAAAAGAAGACGTTTTTGACAAAAACCAGGAAGCGGAGATTATTTTCCTGAAGCAGGAGTTGCCTGGAGGCGTTATCAGTTTATTGCTGGCATTACATGAATGTGCCCATGCAGGGACAGCGAACTAACTGTGTGAGTAAATATTATTTGGTAGTATATAACTTTTAACGTAGGTGTTGGAAATGCACAGACTGACACTCACTACATTTCTTAACCCCACCTAACAAAATACATCGAGCCACAACCACACTACAATGAACACTCCTTCAAACCCGCAGGTTTTCTTCCTCCCTTTATTCCGTCCAACATGCATATCCTACCATCCCGCTTTCTTCGCTTCCTTAACGCTCCCCCCTCCACCACTCTTCACTATCACTGCCAATCCAAACGCCATCCACTTTTCCTTCCTACTACGGATCTCTCCCAACGCCCGTTCCTCACCCTCTTAAGACTAGTACCACTTCGTATGATTATCTTTCTGTTCATTTTTTGACACAGTCATTGTCAAAAATCTTTCCCATCCTGCTTCACACCCACATCCAAAAAACCCTACAACCGACACCCATCGTCTTGTTTCAACAACCACGTTTCCTCGCCCCACAAAACCAAACACCACCTCTTTAAATCACCACTAATCTTTTCTTAAAACCCGTACTCAACGCCCCTGTCACCAATTTCCTTCCCATGTGAAAGCTTCTTCGCCTAACCCCATTCTTCTTCTTATATCGGCACTACTTTGACCATCACAAAACATTAACAAGATTGGTAAACTGTGCACCTGTTCTAGATTTTGCCTTTCCATTATTAACATTTAACTACGCATTCCTCTTTCCAAAGCCCCATGTCCCTTTCTTTGCTTATACCGATTCTCATCCCATACCTAACGCACTGGTTTTATAGTATGATCAGCAATGATTCAAACACATTTACTGACCAGATAACTAAATCATGTTCATCGGTGAACCTAACTCATTTTATAAATTCCCCAAGACCTTGATTCCGATCTACATTGCTTCTCATGCCTATCTTACCAGTCCTCCACGTGTTCAATGAAAAAGACATGTTATACTGGACACCCCTGCCTTACCCTTTTTCCTAACAACGTTCTTTCCCAACTCTCTATCAGCCACACGCATCTGAGCAGTCATAGACATGCTTGGGTCATGGATAAGTCACCAATCCTTCAGCTCTACTTATATCTTCAGTAAACGTGGGATATAGTTTTTAAATGATTATTACGAAGAAATAACCGAGATATTGGGACAAAATGTATTCTGTATATTAATTGATAGTTTTTTACATAATTTTGTAAATTACAGCCATTAATTTTAATTTGTTTTGTTGCAGAAAGCCGTAGATTGAAGTAACTCGCAGTATGGAGAAAATAAGAGGCTGGCAGTGTGATTTATTTCCTTCATTTGAATGGTCACAGCGCCCGGCATATCCACGATGATGCGATAGCTGGTTATCGAAATGATAGCCAGTCATATGACACACTTGTGAGTGGGAAAAGGACATTTCAAACTCGCCAAATGTCCCTCAAAGACGATGCAATAAATGGAAGACAATCACTATTGGACGATGCTGCCACAGTGAAGAAAGTTGAGGACTTTATGCGGATAGACCGAAGGGCAACAACCATCCAAATGATCGTGAATGAAACTGATCTTAGTTACGGCAGCGTGTGGAAAATAATTCTCGAAGAGCTGCACATATCATAGGCGACAGTGCGCATAGTTCCAACACTACTGACTCCTTTTCAGAAGTAAAAACGGCGCGATCTGTAAATGCGACCACGGAACGGCCGGCAATCAAAGCGATATGGCTTTGAAATTTTGCCACATTTGCCCCATTCTCCCGATCTCGCCCCATTCAATTTTTTCTTACTCCCTGAACTCAAAAAACTATTGCGCGGCCGCAGATTTGACAACACAAATGACGACTTTCAAGAGGTTTAACAATGGTTTTCGACACAATCTGCTCAGTCCTACATCGACGGCCTTCGACAGGTTAAGAAGAACTGGGGGAATGTATAGCTCTGCAGTGTAATGAAATCGTAAGAAAAGAAAATAAAAATTGTTTCTATCTCGATTATTTTTTAGGAATAATTAAACATTTACGATACCTCCACGTACATTATTTAATTCCACCAAATTGACACAAACGAACGCCTTATTGAAATTCACAAAACAAACAAACCCATCCTGATTGCACTTTTATGCTCCTTTACATCAGTGTCCTCATTACTGCTTCGCCATCACGCGTACCCCTGGCCATCCTGACCCCAAAGTGATCATCCCTTCAGTAATCATTTCCCTCCTCTGAATGGTCAATGACTTCTTTCAATCCCCCAGCAATATTTCCTGGTCGGTCAATAATTTTTCTGGTGTTTTATTTATTTTATCTCTAATAGTGTTCATGGCTCCGCCCTTCTTATTTCCTCACAGCGCTTTAAACTTTCTGCACAGCACACCAATTTGTCCCTTCCTTTGTTAACTTTTCATATCCTCTCACTACGTCTTCCACATTTCTTTTCCACTTTTATTTTCCCACGACAATTTATTATTTACCTCATTTAAATCCCTTCTACATAATTTCTGTCAACATTCTCCCATTTCCTCAATCGTATACATTCTTAGACATCAAGTCTGTGATCCATGGTTTCCATGTCCTTTTCCAATTAAATGTTCCTTAAATTTCATTGATGGCATTTTATATCCTTTTGATCATATTTTCCAATATTTCTGCTGCTATACCCATATCGATGTTTGCACATTTTTCCACTGCCTCCTTGTATTTTTTTGACCCGTCCCGATCAATACAGTTACTAATAATTCGCCCTAACTAAGATTCGGACCCGGATCCCACAATGTCCGGCCGAGTGCTAGAACGGTTAATACAAGTAATTCTGTATTCTGTTTCCTCATTCTTCTTTAATTTTTCATCCATTTGTATCAGACATTACACTTAATTAGTACTGTGTTATGACCTGATGCCACACTGGATCCTAGGAAATTATGCGAATCAACTACTATTTCTCTAAATCCAATTAAAACGTTAAACACACGAATAAAATAAGTATCACTATCACTCCAGTAATCCCCGCTCTCCTTCCAACCCACTTCGCACAGTCCTAAAAAATTCATATTTTCTCTCTCCATCTCACGCTATTTATTTTCCAACGTCCCTGTCCTAAAAATCGCCCTAACTGGTTCGGCCCTGTTCTGTAACTTACTGAAAAATCTTGGCATGGAGTTCGTGGGATGACGACCGCGGAACCCTTGTCTCTCCCGTAGTTTGGCACTACAGTTGTCACCATAACTCATTTCTACACTCGTGTCCATCGTTATAGCTTGTGATAAAAAATTGAGGTGGTTTCCCGTTTCCTTCTTCAATTGCGTTTTTAAATAGACAAATCCCACTTTGGTAAGACGCTTTTGTAGCTGCTTCACTGAGGCACAGACGCTGTGCGAACTACTTTTCGCGTGGCTACTACCCTTCGACATCTTTGGCATGGGTTACCCTACCAGGAGTACAATACAATTTTTTTTAATATCATTTTTCTCGCAGGCACGGCTCCAAGGGTCATCAGAATTGACAAACCCTTCCACTGCGTTAAGAATGTATTTCCGTTGACAAACCATCGGAGGGAAGAGAGAAAGCGGACGGCTTTGCCGCAATACCCTACGCACATGGAATAACAGAATAGACACCTAGAACCATCACTGAGTGCTATGTACGAGGGTCATCCGGAAAGTAGTACCCGTTCGTGCCGCATGAAGTGCTGACGACGCGAGTAGCCGCTGGACGAGGTCAGATAGCTTCAGTGGCTTGTCTGCCTTCTCTGAGCCAAGTTGCGTGACGCTAGCATTGCCTGTGTTGTTTCTGTGATTGTTTACAATGTTTAAAAAAATTGAGAACGCCGCCAGTTGTGAAGTGAGGGCAGTGATTAAATTCCTCAATGCAAGAAACGTTCGCCCATGTGATATTCATCGCCAATTAAAGGAGGTGTATGGAGACAATGTAATGGACGAGTCGTCTGTTCGGCGGTGGTGTCGCAACTTCAACATGGGGAGGGGGAACACACACGACGATGAGCGTTCGGAGAGACCGTCTGTCATTACAGACCAACTGGTGAGCTCAGTTGACGAATTCGTGAGGAACGATCGGCGCGTCACAATTGATGACATCTGTGAGCATTTTCCCAATGTTTCTCGAACAATTGTTCATGAAATTGTTAAACACCATCTGCATTATGCAAAAATTTGTGCAAGATGGGTCCCTCGCGTATCTCAATGAGCTGGCGGCGAAGGACTATGCAGCAGGAATACAGAAACTTGTCACACGTTATGACAAATGCCTTAATTTGCTTGGAGATTATGTTGAGAAGTAGTTTAAAGTATCCTCTTTCAAATAAAATTTTTTATGTTTGTTAATATTTACTTTTGTGTCTTTATTTCACGAACGGGTACTACTTTCCGGATGACCCTCGTAATAACTATTTAACACTATGTAGTAGCATTTATATATGACTGAAGAAGGCCACAGAGAAGGCCGAAAGCTCAAACAATCTCAAATTTGAGTGTCCTTTTACTTGTTATCTATTTTATTTTGTGCTCTATTGTGCCATCCAAATATTATATTGCTCTCGTGAGTGCTTCTACATCACCTTCTACGTCTATTTCCATTCTCATGGAAATAGATATAAGGAAAACGGATAGGATCACAAATAAAGGACGAACACAGGAGAGATGGGGAAGGCGGAATCGAGTAGATCACAAGTGCAAAAATATTTCCTTGACCGGAACTTGAACAGCGGATATTTTGACTTGCCGAGCCGATGCTCTAACCAGTTGAGCTAGGATTCAATTTCATTTTATTCGGTCCAGAATGTTACACAGCTAGTTTTTACATTATACATAACGCCAGCTTACAGATTAGTTTTATAGCATATTTTTTCCTTATCGAGGAAACGTAATGTACACTGAAATCTGCGGGGGGTTTATGCAACTAAGTGCCCCGGTTATGGATTCTGGACGGGAATCCTTCCGCCAATCAAAGCGCACCGAATTGATTGGGAGATGTATAAAACAGGAACAAAAAGTTTATTTTATTTATTTGCGTAGGCTAAATTATCATGAAAAACTTTCATTTTTAACTTCTATTGCCAGCTTAGTTCGTAATGAATATGTGGCACCTTGATATTGATTTGCCTCTAGTGTTACTTCAGCGGTGGCCGTCGAAAGTTGAAACGTTCAGTTCTCCATCGGGAGAATTCGGAAACATGAAGCTCCTCCAGGTGGCACTATGGGTGGAGAAAAACTCTGCAACTTTCGCCATATCTGAGACCATGATCCTGTGCCCTTCCCAGAATATACTGTACACATCTGCCCGGGTGTCCTGTGCGGCGGCAGATATAGAGGCGGCACCGCCATATTAATATACATATTCCTCAGTGTCACAGCATGTTCATTCTCTCCGACACGCTTAGGTCCCCGTTAAGCTGCAACCGCAGACATACAAATCAATGTTCAAAAACAACCCGAATAACCTGATATTTTCCGCCACAGGCTGACTGGCCCCACAACCTGGGGTCTATACCGCGTCACTTCAACACTATTGCAGGATATCTGAATGCATATTTTGTAGGATATTTGAATGCACGATGCAAATGGCGTTACTCAACGAGCCACGTAAAACATTATATTACTACTACTGAATGCACGCCAAACCACCTTCCGGAGACTCGACCATCAACGACAAGAGAAGATCATGACTCCTTTCTGCCATCTTATCCGGCCTTCAGACAACGAGCATCCCGGGCCCGACGTTTTCAACGGCCCTTCGTGTCCCGATCGCATCATTCCGTCCGCCGGTCTCCCCCACCTCTTGGGGAATGCAAAAATAGAGAACTCCATCACGTACGCCCACCTACTACTAGTCACTTTCTCCCGCAACCTTGGGCGCATCATCACTCATCGCTCCCTGAGAGCGGATTGGAATAATCTAGAATTAAACGTTGCCAACTCCATCGAGGGTCTTAATCCACCACAGACAACAGCAGACTCGCGCTTTATGCGCTCGTAATCAACAAACGTAGCCACGCACTACAGGGGGCCTCGATCTCTTTCTTCGCTGCTCCACATATATACTTAAAAGAGTCCTCCTCCTAGTGAACATATTCAAAATGATAAAGGAAAAGAGAACGTCTAAACACTATTTCCGGCAACCTCGGGATGCTGCCGGGGAAACAGAATGGAAACGCAAAAAAGTCTTAATACGCCTGAAAATCACGTGGCACTCTAACTGAAACCACGTAAGTAGAACTCTTGACTCAGCTGATGGAGGGATTCTGAGATCCTCTGGGCACTCCCAGAGCGAACCCCTTTAGCCTTCGCAATGAAACGGAATTCTTACGGAATAGAAAATATCTTCGCGTCTGATTCACAGAAATTGCATTCGCCACTGCCCAGCCCCTTCTTTGACGTCTCTCACCAAGAGCAGGTTGAAGGTAAACACCAGCGCATCTTCCCACAAATGAACCCCACACGACAAGACGAAGAAGTTGACCCTACCATGACAGACTTCACCGTAAAGCACACGGAATGGGCGCAGAGGGGCCAAGGTCCAGGCCCGATGGTCCAGGCAGCCACACCAGAGCTCTCCTTCGAAACACACCCGCTGCGTTATAGATTCGAACGCATTCACCCGCCGTGTCCGTGAAGCGTACAACTTGGCCGCATGAAAAACAACGGATGTCGCCATGATCCCAAAACAAAGCATACACCAAGGCGATTAAGTATTTCGAGGCAACAGACACGCCTTCCAGGCGCGGCAAAAAGTCCGTTACCCTGGTACGCTCAACAGACTCGAACCACTATGGTTCCGACTGCGTGCCTTATCATTTAGAGACAGTTCTTCGCCTTCCGTGCGTTCTTGCTATTTAGTGTGAACCACGAATGGGGTTTATACCGAATATGGAATATAGTCTGCTGTATTTACCTTACGAATCGCGGTAATACAGGGGTAGAGCGTTTAACGACTAAAAAGAGGGCCCGGGTTCGATTCTCTGAGCACACCCAGCTACAAACAAGCTTTGTGATTTTTCGGGTACCAGGTAATCTTGGGAAACCATAAAGGGGAAGGTTTTGACCTCCCTACCCTGATGTGTGAATTTCACACACCGTCGGGCTTAGTACTCGTACCGGGTGAACTCTACCACCACCTGCCAAATTGACCTTAAGGTTGATTACAGTGTTTTGATACATGTCTTATGTCATACATATCTTGTTACTTGCTCAGCCTTTGGTTGTACACATCAATGTGAAGCTAAAAAACCTGGCAATCTTTCAAATCTAAGTAGACATTTCAGTTACTTATCGATTCCTGAATTACTTCGTTGAGACATTTCTCTCCTTGAAATTGGCATCTTTATTTCTCCATCACAATACTAACATGGGTTGATTACAATAAATCATACACAGTTCCTCCATGTGGTATTCATCTTAAAAATGTGAATTTTACTTTGATAGATTGCAGCATATATCTATCATTAGTTGTCTCTTTTCTGGACACATTTATCATATTTTCATTCCTAATCACAAAATACCAGTTTCATGAGTCTTCCATTTTACACATTTTGGAGGTTTACCTGGCAAAAATGAGGTGTATTTTACAATGTGAACTGTTTTTATGATGTTCCCCAGTGTAAAATTTCTTACTTCACACCCACCAGTGCTAAACAAGTAAATATTATGAACTAAGTGACACCATAAGTAACAAATGCTGAGAAAGAATTTATAGAACTATATGTATAAGCACGTGTGTGTGTGTACATATGTGTGTGGGTATATATATATATATATATATATATATATATATATATATATATATATATATATATATATATATATATATATATATATATATATATATACATATATATATATATATATATTCATATATATATATACATATACAGGGTTCGTCCGGAAAATAAGTGTACTGATTTTTTCCCGCCGCTCCAGGCGCGCCCAGCACCGCTCTGACGGGCTGCGATTGGAGGGGGGTATGTTGGCAAGCGACGCTGAAAAAGGCAGTCGGCTCTGAGCTGTGGTGTAGTGAGGAGCTCTGTTAACGCGAACCTCCACGCTCGACCCACGTCACGGAACGCGATGCCGAAGTTTTTGGAGCAGCGTTATTCCATCAAATTTGCGGTAAAGCTTGGGAAATCGTCCACCGAAACTGTCGGTATGATTAACCAGGCTTACGGGGAGTCAGCCATGTCCAGAAACATGATATTTCGGTGGCACAAGATGTTCGTGGAGGACAGAGAAGAGGTCGACGACGAACCACGGCCTGGACGCCCATCAACGACACTCACCGACGAAAATGTGCGAAAAGTTCGCGATGTACTGAACTCTGATCGTCGTCTTAGTGTTCGGATGATAGCAGAGCAGTGTAATGTGCCAAAAACAATAGTGCACGAGATTATTAGGGAGCAATTACAGATGCGAAAAATTTGTGCAAAGTTGGTGCCGAAAGTGCTCAGTGATGATCAAAGACTCAATCGTTTGGAAATCGCGACACAACTTGCGGATCACTGCAAAAATGATCCACATTTTTTAGAGAACGTTGTTTCGGGTGACGAGACGTGGATCTTTGAGTACGACCCGGAGTCGAAGAGACAAAGTGCGGAGTGGCACACCCCATCATCACCCCGTCAAAAGAAAGCTCGCATGAGCAAATCTCGGATCAAGGCGATGCTCATTGTCTTTTTTGACAAAAGGGGAGTCGTCCACTACGAATTTGTACCTGAACGACAAACTGTAAATGCTGCATTTTACGTCCAAGTGCTCGACAGGCTTTGAAAACGAGTCGCCCGCGTCCGGCCAGCGATCAAAAACATCTGGCGGCTGCATCACGACAATGCGCCGTCTCACACCGCGCTTGTCGTGTCGGACTTCTTGGCCAAGCACGGCGTGGCAACGCTGCCGCACCCGCCCTACAGCCCGGACTTGGCACCACCGGACTTCTTTCTGTTCCCGAAGATAAAGAGGAGTTTGAAAGGAACGCGATACGGGACTTTGGACGCCGTCAAAGAGGCCGTGACGACGTGTCTTCGAGAAGTTCCCGATGATGCCTTCGCGGGAGCGTTCCAGGAATGGGAACGCCGCTGGAACAAGTGTATCGACTTACAAGAGTCATATTTTGAGGAATATTAGCTTAAGATATGTAAAAGTGTAATAAATTTTTTTTCCTGAGCTCAGTACACTTATTTTCCGGACGAACCCTGTATATATACATATACATATATATACATACACACACACACACACACACACACACACACACACACATATATATATATATATATATATATATATATATATATATATATATATATATTGTATAACACTTAGCACTAGTGGACATAGACAAAAAGACACAGAAACACACAAAAAAGAGACTCACTATTTTTCGAATTTTCGGTGGTCGTGACCACCTTTATCAAGGAAGAGAGGGAAAGAACAGAACAGAGTTCTGAGTTGGAATTCTCGCATTTTGGAAGTTCTCATTTTTCACCCGGCCACTTTGGCCTACTTAGATGGGATTACTTCAAATATAGTAAAGGTAAATGTCAGGAATTCATTGTGTCAGCTAATTTATCAAATTTGTATTGCAAAAAGATGAGGAGGCAGATAAATGAAAACTGGAAAGATGAACATTATAGATTTGTTTCAAAACAGATCACTTTACAACTATAATCATAATAGTGGTCACTAACTTTCATCACTTCATTGGTACCTTTCATCATGGTCTGTTCTTTGACATAGGATCCTGGTGACTGACTTCACTTCCCGCACCACCTCCTTTTCTAGGGACAACTAGATAACCAATTACAAAACAAACACTTATTGGCAGCCAGATTTCCCATTCGTAAAGTTTACTCACATTGATTTTATGTTATTTCCGAAAACTTAAACCTATTAGTAATCTCTTCCATTGTGCACTGCCTTAAAATACTTCTTTCTCCTCTGTCAATTTCATTTTATCCCTCTGTTCCCGACATTCTAATATTCCTCATCTCCAGAGTTTCTGCAGCTGCATTAAAACATGGCTCCTTTTCCTCCTTGCCTACCTTAATCCATTCACTCTTCTCTCACACTTCTGTTTTTTGACATGACTCTTATCCACTTACATTACATTAGAAAAACTAACTAATGCCTCATCCAATTCCTCACAATAACTAATGCTAAATGGGCTTACTACCTTTTCCTTTAATATAAGTGAATGCAATAAAAGATCAAGAGGGCTTGCATTATGGAGATTATGAAGTTCTTTGGTAAATCATGTGAAACATTTATGCTTTTCCTACATTAAATTACACCTATTTCCCAATTATTTTGACATTATTACATGATGCTATTGATGTAAGCAAACAAATTATCATTTATTAAATTCATTAGCAGATTAAAATACATTTGTTCATGAATCATCAAGTGGTCACTAAATAACTACTAATATCACACTCTGCCAAGTAAAGGAGATAAACTCAATCGGATAAGCATTAATTATGAGGTAATCTACATTTGCATGCAGCTATATAAATTAATAACTTTAATTTGAAGCACATTTCCTGCACCACTATCCCTCCCTGCAATAACCTGAGGTAAACGACAAGACACTTGGGAAAATTAAAGAGGAGTAGATTTGAGAAAATAAATTCAGGAGTGTTTAAAGAAAAGGTAGAATTATAAATATACGTCACATTGACTATGCCCCTATTTAAATTATCTCACTGAAAACCTAAACTTATCAGTTAAAATCCAAAGTGAATCAAGACAGAAAAACATATTCTTTCATTGAGACACACAGTGGATTTGCAATACAGGAGAACTGACACTTATTTACCAAAAGGAATGATGTGACATTAATATGAATGCCAAGTAAATAACTGGTTGAAGCCATTCTGCCATAGCAGTGGAAGAAAACATCCACAATGACATATATGAATGGCATTGGCATAACTGCAGGGTAACTTTGGATTTCGTTCTCTCATCTACCCTCCAGAAGTACCATCTGACAATTACACCATGAAAATCCAATGAATGAGTAGGGCAAATATCATTTTTTGGGACAACATGGGGATTCAAAATGAAAAAGGCCAAAAACTCAACTGGTTGATTAAATGACCAGCATCCACCATACCATCACCTCAAAAACTTAATGTTCAACCACTTCGAGTTTTTCAGGAGAAGATAACCATAGTAAGTTAAAAAAATAACAGAAATAAATAATGGGTTACTTCAACAGTTATTTTCCAAACTTAACATCTAACATATTACTACCAAATACACCAGTTACAAATAAAATTCCTGAAGGCAGCAAGAATTTTAGCACATAACTTTATAGGAGCCAATTCAGGACATGAATGAAATTTCACTTCATAACATTCATAAAATTACAATTTTGATGCAGTGTTAAACCAATGAATTAAACCATGGAATCCCCAAAATCATTTTTTATAAATGGGTTAAGACATATGCTGGATTTCTTTCCATGATTCATCTCTCCTCTAACCCTTTCTGCTTCAATAATCCAGCTACTTATTTATACAGCACCACACTCAAAGTAGCGACTTGACAACATATCCCCTTAAAATGTTTACTATAGCATAAAATTGGATGGTAAAGATTTTTGAAAATTTATATAGATAATTTTCTGCTTTTTTTACTTTGAAAACTATGCCTTGGGTTCTCTGCACCCTTCCTACCTGCCTGTACTCCCTATGACCTTGCACCTAGCCCACATCAACGAGCAGGAATGTTTCACATTATGACAGACTTTTAATTCAATATTTACATTATTCTTCAATTTGCTGTTAGTTACTGAAGTTACCGAATCCTTCTAGTGCTTGTAACAAAAAATAATGTTCTATTGTTGTATGTTGTTGTCTATATGTTGTTTAACCAAATTAGACGTATCCTAAGTCAAATGTGCAATTATTACATGGTACCATCTGGTCATTGGACAAATAAATCATTATCACCACGGTATAGCAACAGGGGACGTGGTAGTCCAGGTTTTGGACTGCCGGCCAAGTTCGATTCCCGGACAAGTCTCTCTGGACACTCTCGGGTCCATCTACGCTTTTTCATTTTCCGGGTGCCAGGGCTTCCTGGGAAAATGATCTGGAAAGGATCTGACCCTGGCAATGGATTTCGGTGGATGAACGCGTCGAAACTACCACGACCATCGGGATAACTAAAACCCAATTTGTACTCCTACAACAAAATCTATTAACGAATCGACTCATACTCAACTCGTCAACTTCGATCCACTCCTACCCAACGACAATTGACGAATAATAATAAAAATTACATTTTAAGCCTTAACTTACGGGCTACATCAAAACTGCAACTCTACTTTTATTGCATAAAATGATTTTTAATAAGCTGGAGATAATGACAACATCCAGCCATCCATGTCAGTTGAGACGTTTATGGTGCTGCGTATGCATATAGAACTTTCACGCCATTGAAGAACCTAACATCACGAATGCACTCGCAATATGCCTGAAAATGCTGCAAACGCATTCGTGGACATTCAACGACAGCTATATTGGACAAATATACGAGATGATGTCACGCGAACTTCCTCATTCCGTCTGCTTGGATTCGCTAGCTATTATCTTCCTCCGGAACCTCAACACTACCGCACATGAATTTTTATCAGTGTTAATAAAAAATATGCACTGTAGTTACTTGCTCTTCCGAATGTGCTCACAACATACTGCAAATTTTACATGAAAACGAGTCATGATGGTTCAGGAAAATTAATGCCAAGTTTGTCAAAAAAGATAATTAAAAAACGCCATTAAATTACTTATATAAAAAAACAAGATCATTAATAAAATGTCATAAAATTATTTTGTTAAACCAAAATTATTTAACCCAAAATGAATGCTCGTTCCGTATCAATACTCGACTAAGATGAGAATGGAGACAAGATCTATCTTCGTAAATATATGAAAATTGAAAAAAGGATAGATGACAAGAATTAAATATCACCCGTGCGGAGAATTTTACGGTGATGACACAAAAAATAAAAGAAAGAAAATATAAAAGCAAAATTTTGAAACAAGTTTGACAGGATGCATAAAGGACATGTAAATACATTCCTGCACGGCATATGACCAGATATATACTGGTCGATAAGGATAAGAAAAATATTCTATAAAATGGTTTGACTGTCTTTACCTTTCAGGCACTGTCCTGGATTTAAGCTCGTAAAACATAACGTCCGACGCACTCCCAGAGGATAGCAATGGTAACAACTCATCGTTGAGAAGTTCACAATCCAAATTCAAATCCTCAGATGTTAATGCAACCAAATCAAAGCCTAGATCAATACCTGACTCATCCATGATTTAATATCAATTGACACCTAATATAACACCAAATATTGAAATTTCTGTCTGAGCTACTTGTCTCCGTCTTTCTCCTATGTGCAAACCTTCCGTCGTATTGAATCAGCGCCATCACTAGGAAGTACAGGAAAACAGAACAGATTAAGGAATTTATTTTAATCAAAGACACTATCGACACGTCCACTGCTATATTAGGTGGCATTAATTTTTTTTTTTAACTTAATTGCTTCACAAAAACCAAGAATATATGAAAATCTCCAATTAGCAAAAAGCCTGACGCATTTGATGAGTCATATCTTTGGCGGAATTATGAATCTTTTTAAAGTCATGATATATCAAAATAAGCAGAAATAAGTTGAAATATGGAAGATTTTTCGTTTTGTACACCAGATTTATGAATTCCATTTGTGCATATGTATTAATCGCCTGTGATGTTAGCGCGAACTCTCCT